>NW_020539726.1:38385414-38434946 GCF_003426905.1 Ctenocephalides felis | reverse complement strand
TTTTTTGCAAGAAACTTTTTTCAAACCGATGTTACACAAATAAATATCCTCGCATAAGGGGGGTTTATGTTATCCAGTGGCGTAGAAAATTTATTCGTTGTTTATCTTTTGCCGTCGAATTTAAATTCGACGGAAGAAGACGACATGTGTAAGAGTTCACATGGATGAAAATGGATAAAAAATATATGAAAAGTTTTATTTTTGATGTCGAGATGCAAGTTTTGGGATTGAAGTGAAACTTCTAGTGCAACAGGGTAAGCTTTATACAAAAAACAACGTCTTTTTTGTCCCGATTTCTGTCTTTTCTTCAACATTGAATTATTACAGCAATTTAACAGCCCTCAAAGACATTCATCGTAGCCTTTATTTGAACCCTTAGAATCAATAGATTTTCCCCCAAAAGTATCCTCAGTTTCCACCACCTCCCCTACAGTTGTTTATCAGTTAGTTTAAAGAAGAAAAGCGTAAGGAAATGAGAACTTACAGGGTTGAAAATAAAATAGTCTTAGGATTATCTTTAAGGAATATTTATGGCAGCGATAAATAAAGATAATGGAATTGAATAAAATAAGATTACTGTTTTTGCTTTGTCTTGGTGTTATTTATTATTTTAGTTTGTTTTAGGACACAAATTCTTGTTTTTAAAATTTAGTTAACTGAAAAGTCTCTTTTTAATCCTGAAATTCAGTTTGGTAGTAAGTAGAGTCCCTTTCATACATTTTTGCGTTTTGATATTCATCGTTAGTAAAGTTCTTTATATTAGTATGTTAGTTTGCTCGTCAGTAGAGTCCCTTTTAATTATTTGTAAGACTTGAAATTCAGTTTGCTCGTCAGTAGAGTTTCTTTAACACAATTTTGCTTCTTGGAATTCAGTTTGCTCGTCAGTAGAGTCCCTTTTAATTATTTTTAAGTCTTGAAATTCAGTTTGCTCGTCAGTAGAGTCCCTTTCATACATGTTTGCGTCTAGAAATTCAGTTTGCTCGTCAGTAGAGTCCCTTTCATACATTTTTGAGTCTTGAAATTCAGTTTGCTCGTGAGTAGAGTTTCTTCCATACTCTACTAACGAGCAAATTAAATAAAAACCAAGAAACTTAAAAAAGGACTCTACTTAATCAAAAAGCATTAAAATACACAAGAGTATATATTAACATAGTTTAAGCAATTGTTCACTATATCTTTCATAACTTTCAAACCGTTTCTTGAAATTCGATGAAACTTTCGACAAAATTGTGCAAAATTAAATTATCTATAACATTCTCTGACATCATAAAGCCCTACAGCAAGTCTATGTACTTCAAAATCGCATTTGAAATAAAAAAATACACTAAAATGCAATTGATCACATACATTTCTGTCAAATAAATCACATCACATACATATATATTTATTTATTATTTGTCTTATAACTTTTAAATCTTTAATAAAATTGTAATAGAATATTAAACTAATAGTTACAAAATTAAACAATCTAAATTATTCTCTAACACTATAATGTCATACAGCAACTCGGTATACTTTAAAATGATAACGAAAATATAAGATCGCAGAGCAAATTTAATAGTTGTGTGTGCATTTATTTGTTGTACCACTCGTAACTTCCAAACGGTTTGTGTGAATTACATCAAATATTCGACAAATTTATACAAAATTAAATTATTTATAATCTTCTCTAACATCACAAAACCCTACAGCAAACCGGTATACTTGAAAACGCATTTGCAAACCGCACTAAAAATAATTCACACATTGGTACACACATTTAGTATATCTCTTGTAACTTTAAAACCGTTCGATTAGTATGAATGGCGCATTCGGATAATTTTTTTAGGACTAAACGATCTATATTATTGTCTAACATCATAATGCCCTAGAGCAACTCTAAATACTTTAAAATTGTAATTGAAGCTGGAAATTCTAGCTGAAAGAGCACAGTTCATTTTGTAACACTGATAATGTGCAACAATGGCTCCGTACGGACTGTAGAAATAAACTTATTTAGAAATAAAAATATTTATAATAATTTTACTTACAAAATTGTGCTAAAACAAGATTTGCCAGATCACTTACCTGAAAAAAAAAACAAAACGTTAGTAAATACAAATATTTATTAGAGTTTATAGAAAAAAAATTGCAATTTAATATAATATTTAACTTCAAGTTAAAAATATGGATAAATAAAATTTAAATAAATATCTAAATTAGTTTTCAGTTCACACTAAAATAATATAATAAATATATTACGTTATATATAAATTTATTAATTTATTATTTAATAATTATTGATCTGAAAATTGAACAAATATTTTTTAATTTTGTATGGGTACCCCAGCTCTCCTACTAATTTGTCCTAAGTGACTGCTTTCAGAAATGTCTTTATTAATTCTTAATTATCTTCAGAAAACAATAAAACTTCTTTGAAACAACTTTGAAGTGACTTTTACTTTTAGAGACAACATTGAAGTGTTGGAAGTTTTCTCAAAGGAAGCCAATTTATTTAATTCATCGAGGGAAGAGATTAATCTTTAATTGTAATAAAAATAATAAAAGAACAATTGATATCATAAATATTAAATTTAAGATAAAATCTTACAAAACTAATTTTTTGGCAGTAAAAAGTTCAAGGAAAATATTTTATCTTGCGTTTAAATAAGGAGGCAAAGTTATGTAACCACAATTTGAAGAAAGTACCAAATGTGTTGAAGTAACACTAAAAATTCTAAAAAAAAACATTCGTTGTAAAATCATATTTATTATTAAGACTGTCTAAGTCTTTCTTACTAAATAACAGCCAAAAAATTTCAAAAAAATAATTAGCTACTTGAAATTATCATTTACCTTTTACCTTACCAGCTCTCTGTCTATCGCACCCGAAGCAATTAAATTAGTTCGAACAAAACTGATATAAAATTCATGATCGGAGAAAAGTTTTAGCTTTCTCAAAAGTTTCGGAAAAGTTTCAGAAACACTCAATCCTACAAAAGTTCCTCCGTCGTCGACACAAACAAAACAAATGATTTCTTAATGAGCTTTAGTAATGCAATTAAGAAAAACATGATGGAGATGTATAAATTAATTAGAAATGAGCTTTGATTTTGGTAAGAAAACTTTTTTAATGTAAATGCTACATTTGTGGAATTGGCTCTCTAAAGAACAGAGACATGGACTTTAGTGACAAGCAAATTGAATCCAGACTTCCAAAAAAAACTGCAAGTGTTTCTATTAATCAACAACGACCTGAAACATAAGATGAGGACTCTACTGACGAGCAACATGCAAAAAATACAGAAAGCTCTCTACGGATCAGAGGCATGGACTCTTGGGAAAAGGACTCTACTGACAAGCAACTTCAAAAAATAAACAAAAGTTCTTCTATTAACTAATAACGATTACTGACGAGCAACATGCTAAAACATACGGAAAGCTCTCTAAAGATCAGAGACATGGACTTTGTGAAAACAACTCTACTGACAAGCAACTTCAAAATAAAATTTAAAGTTCTTCTATTAACCAGAAACGACCTGAAACATAAAATAAGGATTCTACTGACGAGCAACATGCTTAAAAATACGGAAAGCTCTCTAAAGATCAGAGACATGGACTTTGTGAAAACAACTCTACTGACAAGCAACTTCAAAATAAAATTTAAAGTTCTTCTATTAACCAGAAACGACCTGAAACATAAAATAAGGATTCTACTGACGAGCAACATGCTTAAAAATACGGAAAGCTCTCTAAAGATCAGAGACATGGACTCCGTGGAAAATAACTCTACTGACAAGCAACTTCAAAATAAATTTAAAGTTCTTCTATTAACCAGAAACGACCTGAAACATAAAATAAGGATTCTACTGACGAGCAACATGCTTAAAAATACGGAAAGCTCTCTAAAGATCAGAGACATGGACTCCGTGGAAAATAACTCTACTGACAAGCAACTTCAAAATAAAATTTAAAGTTCTTCTATTAACCAGAAACGACCTGAAACATAAAATAAGGATTCTACTGACGAGCAACATGCTTAAAAATACGGAAAGCTCTCTAAAGATCAGAGACATGGACTCCGTGGAAAATAACTCTACTGACAAGCAATTTAAAAAAAAAATGATAGTTCTATTAACCAGTAACAACTTGAAACATAAAATGAGGACTCTACTGACGAGCAACATGTCAAAAAATACGGAAAGCTCTCTACGGATTAGAGATATGGACTCTGTGGAAAAGGACTCTACTGACAAGCAATTTAAAAAAAAAAATTGAAAGTTCTATTAACCAGTAACAACTTGAAACATAAAATGAGGATTCTACTGATGAGCAACATGCTAAAAAATATGAATTAATCTCTAAAGATCAGAGACATGGACTCTGAGAAAAAAGCTCTACTGACAAGCAAATTGAATCCAGAATTCCAAAAAATTATTGAAAGTAACTTCTAAAAAATACGGATAGCTCTCTAAAGATCAGAGGCATGGACTCTGTGGAAAAGGACTCTACCGACAAGCAAATTGAACCCAGAATTCCAAAAAAATACTGAAAGTTCTTATAAAAAATAAGGGTGACTCTACGGATCAGAGATATGGACTTTGAGAAAACGACTCTACTGACACGCAAATTGAATTTAAAAAAAAATTAAAGAGATAAAAAATAAATTAGTGGTGTGTCCATATCTATCGATGAGCAAAAAGGTAAAAAAGAACTCTACTGACAAACAAGATTACGGGAAAACTAGTATCGATTTTTAAAACTAATAAAATGCTTTGTTTGCACATTTGTTCTATACGGATCAGAGGCACGGACTCTAAAGAAAGCCGATAAAAACTTATTATTTTTTTGGGCAAAGCGCTCTGTCTATTATTTTAATAAATAAAAAACCACGCACCATATGTCTCTTTCCCGCCCCTTATTTTAATAACTCTATCTCTTTTCCACGCACACGTGTTAATACACAATTGTTTATCTCTATCTCTTTTCCACTTACGCGTGTTAATACACTATTGCTTATCTCTATCTCTTTTCCACGTAAGCGTATTTAATGCACTATTGTTTATCAATCAATATATACCTGTCTCCTTTCCACGTACACAATTGTATATCTCCGTCTCTTTTCTGCCTACACGTGATTACGTACCCAACACTATTGTTTATCGAACTGTCACTTTCGATATATAATTATCGATAATAATCACAATTTAAGGGCAGAAAAAGGGAAATTAGATTCAAATTAAGGGCTGTTTGTTAGGGTCGGCTTATTGTTAATTATAGGTTAGAAATATTAATATGATAATGCAGTTGGTGGCAGGTCCATGGTATAAGAATACCATGAATAATAATTCTAAACAATAACTATTCATTCCTCTCTCATTTTGTTTCAATGCCATTAAATCAACCATTTCAATCTTTATTTTTAAACTCATATCATTTATTTGCCGTAAGGGAAAAAAAGTCTGCGTTATTTCTGTTTTGTATTCTATTAGAGCTTTGGAAAGATGGGAAAAGCTGGGAAAGCTGGGAAAAAGGGAAAATATATAATAATAATGGAATTTATTACTTGAAAACTCTTCTCGCCGCTTCAATTGTGCAGGATTCGAGATGTGCAATTTAGAGAATACAATTTTAATCAAACGGAATTCGTTTAGAGAAAACCGGCGGAGGAAAATTATAAAGGGACGAACTGGAGGCAGGCACTTGAAGGGGATGAATAAGAGATTGTATAAATTGTTTCTTAGTAATTTCTTAATAATTCTAAACTATGTGTTTATTTTAAATTTGCTAACTTATACGAATGTATACGGATAAAATTTTAGAGGACAGGAAGCGAGGACACATACTTGATTTCTATTTCCATGTTCTATACATTGATCGATAAATCAATTCATCCCTGCATAAAAGGACTCTACTGACGAGCAAATTTAAATACAAGACAAAAATAAGGGATTGTACGAATTGTTTCTTAATAATTCTAAACTATGTCTTTGTTTTAAACTTGCTAATTTATAGAAATGTATATGAATAGAATTTTTGAGGGCAGGAGGCAAGGATACTTGCTTCTATTTCCACATACTTGTTTTCTATTTCAATGTTTTATAAATTGATGGATAAATCAGTTTATCTATGCAAAAAATTCACTATCAATTTTAATAAGGGACTCTACTGACGAGCAAACTTGACGTCACAAAATACAAAAAAGGACTCTACTGACTAGCAAACTGAAATTGAAATTGCAGAATACAAAAAAAGGACTCTACTGATGAGCAAACTCGAATACAAAAATTAAGAAATTCAAGATATAAATTGGAAAAAGGGACTCTACTGACGAGCAAATTAAAATTGAAATTGCAGAATACAAAAAAGGACTCTACTGATGAGCAAACTCGAATACAAAAATTAAATACAAAAAGGGACTCTACTGACGAGCAAATTAAAATTGAAGTTGCAGAATACAAAAAAGGACTCTACTGACGAGCAAACTAAAATTGATGTCGTAAAATACAAAAAGCACTCTACTGACGAGCAAACTTGATTTGAAGTCGTAAAATGAAAAAGGACTCTACTGACGAGCAAATTGAAATTGAAATCGCAGAATACAAAAAAGGACTCTACTGACGAGCAAACTTGATTTGAAGTCGTAAAATGCAAAAAAGGACTCTTCTGACGAGCAAACTGAAATTCAAGATATAAATTGGAGAAAAGGACTCTACTGACGAGCAAGCTGAAATAGAAACTATTTACCAAGAAATGGACTCTACTGACGAGCAAACTGAAATTCAAATTATGAATTGGAACAAACTTGACGTCGTAAAATACAAAAAAGGACTCTACTGACGAGCAAACTAAAAAACTAGACCTTAAATACAAAAGGGACTCTACTGACAAGCAAACTGAAATGAAAAACAAAAATATTAAAAAGAACTCTATTGACAAGCAAACTAAAAAATAAGACAATATATACAAAAGGAACTCTACTGACAAGCAAACTAAAAAACAAGACAATATATACAAAAGGGACTCTACTAACAAGCAAACTAAAAAATAAGACAATATATACAAAAGGGACTCTACTGACAAGCAAACTGAAATAGAGGACAAAAATATTAAAAAGAACTCTACTGACGAGCAAACTAAAAAACTAGACAATATATACAAAAGGGACTCTACTGACAAGCAAACTAAATACCCAGACCTTAAATACAAAAGGGACTCTACTGACAAGCAAACTGGAATAAAAAACAAAAATATTAAAAAGAACTCTACTGACGAGCAAACTAAAAAACTAGACATTAAATACAAAATGGACTCTACTGACGAGCAAACTAAAAAACTAGACATTAAATACAAAAGGGACTCTACTGACAAGCAAACTGGAATAAAAAACAAAAATATTAAAAAGAACTCTACTGACGAGCAAACTAAAAAACTAGACATTAAATACAAAAGGGACTCTACTGACGAGCAAACTAAAAAAACTAGACATTAAATACAAAAGGGACTCTACTGACGAGCAAACTAAAAAAACTAGACATTAAATACAAAAGGGACTCTACTGACAAGCAAACTAAGATAGAATACAAAAATATTAAAAAGAACTATATTGACAAGCAAACAAACTGTAAACAAGACAATAAATAAAAAAAGCTATTGACTAGCAAACTAAAAGATTAAAAAAAACTCATTGAAGTAATATAATGGGAGGATCTGGAGGATCTGTTCATCAACAAAGTCCCTTTTCCGTTTTATACCATTTATTTGAATTTGCTCGTCAGTAGAGTCCCTTTTCTATTTTATACCATTTATTTCAGTTTGCTCGTCAGTAGAGTCCTTTTTTCATTTTATACCTTTTATTTAAATTTGTTCGTCAGTAGAGTCCCTTTTCTATTTTACGTCATTTATTCGATTTTGCTCTTCATTAGAATTTTTTCTAATTACAAACAAATCTAGAAATTAAGTTTGCTCGTCAGTAGAGTCCTTTTTTATGATTTATTCTCTCGTAGAGGTTCTTTTTATTTTTACGTCTTTTATTTCAGTTTGCTCGTCAGTAGAGTCCTTTTTAAAATCCGTTTGCTCATCAGTAGAGTCCTTTTTTAATTTTATAAAGGGGACTGCAGGATACAAATTATTCTTTAGTGATTTTAAACAGGACTAGCAATAATTTCTCGTAAGGTAAATGGTAATTGATTCAAGTCAAGACTATAGGTTAGTACAGTACAATTTTTCTCAACACTTCCACTTTTTTGTTTTGTATCTAAATCTGGTCAGTAAAGTCTTCTTTTCTACTTTTATACAACTATATTATTAGTTAGCAAGATGTTTCAGTTTTAATTCAAATTGAATTATAAATGTTAATTCAAGTAATAATTCGTGAATTTCAATAAATATAAATTATAGGAGTAATTTATTTTCGAATTTCATACTAGTGGATTTTAATAAGAGCCACTGCAGAGCGTGGCCGGGCCAGCCAGTATATATACAAACCTTTGTATACGTATATATATATTTCAATTTCCCTTTAACAATGAAATAAACAATAAATCGACTCAATCAAATGCTTAATTGAAATAATTACACGCTACGAGAGAGCGCTCGAGTCGAATTTATTTCATGATGATGATGATGATGACGAATTATTATTATCTCTTTGAAATTCATCAACGATTGATGGTGCTTTTGTTCCATCGAGAGGCCATTAGCCATTGTTGTTGTCCATTAAATAATAAACTGTTGTTCCCGAACGATAATTGGATATTGAAAATTTCATTGGATAATAGATAAAAATATGAATTGCTTTTGTTCTACTCATACCACCAACTCCAATTGTACCGACTAGTGGTGTATTGGCTTTGTCTATAAAATATATATTTTTTGTTTTTAAAAATTTTGTTTTTGGTGGTGTATAGATATTTCTGATGACGTGTTTGAATTTTTTACACACACCCGCAAGTATTTTAGTTTGTTTGTCAATAGAGTCCCTTTGCCCTTCAGTGGAATATTTTTTTATTATAAATTTAGATTTTTAGTTTTTTATCATATCTTGTAACTCAGTTTGCTCGTCAGTAGAGTTCCTTTCTCTATTTTATTTCTTAAATTTCAGTTTGCTCGTCAGTAGAGTCCCTTTTCCATTTTATACCATTTATTTAAGTTTGCTCGTCAGTAGAGTCCTTTTGTTATTTTATTTTTTGAAATTCAGTTTGTTCGTCAGTAGAGTCCTTTTTTATCATGTCTTGTATTTCAGTTTGCCTGTCAGTAGAGTTCCGTTCCCATTTTATACAATTTATTTAAATTTGCTCGTCAGTAGAGTTCCTTTTATATTTTTACGTCATTCATTTCAATTTGCTCGTCAGTATAGTCCTTTTTTATGATTTATTTTTTCGTATTTCAGTTTGCTCGTCAGAAGAGTTTCTTTGTATTTTTATGTCTTTCATTTCAATTTGCTCGTCAGTAGAGTCCTTTTTTATTTTATGTTTTGCATTGCAATTTGCTCGTCAGTAGAGTCCTTTGTATATCCATTTGATCATTAGTAAAGTCCCTTTCTAAATTTTTATGTTTTGCATTTCAGTTTGCTCGTAAGTAGAGTTCCTTTTTATATCACTTTGCTCGTTAGGACAGTCCCCTTTTCAACTTTTGGATTATTTATATTCTCACGTCCAATTTTATAATAAATGTCCAGTTACGTCCTATGTTTCTATTTCAGTTTGCCAGTCAGTAGAGTTCTTTTTTTAAAAGTCCACAGAGCAACTTTGCAGATGTTTGCTCGTCAGTAGAATTCCTTTTTCATTTGGTGTCGCTCTTCTAAATTTCTTAGTAAAATCATCTTTTTCTTCGCAATTTGTTTGTTACACGGATTGCTTGTCAGTAGAGTCCTTTCTATGCCATATCAAATTTTATTTTGCTCGTCAGTAGAATCCTTTTTCTTAATTAATGTCTCGTATTTCAGTTTGCTCGTCAGTAAGGTTCATTTTAATATTTTTTATCTTCTGTTCTAGTTTGCTTGTCAGTAGAGTCTTTTTCTGCATTTTAACCTTAGTAGAGTTTTTTTTTTAAATTTCATATTTTTCGAGTCCTTTGCTCGTCAGTAGAGTCTTTTTTAATATCTTAAGTTTACTCGTCAGTAGAGTCATTTTTTAAATCTTTATTTGCTCGTCAGTAGAGTCCCTTTTCTCACTCAATTTTTTAAATCTTACTTTGCTAGTCAGTAGTGTCCTTTTTTACTTCACGGTCTTTTATTTTAGCATTAAAATAAGGAAGAGAACTCTACTGACAAATAAATTGAACATCGACGTGAAAAGGAAAAAAGGACTTTACTGACCATTAACTGCAATTGGAATGTAAAAAAGGACTCTACTGATGAGAAACTGTAATAAATACTATTAAATGATAAAATAGACTCTACTGACGAGCAAACTGCAATAGAAGACATGAAATATAAAAAAGGACTCTACTGACGAGCAAAATGAAACACGCAACATGAAATTTATGAAAAAACTCTACTGACGAGCAAACTGTAAAATAAAAAAAGAGAAATGGTTCTACTGACAATGAACAAAAAAATTAACATTATGTACGTTTCGACTACATATTTGTGCCATCACAATTTTTACCATAAAGGCTACCTTTTGAATAAACTAAAATAAATATTGGTGTAAGATAATATAATAATTTATTTTAAAATTTACAATTCATAACGTTCTGATAATTATTATATAAACACATTCAGAAATGATTTATTAATATGAAAAAAATGGCTATTAGTTATTGGTTATAAATGGGTTACTTGTTGAAAATCAATTTAAAAAAAAATATTTAATTTTATTTATCTGAATATAAAAAACAACTAAAATGATAAAAATGATTTAAGTTTACTCCCACCAGCTCTCAGTCTATGTCTTCCTATTCAATTTATATTTTCTGTATTCGACATTTGGGTTTTTCTTAAACAAATATCAATAGAGAGAACATACAAAAGCAGCACAAATGTCACACACAAAAACACACTGACACACACACACACTATCGTCGTACTAATAATATAAATTGGACAGCTTCGAGTTGTAAATATATGGATTGAGCAATGTAAACAAAGGGCTGGTCGTCGGTTTCATGTAAACAATAAAGGGAATCGAAAAGGGAACGCGATAATTTATTCTGGGCTCAAAAACTAGAAACAACCTAGTTGTGTGAAAATTATATATGTAATTATTTTTCTTAGAAAAAAAAATATTTTTTGAATTTGTACTCTTTCTTCCTCAAGTGCCTTGTCACGATGTCCGCAATGTACTCCTAAACTACTGAACCGATTTTGAATTTTTTTGGCTCAACGTATGCATTTATATCTAACTTAGGTTATAGACTATCTTAAAAATCTCAATGCATCGACGAAGTTTTATAATTTTACTAATTTATATCAATTTTGACAGAAAATGCTGTGTAATGATAGTTGTGTTTCTGAAAATTTCGAGATAAATTGATTTTATGACTTACATTTTATT
This sequence comes from Ctenocephalides felis, assembly GCF_003426905.1. Taxonomy (NCBI): domain Eukaryota; kingdom Metazoa; phylum Arthropoda; class Insecta; order Siphonaptera; family Pulicidae; genus Ctenocephalides; species Ctenocephalides felis. The sequence goes on along the minus strand of NW_020539726.1, from coordinate 38,423,469 downwards.
TGCTCATGGTTTGATAAAGATATTATGAAGCACAATTTGTAGTCAAAAAATCACATTTGAATAAAAATTATTGAATGATGTATTTAATAATGTATTTTTAAAAATCAAATATTGTTGACAAGATTAACAAAAATAGTATAAACAAAAGTAATGATCCCTATAATGATATTGTAGAGCTTTGAAAAAAGAGTCCCAAAATCCAAAAAATTAAAGATAGATAATTTTAAAAATAAGAATTTTAAAAATAGAGAATTTTAAAAATAAATATTCTCTATTTTCAAAACCCTACATTTTTAAAATCCACCATTTTTAATATCCTCGATTTTTCAAATTCTCTATTTCAAAATTTTCAATTTATAAAATACTCCATTTTCAAAACCCTCCAATTTTGAAATCCACCATTTTTAAAATCCTCCATTTTTCAAATTCTCTATTTCAAAATTCTCAATTTATAAAATTCTCCATTTTAAAATATTCTCCATTTTGATTATTCTCCATTTTCAAAAATTCCTCATTTTAAAACTTTCCATTTACAAAAATCTCCATTTTTCAAATTTTTTATTTTTAGAATTCATCATTTTTTAAATTCTTCATTTTTTAAATTCTACATTTGTAGAATACTCCATTTTTTGAATTCTCCATTTTTAAAATTCTCCATTTTTAAAATTCAAATTCTTCATCTTGAAAATTTTCTATTTTTAAAATTCACAATTTTCAAAACTCTCCATTTTAAATATTCTCCTTTTTTTTATTTTCTAAACTTTTAAAAATCTAAATTTTAAAATTCCCCATTTTAAAACTCTCCATTTTTTAAATTCTAAAATTTTAAAAATCTAAATTTTCTAAATTCCTCTTTAAAAATACATTTTTTTTAAAATGAATATTATTAAAAAGGTTGATTATTAAAAAAATTAACAAAAAGATTAGTTTTAAAAATAAAAAGAAAAATAGTGGAATTTTAAAAATGGAAAATTTAAAATATGATTCATTTTAAAAATAGATGAATTTTAAAAATAGATGATTTTAAAAATAGATAAATTAAAAATAGAGAATTTTTAAAAATAAAGATTGTTCAAAATGTTGATTTTTAAAAATAATATGAATTTTATTAAAAATGGAAAATTAAAAAAACGGAAAATTTAAAAAATGAAGAATTTAAAAATTATGAGAATTTTAAAAATAGATAATTTAAAAAAATTGAATTTTAAAAAACGAAGATTGATAAAATTGTTGATTATTAAAAATGGATAAATTTTAAAAATGATACATTTTAAAAATAAGAGAATATTAAAAATTTAGAATTCAGAAATGTATATTTGTAATATTACCTAAGAATGAAAAAATTTAAAAAAATAGAATTTTAAAAATTGATAAATTTGAATTTTAAAAATGACTAATTTTAGTGAATGTAAAATTTTAAGAATTGAGAGATTAATGAATAAATTGTTAATTTTAGAAATTTAGAATTGCATGATGTGAAAATTTTAGGTATGAAAAATTTCGGAGCGAATTATTAAAAGAATGAATACTTTTTTGAATGGAAAATTTTGAATTCTAAAAAGGTAGATTTTTATGAATGGAGAATTTATATATATATATATATATTTATATATATATATATATATATATATATACATATATACATATATCCACTTCCAAATTCCATTTACCAAATCAAAACGTAATCATCCCTTAATGTCGTTATTAATTTTACGATTGTTCCGCCAACAAGTCCGACCATTCGCATTTGCCGTTGCTCAAGGGTATAATATACCCTAAAGTTTAAAACCCTATCAAGGGACTAAATCCCTTTTGATTGCATTCCAATTCGAATAAAACGAACTTTGAAAATATAATTCGATTTCGGAAATCGCGTAAAAAACTTTCGAACACACAATATGAAATCATGGAGAGTAATTGAGTTTTGGGACGACAGATGGAGGGCGAGTGCTTTGAGAGTCAGTAGAGTCCCTATTAGGGTTTCCTCGATGGTAAATGAATCAGTGACATGGACTCTGGTAAATAAAAATTGAATGAAATTATTTTAAAATTTTCAATCATCACCTGTAGTATCTGGCTCAAACCAGGTGTCACCTTTCTTATTATTGTATCGTTGTGATTTTTTTTTATTAACAGTGCCTATAGTTGTCTTATTGTTTTCGAGACAATAATAAAATCACGTCTATCGGTCAGATGTTTTTTATATATTTTTATTTTATTACAATTACACCTGACTATGCTATTGTTCAATATATAAAAAGACCGCCAACAAAGTCGACACGTTTCTATAGACAATTATGTACAATTGTAGACTTTGTAATGAGATGGTGAGATATTTCACTAAAAGTCACACGAGTGATATGAATTTGTATATATATATATATATATATATATATATATATATATATATATATACCAGAAAGTTCTTCATTTTTCAAATTCTCAATTCTCAAAATTGACGATTCATCCTCAAAATTATCATACTCAAAAATGTACATCTCACAATTATACATTATTCCATGTTCAGAATTCTCCATGTTTAAAATTCGCTATTTTTTAAAATTCGCTATTTTTTAAAATTCGCTATTTTTTAAAATTCGGTATTTTTAAAATTCTACATTTTTTAAATTCTACATTTTTTTAATTCAACATTTTTTTAATTCTACATTTTTAAAATTCTACATTTTTAAAATTCTACATTTTTTAAATTCTACATTTTTCAAATGCCTCATTTTTAAAATTCTTCGTTTTCATAAAATTCACTATTTTTTTAAATTCTCCATTTTCAAAATCCTCAATTTTCAAAACCTTCTGTCTTCCATCTTTGTTAAATTTTCAAATGTTAAATTTATAATTTGTGAAATTCTCCATTATTTTAAATTCTCTAGTTTTAAAATTCGCCATTTTTAAAAATCTCCTTTCAAAAAAGCATTCATTCTTTCAATGATTCATTCCAAAATTCTTTATTTATAAAATTTTTACATAATGCAATTTTAAATTTCTAAAATTAACAATTTATTCGTTAATCTCTCAATTCTTAAAATTCTACATTCACTAAAATTTATCATTTTTAAAAGTCTTCAAAATAGTCAATTTTTAAAAGTCAATATTTTACAAATCAATATTATTAAAATTTTCCATTTTTAAAATTCTCCAATTTTAAAATTCCATATTTTTTAAAAAATCTCCATTTTATAATTGTCCATTCCAAAAGTCATCGTTTTTAAAAGTCAACATTTTTAAAATTCAACATTTTTAAAAATCAACATTTTTAAATGTCAGCATTCTTAAAATTATACATTCATTAAAATTTTACATTTTTAAAATAATCTATTTTTAAAATTTTTCACTTTAAAAATTCTCAATTTTTAAAATTCTCCATTTTTTTAATTCTCCATTTTTAAAATTCCCCATTTTCACAATTCTTCATTTTCACTCATGTCAGTAAAATTCTCACTTCCTAAAATACTTTATTTATAAAATTATTCATTCAAAAAATCTGCTTTCTCAAAATTCCTAATTAATATACATATCTTTTATTACATTATAAATTCCTAAAATTCAAAGTTTTTAAAATACTCGATTCCTTAATTTTTTTATGTTGAAATTCCCAATTCTTTAAATTTACAGTTCTGAAAAGTTGCAATTCATTAAATTCTCTGTAGTTAATCGATTCATCAAATCTCTTTTAACTAAAATTTCCATTCTTAAAATTCTTCATTCATTAATTTTAATATTCAATATTCTCCATACTGTAAAATTATTTTCAATTCATTAAATTTTCAATTGTTAAAATTCTCTAAAGTTTAAATTTTTCATTCTTCAAATATTTCGATCATTAAATTCATCATTCCAATTCATGTCCATTCTTAATTCTTAAAATTTTCTATTCTAAAATTTCTTAATTCTTAACTTATCAATTCATAACATTATAAATATATTAAGAATGTTTTACCTAAAATTCTCCCAAAACTCTTATTTATTAAGTTCTCTATTGTTGAAAAATCCATATTTTTTAAATTAAATTCTCCATCTCCCAAAAATATCGCTATTTTTTAAATTCTCCAGACAATAATTTTCTCAATTTTTAAAGTTGTTGGGTTAAAATGGTTCATTGTTCACATTCTCAATTCCTAAAATTCCTTATTCTGTGAATTCTTTATTTCAAGATTTTCCATTCATAAAAAATCTTCATTATTAAAATTCTCATTCCTCAAATTATCCATTTAATAAACTCTTTATTGTAAATTATAAAATACTTCATTGTCAAAATTCTTTAATCTTAAAATTGTTAATTGATGAAATTATAGATTTGTTGAATTCTAAATTCGCAAAATACTTAGTTCTTTAAATTTTCGATTTAATAAATTTTCATTTGTGGATATTCTCGATTCTGTAAATTTTCAATTCGAAAAAAGTCTCATACTAAAAAATTCTTCATTAAATTCATTCATTCATTTTTAAAAATCTACACCCAGAAACATTTTAATTTATAAAATGATTTATTCTTGAAATTTTTAATTCATGAAGTTTGAAATTTTTTAAATTCTCAATACTGAAAATTAACCGTTCATTAAATTCTCTAGTGTTAAAATTCTCAAATCTTAAAATTCATCATTCATTAAAATAGAATAATGAATTCATTAAATTCTAAAATCTTAAATTTTTGGTTATTAAAATTCTCGACTCTAAAAAAATCTTAGTTCTTGCATTCTATTAGTTTAAAAAATATTGTATTTCACTAACGATTTCTATTTTTTCATATTTTAATATTCTTTGAATTTAGTACCTTTTAAATTCTTAGACGTAGCTCTAAAATGATCAGAAAGTATGGATTCTAAACACATAATTTTTTCCCCAAATTCTTGAAAACAATAGAGAGGTCACCTCTACCATTGATCCCTTGTTCCTGGAGCCCTTCGAGTGGTCCTCAACCGTGATCGAGAGTGAGGCATAGGCACTAATTGCATAAACTTGTCCAAAAACCCTTTACCCTGCCTAAAACCCATCGAACCCTATAGAGAAACCCATCATCTATCGCCTATTACCTATTACCTATTGCATATAGAATTGTATTGTTCTACGATATATATATTGACGTGGAAATTTTGACATGTGCCAATCATAGGTGTAATTAGATTAGGACTAAAGTAGGTATAGAAAGTTAGGTACCTACTAGCAGCCCTTTATCAACCCTTGATATTAAGGGAATTATTTAGCAAATATTATTTCAAAAAATATATAATAATAATTTTGATATCTGACGCGTTCTTAAACGATTCAAATTAAAGTCTTGAGATCGAATTGTTGTTTTGTGTTTTTTGGGAACTTCAAAAGACGGACCGCTCGATATGTGAATAATTTAAATACATTATATATATATATATATATATATATATCCATCATATTAGTCCTTTTGAAATCAGCCGTCATCGAAAAACGCATTTTTTGAATTTGAAATCTAACTTAGGCTATATTAAAAATCTCAACTTGTGATCAAAATATTCAAACTTTAGATTTTTTACAAATAAACTGAACCATCAAATATGTATAAAGGGTGTGTCACGATGTCCAGGATGTACTCCTAAACTACTGAACCGATTTTAATTTTTATTAGCTTATTGTATGCATTAATACTCAACTTAGGTTACAGATAATATGAAAAATCTTAGTTCTTATTGGAAGTATAAAAATTTCAGCAAAATCCATCAATTTTGACAGAAATTCTTAAACGATTCAAATTAAAGTCTTGAGATCCCATTGTTGCTTTTATTTTATTTTGGGAACTTCAAAAGACGAGACCGCTCGATATGTGAATAATTTAATTTAATATTTAATATATATATATATATATATATATATATATAATATCCATCATATTAGTCCCATCATCTGTCAGTAAACCCAGCGGGACGTCCCTCTTTCGGACGTCCCGCAGCGAAAAACGCATTTTGACAAATGCGAAAGTGAATTTTTATTAATGACTCCAAAAAAACAGGATTTAAGTGTCTGAAATTCCAAATCTGATTTTTGGTGTTGAAAATTGCACGTTAGTAGAGTCGTTTTGTAATTTAACACCTTTTATATTGTTTATCTGTCAGTAGAGTCCCTTTTTATCTTGAGGTTTCACATTTGATTTGCCTGTTGGTAAAATTATCTTTCTGTGCAAATATTTAGTGAGTTTGCTCGTCAGTTGAGTCCTTTTGCAATTTGTTAGTTTGTTTTTTGGTTTGCTCGTCAGTAGAATCTCTATTTGATTTAATATTTTGTATATTGTTTGTCAGTAGAGTCCCTTTTTATCTTGAAGTTTTATTTTTGATTTGTTCGTTGGTAAAATCATTTTGGTCGTCAGTAGAGTCCTTTTGCAAATTGTTAGTTTGTTTCTTAGTTTGCTCGTCAGTAGAGTCATTTTTTTATTTATGATTCGTATTTCATTCTGCTCGTCAGTAGAGTCCACTTTTTTAATTTTGGGGTCTGTTTTTCAATTTGCTCGTCAGTAAAGTCCCTTTTTCATTTCATTATTTGTTTTTTTGTTTTGCTCGTCAGTCCTTTATTCAATTTTTTGGTCTGTTTGAGTTTGCTCGTCAGTAGAGTTCCTTTTCCATTTTTCTTGTCTTGTTTTTCGTTTTGCTCGTCAGTACAGTCCCTTTATAATTTCTGCTCTTGTATTTAAGTTTGCTCGTCAGCAGAGTCCCTTTTTAATTTTCTTTTTTGTATTTAAATTTGCTCGTCAGTAGAGTCCTTTTTGAATTTCCTCTTTTGTTTTTCAATTTACTCGTCAGTAGAGTCCTTTTTTTAATTTTATGATTTTTGTATTTCGTATTGCTCGTCAGTAGAGTCTCTTTTTAATTTATACTTTTGTATTTTAATTTGATCGCCAGTAGACTCCCTTTTCAATTTTACCAATTGTATTTCAGTTTTCTCGTCAGTAGAGTCCGTTTTTAATTTCATGATTTTTTGTTTTTAGTTTGCTCGTCAGTAGAGTCTCTTTTTTAATTTCATTTATTGTCCTTCGTTTTGCTCGTCAGTAGAGTCCCTTTTTAATTTTACAAATTGTGTTTCAGTTTGCTAGTCAGTAAAGCTCCTTTTTAGTTTTTTTTTACTTGTGTTTGAATTTGCTTGTCAGAGGAGTCCTGTCTTTCATAATTTTGTTGTATTTCAGGTTGCTCGTCAGTAGAGTTCATTTTCAATTTTACAAATTGTATTTAAGTTTGCTCGTCAGTAAAGTCTTTTCAATTTTTTGGTCTGTTTTACAATTTCCTCGTCAGTAGAGTCCCCTTTTAATTTCTTCGCTTGTATTTCGATTTGCTCATCAGTGGAGATCTTCATTTATTTCATTTTGCTCGTCAGTAGAGCCCACTTTCAACTCGTATAATAAAAAAATGGAAAAATCCTTTAAAAAAATGTTACCTGATGAGTAACATTTTTAGGTTAAGTGTGACCAGATATGACATTTTAGTTTTATGATAAACCAAAAGATTGCCTTTATAGTTATGATTGATTCTCGAAATATTGATATCCATTTATTTATTTTACAAATAATATTATAATAAGGCATAAGTCAATATTTTATAGGTTTAATATAATTTAACTTATTTACTAGCTATTTTATTACATATTTATTTATCATTTAATTTATTTACTATGAACTTAATTATATTTAGTTAATTTTAATTATTTTTAAATATAACTAGTTTGTTTGTTGCAAGTATTTTTTTAAAAAAAAAATGATAAGTAATTTAATAAGCTTTACAATACTTTTATAATATAATTATATTGTTTAAAAAATTTTAGGTTATTTTAACATTGCTGTCTTGTAATTCTCAAAAAGTTCCAAAAAAACTTTGTAATACTTAAAACATTACAGTTTAGAATTTGCATGTACTCCTATACAAATTAAAAAAAAAACTTTCTCCACCTCTGCAATATCTTTTACATCTGTTCACCATATTCCGCCCTTATTATTACAACATTCGCCCTTATCATTCGCCTTTATCATATGAACATCTAATAAATGCAAACAGAAAAACGTAGAAGAAAAGCAGAAAATAAGTTTCGCAGATCTTAAACGGAGCGTACATAATGCCTGCCTTGCCTCACTCCATCTGAGATCAGATGCAGATGTTTGTCTGCTGATATATAAATTGAAATAATTCCATCCTTCGCCCTTCGCCCTTTGTACCTTTTGAGAAAAAAGCAGGAGTATGAGGTTTGATACTGAACACGTGTTGATGCACTTGGATGAACTTTTGGATTGTGAGATGAAAAACAAGGATAACATTTGTTGCAAAAACTATCCAGAAATTATTAGACATTGTAAGAATTTTTTTTTTTATTAGTCTATTTTTTTAAATTTTATGACCGCCAATGTGATTTTTTTTAAATCATAAATCTATCTCGTAACTGTCATTTCACATAATTTTGCTTTCTTCTGTCAAAATTCATGAAAATTGTTAAATTTTTGAAATTTTGAGTATGGCTAGAGATTTTTGATATAGCCTATAACTTAAGTTGGATATCAATGCACATTTTGAGCCAAAAAAAATTAAAATCGGTTCAGTAGTTTAGGAGTACATTCAGGACAAACATACCTTTTGAGTAAAAAGGAGTATGAGGGTTGATACTGAACACGTGTTGATGCACTTGAATGAACTTTTGGATTGTAAAATATTAAAAATAAGGATAATATAAGGATACAGAAAATTTTCTAAGATGATTTTAATAATAACTAGTAGTGTATGGCATCGTGCCTTAAGGCAAATTGCTGGAACTTACCGTACCGTAATGAAATACTCGAGAAATTTTAAACGTTTCAACTGAAATACAAATCATAAAATAGAAAAGACGAGCACAAAGGAAAAACAAGCAAAAGAAAGGACTCTACTGACGAGCAAAACGAAAAACAAAATAATATAATTAAAAATTGACTCTACTGACGAGCAAACTGAAAGACAATTTGTAAAATTAAAAAAAGACTTTACTGACGAGCAAACTGAAATACAATTTGTAAAATTAAAAAGGGATTCTAGTAACAAGCAAACTAAAATACAATCTGTAAAATTAAAAAGGGACTCTACTGACGAGCAAAACAAAAAAAAAATTAAAAAGGGACTCTACTGACGAGCAAATTTGAATACAAGAAAGGAAATGTAAAAGGGGCTCTACTGACGAGCAAACTTAAATTCAAATGATAAAAAGGGACTTTACTGACGAGCAAATTGAAATACAATTTGTAAAATTAAAAAGAGACTCTACTGACGAGCAAACTGAAATACAATTCAGTTCAGTACAACAGAAAAGCAACTGTTATTTGACACTTTTTTCTGTCAAAATGTATGGAATTTGCTAAAATTTCAACACTTCCAACAAGACCAAAGATTTTTTATATGACCTATAACCTAAGTTAAGTATCAATGTACAAGTTGAGCCAAAAAAAATCAAAATCGGTTCAGTAGTTTAGGAGTACATTCAGAACAAACATCGTGAATTCAGAAACGCGTTATTTCACACATGTCTTCTGTCAAAATTCATAGAATTTGCAAAATTTTTAATACTTCCAACAGGTACTAAGATTTTTCATTTTACCCATAACCTAAGTTGAGTATCAATGCACAAGTTGAGCCAAAAAAAATCAAAATCGGTTCAGTAATTTAGGAGTACATTCAGGACAAACGTGAATTATGCAACGCAACTGTTAATTCACACACTTTTGCAGTCTTCTGTCAAAATGCATGGAATTTGCTAAAATTTCAATACTTCCAACAGGTACTAAAATTTTTCATTTTACCTATAACCTAAGTTGAGTATCAATGCATATTTTGCGACAAAAAAAAAACAAAATCGGTTCAGTAGTTTCGGAGTACATTCAGAACAAACATCGTGAATTCAGAAATACCTGTTATTTCACACATTTTTTCTAAAATTCCAATACTTCTAACAAAAACTAAAAAATTTCATATAGCCTTTAATCTAAGTTGAGTATCAATGCACAATTTGAGCCAAAAAAATTCAAAATCGGTTCAGTAGTTTAGGAGTACATTCAGGACAAACATCGTAAATTCAGAAACGCAACTGTTATTTAACACATTTTTTTTTTGTCAAAATGTAAGGATTTTGCTAAAATTTCAATACTTCCAACAAAAACTAAAAACTTTCATGTAGCCTATAATCTAAGTTGAGTATCAATGCACAATTTGAGCCAAGAAAATTCAAAATCGGTTCAGTAGTTTAGAAGTACATTCAGGACAAACATCGTGAATTCAGAAACGCAACTATTTTGCATTCTCCTGTCAAAATGTTTTGAATTTTCTAGAATTTTAAAGCATCCAATAAGACAAAAAAAAATTCATATTTAAATTTTCATTTAAACCAAAAAAATTCAAAATCGGTTCAGTAGTTTGTTTAGGAGCACATTCAGGACGTGCATTCAGAAACGCCTATTTTACACATGTCTTTTGTCAAAATACACAGAATTTTCTAAAATTTGAACACTTCCAGAAACAACTAGAATTTTTTATATCACCTATTACCTAAGTTGAGTTTCACTGCATAAATTGAGCCAAAAAATTCAAAATCGGTTCAGTAGTTTAGGAGTACATTCAGGACGAACGTCGTGAATTCAGAAACGCCTGTTATTTCACACCCTTTTGCAGTCTTCTGTCAAAATTTATGTAATTTGCTTAAATTTTAACACTTCTAACTAAAAATAAAAATTTTCATATAACCTATAACCTAAGTTGAGTATCAATGCACAAGTTGAGCCAAAAAAATTAAAATCGGTTCAGTAGTTTAGGAGTACATTCAAACAAACATCGTGAATTCAGAAACGCAACTGACGCTTCACATATTTTTTTTGTCAAAATGTATGGAATTTGCTAAATTTTCAATACTTCCAGCCAAAACTAAAATTTTCATATTACCTATTACCTAAGTTGAGTTTCAGTGCACAAGTTGAGCCAAAAAAAAATCAAAATCGGTTAAGTAGTTTAGGAGTACATTCAGAACAAACATCGTGAATTCAGAAACGCGTTATTTCACACATGTCTTCTGTCAAAATGTATGGAATTTGCTAAATTTTTAATACTTCCAACAAAAACTAAGATTGCTCATATATCCTATAATCTAAGTTGAGTATCAATGCACAAGTTGAGACAAAAAAAATCAAAATCGGTTCAGTAGTTTAGGAGTACATTCAGGACAAACATCGTGACACACACTTGATAGTTTTGTTTATTTTATGAAAATTGGATGCCCACTCGAAAATGTCTATAACATGCGACAATACAAGTGGTCATCGACAGTTTTCACATCGTCCTTAACAAATAAGGACAATTTTTGTTCTGAAAAAGTCCTTTTATTTATTCAGATGACTTAGTCCTTTGCAAACAACAGAATATAAAGGGCTAGTTGGTAAAGAATTTGTAAGGAATAATTTATTAGTACTTTTTTTATAAGTAAACAATTTATACAAATTTAATTTATTAACTCTAGGATTATTTTAGAACTTTACTATCACATCTGGTAAACCTGTTAAAAGTATTTTATATCACATCAGGCAACACCATGTTGTATCTGAATACTCATATATCATTTTATTTAAATAACTTTCTTAAATTCGACAAATATTTTACTCTTGTTTTATTTCGACAAGTGGGCTGCATATCTATATATATAAAAGAGGATCGCCTTATGTGCTACCACTTATAACTCACGAACGGCTGAACCGATTTAGATGAAAATTGGCAGGGAGATAGTTTAGAGCCAGGAGAAGGACTTAGGATACTTTTTATCCCTTTATTTCATTCTAATTCAAAATTAATTATTTATAAACAATCCATGTAGTTTATTCAATCTATGATACTATCAATGATTTCATCCATGACATTTACATTCGATTGTCAACTGTCATTCGGTGTTTCTGTTTTGATACAAATATATTAATATGCATTTCTTAATGACCATTATTTGAAAATTATTACGTGAATAATATAAATATTTTAATCGCCACGGAAAATTAATACAAAGTGGCAAATAAATTAATTCTTAATAATACCAAGCGATGCTAGATGGACGATGGGGAAATTTATTTCTTGAAAATGGAAATGTAATTATTTATATAATTAGGTATTTATGTATATTTGTTTATACGTATTTAAATAGAGTATTTGAGGTGTTTATATTATATATCAGCAATAAGTATAATCATCAACAAATTAATAAAAAAAATATTCTGAAATATAGTTTCTTGACATAACCTCAAAATTTGTAATAAAAATGTAAATAGTTATACATTAATTGTTGTTAATTTGTAATTTCTTTATACATATCTTATAAAATGTTTCAGGTGTTTACAACTAATTGGCATATATATATTATCAGCAAATGTGCTTTGATTCGACAATAAAAAGGTCTAATTGAAGTAATCGACTACCTTAAGTTAACTATAGTGATAGAATATTAGTTTTTGGTTCTCATATATTATAACCCAGCTATAAATCTCACGGAGCCCCAGACCTTTCCAGCGAATGCAAAATTGTCGAATTCGGTTTGTGCATTCTGGAGTTATATCGTCAGAACTTATAACTCAAGAAGGCTGAACCGATTTAACTGAAAATTGGCTTTGGTAAAGTTGGTAAAAGTTGGTGCTTTGATTCGACAATAAAAAGGTCTAATTGAAGTAATCGACTACCTTATGTTAACTATCGTGATAGAATATTAGTTTTTGGTTCTCATATATTATAACCCAGCTATAAACCTCACGGAGCCCCAAACCTTTCCAGCGAATGAAAATTGTCGAATTCGGTTTGTGCATTCTGGAGATATATCGTCAGAACTTATAACTCAAGAAGGCTGAACCGATTTAACTGAAAATTGGCTTTGGTAAAGTTGGTAAAAGTTGGTTCAGAGCCAGGAGAAGGACATAGGATACCTTTTATCCTGTTCGACTTGGAATAACAATAAGCAAATGACAGCTATGTAATCACGCATGGATGACAATTCAATATTTGTAAGGAATTAATAATAAAATTATTTATTTTAAATAAATAATTAACAATTATAATATAATGATAGTGCCATTGCCCATTCATATAAACAGTGAAGCGAACTATGTATAACTCAGTATGGTTGACAAATCATATTTTTCTCAAACACAATGCTCTGAAAGAACTTATTTGTATAATTATGTACTCATTGGTATTTATAAAACCTTTTCTAGATTATTCAGATTTAGAACCTAAATTTGGAATTGATCAAAGGAACATTTTGTCGAATAGCTTATTTCCAGTTATAATTTTCTGAATTTATTCAAGAATGGATAGTAATATATGAAGATCCACGACCGAAGTGTCAAAAACCAGTAAAGCTAAGCATTGTTTAACAGAAGTATTTGAATGTAAAGGGAAAAATATGTATAATCAGCTATAACCTTGATTCTTATGACTTTGGTATTGGGAGATAAATGGTAATCTTTGAAAATCCATAGTAAAATTATTTTCTTCCATTGGTAGTTTTCTAGCAATTAGTTGAAAATGTAATTATTTTGTAAAATACCTTTGAAATTAAAATATGACATTAGACCTGCTTGCCATCTGACCGTTCCAAGTTACCCCGTTATAGGGTAAAAAGGTCTAGATAATTTTTTTTTTAAAGACAGCAAAAAAGCACGTTTTTACAATGATGAAGTAGATGGTAGTTTTACTGAACGTAGTCAGATAATTGTTCATTTGAAATGTGTCATTTGTTGTGATGTAATTGGTTTGATTTTCATAATAAAATTTATATTTGCTTAAAGTCAAATTGGACCTTTGTGCCTTGCCCTGTTCTACATATATACTTTTTATTAAATTTACTTTTATTCATCGAATATTACTAGAAACTTTTCAAAAAGCAGGTCAAAAAAGAGATACCTAAATCATTTTGTATCTCTCCTCGCAGAAATTTGAAAAATTTGTATAAGCTCAATAGTATTATTTACAATTATACACAAAATCCAGAATCCAAAAAAAATTTCAAAAAATTTGAAACGCATTCATTAATCGATTAAATGGAATTTGTAATGACTATATAAGTCGAAAGACCAACAAAGACTTGGATTGAATTATGCCATGTTTTCTATAGAAAGTGTATAAAACTTTCAGTTTGGTTGTATTAATAAAATATATACAAACTAATGGGGTTTATTGTTTCTATAATATCTCATTGTATATAGCAATTCAAACAACACATCCTTACACAAAAAGTATTAATTTTTTAGATACTCTAGAAATTGTTTATAAAATAACTTACTTAGCAAAACAACGTTTGCCGGGTCAGCTAGTATATATATATATATATATATTTTCCTTTCGTGATATTTTTCTGCATTTGAAATGTTTACATTGTGTAAACACAGGACGCTGCATGTTTACATTGAAAGTCTGTCGGCGGAGATCAGACGCAGCGAGCGCTGCGATCGCCTTTGTGAGTCATAGAGAGATAATCGATATAGACTGGAACTAGTGGTGTATATAAAATTCTCGGAAAAATAATACAGGGGAATTGAAAGCCAAGAAACAAGACACCGTGGAAGTAAAATTATATCTTATATATAAAAATGGAGCTCTCTTTCAAATGTCTTAGTAAAATTCGAAAACGGCTAAACCGATTTGGTCAGTCTTAGTCTAAAAAAATTTGTGCTAATCAGTAGGTTGTCGGAAAGGTGAGATATTATTTCAAAATTGCGTAGAATCTTTACATTTTTAATTTGAACATTTTTGTAGAAGCGTACCTTGAATAAAACAATGGACGGTGGCCAATACGTCAAATGTCAAACGTTTTTGACAGATGATGTTTAATTACGTTTATTAGAATGTTTTGTGTGAATATTATTTAATAATGATTCAATTGTAGTAAATAGTTTTATTTGTAGTTGTATTTATATACAGAAACGTTAGTAAACGGGCCGCGTATTACTAGAAACTCAAAATATTAACTTTTTTGAGATGTTAATATGAAAATGCACTTTTTGGCATATTTTTCTCAAACATGGCGCTCTGAAAGATCTCATTTGTAAAATTGTATACTCATAAGTATTTATAAAACATTTTCTAGGTTATATTATTTTTTATTTATGTTATTTAAATTCAGAACCTAAATTTGGTATCGATCAAATGGACATTTTGTCGAATAACATTTTCCAGTTATAATTTCCCAGAATTTATCGAAGAATAGATAGTAATATATGAAAAGCCGGGGTTAAAAAGGTCCACCACCGATGTGTCAAAAATCAGTAAAGTTGAGCATTGTTTAATAATATTTGAAAGTTGAGGGAAAAAGTTAAAAATGTAATTATTTTGCAAACACTTTTAAAATTAAAATAAGACATTAAACCTGTTTACCACCTATAGGGTAAAAAGATCTAGATAACAAATTTTTGGAAAACATCAAAAAAGCACATTTCTACAATGATGAAGTAGCTGGCAGTTTTACTGAACGTATTCAGATAATTGTTTGTTTGAAATGTGTTATTTGTTGTGATATAATTGGTTTGATTTTTATAATATAATAAATATTTGCTTCAAGTCAAATTGGACCTTTGTGTCTCGCCCTGCTCTACATATATACTATTTATTAAATTTACTTTAATTCATCGAATGTTACTTGAAACTTTTCAAAAAGTAGGTCAAAGAAGAAATACTTAATTTATTTTCTATCTCTCCTTGCAAAAATTTGAAAATTTTTGTATAAGCTCAGTAGTATGATTTACAAAATGCAGAATCCAAAAAGGATCTGAAAAACTTGAAACGTAATCAATGAGTCGAAAGATCAAAAAAGACTTGGATGGATTATACTATGTTTTCTATAGAAAGTGTATAAAACTTCCAGACAAAATATAGACAAACTAATGGGGCTTATTGTTTTTATAATACCTCATTGTATATAGCATTCAAATAACACATCCTTATACACTTAAAGTATTCATTTTTTTTATTCTCTAGTAATTGTTTAGAATATACCTAACTCAGCAAAACAACGTTTACCGGGTCAGCAAGTTATAAATAAAATATGAAGTGATAATGGCGCACCATAGAGACAGTTTCAAATAGACCACCCATCTATTAATCCTTTACTATAAATTTATATCTATCCAATACTTTCCAATATCCCTTGTCCCCTCGATTTCCATCGGAATGTTTCAATTTCGGTAAAACTAACGCGAAATCTTCCAAGAATTCCACTATGCGCATACTTCTGACGAAATCCTTTTGCTTTCGGCCCTCTCTCTGGTGATGGTGTGTGCACAAATAAATAAAATATACATGTGTAACATAAAACATAAAACACATCGCCTTTCCACTCAGTTCGTGTATAAATAACGAATCGCATTGAAGACTAAAGAAAGAGCAGGAGGAGCTCGACGACCCGACCCGGACGCCAACCCGAACCCTGACCCTGTTCTTTCCTTTTTTGAGTCGCTTTGTCGCTAGATAGAGGTGATAGAGGAAGAGTTGGTGGAAAATTATTGACGATATTTTGAAACAAGAATTCTTAGATAGAGGACTTAAAGAGTTTTACTTTTCTTCATTCGCTTTTTCGCTACGAATAGAGGGAGAAATATGTAAATTTATAGAAAGATATTTTCATGTTTTATAAAAATGTATTAAAATAAACATGAAAAAGAGATAGAAGTTTTGAGTATAAATCAAACTGAAGTTTACATCCAATGAATCTTAATAAAAATTATTATATGTATTGCAATAAAATGATTTTATAATTATTTATTTATAATTACCTATATTATCAATTATTAAAAATTAGTACAGAATATTTTACATATTCACGTAAGTGATATTTTTTTTAAATTAATATGGCTATTTTCATGAAATTATAGATAATTTTTGTTTTGATAATTTTGCATTTTTCTTAGAAAGCAAAAGCATGAATTATAAAAAGTGTAATTTTTGTAGAACTGATGCCATATTCATGACAACGAGATTTTTTTTAAAAAATCGAAAGTATTTATTGAATGTATTGAAATTTCAATGAAAATGTTACAAAACTTTTTTTTAAATTGTTGCAAAATGATTTTTATGTAACATAATATCAATACCTATTTTATGAGACCCATATCACTTTTGATGGCATTTTTATGAATGCAATTCCAATTTTATAAATATTTAACAATTTCAAAGAAAATATCACCAAAAATAGATTTTTTTTGAATAAAAAAAAACAACTAAAAGTTTGTAAAGTTTATAAAGTTTTTTTTGGTAATTGAAAAGCAATGAGTTTTCGTGAAAACATAAATATATATTTTTTATTTGAAATAATTTCTCTATGAAATTGTTTATCAAAATCTTGCAAATTGTATGAAAACAGTGTAGATTCTCTAAAATGTTTATTTTTCATTAAAATGATAGCATTTTAAAAAAACTATGCTATTTTCGCGTAAACTTGTTGGTTTCCACAAAAGTCATGTATTTTTGTGAACCGGTGAGATTTTCATGGAAACTACGCCATTTTCAGAAAAACGATGCCATTTTCGTAATAATAAAGAAATTTTTATGAAAACACTGCAATTTTTATAAAAATGATGCCGTTTTATGATGACGATGCAATTTTTAAAAAATCATGATTTTTCTTGAAACCAATGCATTTTTTATGAGAACGTTGCCATTTTTATGAATATTATGCTATTTATATTTAAGCAATACGATTTTATGAAAACTACGATTTTTTTATAAAAACGATGTCACTTACATGAAAACGATGGCATTTTTATGAAAACGATGTCAATTTTATGAAAATGATGTCATATTAATAAAAAGAACGCGAAATTTAAGATACAAATATTTCAAGTTTAAAATAAAAAAAATTCAAGAAAAAGGTGCAATTTTTAGAAAGCAATACCAATTTCATAAAAACAATACAAATTTCCAAAAATAAAGCAATTTTCATAAAAACGATGCTATTTTCATGAAAACAAAGTCGATTTTCATAAAAACGATGCGATTTTTATAAAAACGACTCCAGTTTCATAAAATTGATGCCATTTTAATGAAAACAGTTGAATTTTCATAAAAACCATGCAGTTTATATTAAACTAATGCAATTTTCTTTAAAAAAATGTCAATTTTATAAAAACTATGCCATAATAATAAAAAAGACACGAAAGTTATGCAACAGATGCCATTTTCAAGAAAATAGTGCAATTTTTTTAAAGAAAATTTTGATGCTATTTTCATGAAAACGATTCTATTTTCATAAAAACGACGCCATTTTAATGAAAAAGGTGCAATTTTCATAAAAAACGATGTCATTTTCAATAAAACTAATGCAATTTTAAACGACTCCATTTCTATAAAAACGATGCCATTTTAATAATAAAAAAATCGAAAACGACTCCATTTTCATATAAATTATGCCATTTTAATAAAAACGACTCCATTTTCATGAAAATAATACCATTTTCATAAAAACTATGAAATTTTCATCAATACGATACCATTTCCATCAAAAGGATGCAATTTTTATCAAAACGATGCTATTTCTATCAAAAAAAATGCCTTTTGCATCAAAACAATGCCAATTTCAACAAAAAAATGCAATCTTCATGAAAACTATCTTACTTTTATAAAAACTATACCATTCTCAAAAAAATGATGCCATTTTCTTCAAAACAATGCCATTTCAATGAAAACCATGCATTTTCATATTTTTATGCTACTTTCATAAAACAAATACCATTTTCATAAAAACAGTATCATTTTGATGAAAATTATGCAAATTTAATGAAAATGATGCAAATTTTATAAGAACTAAGCTAATTTAATAAAAATGATGCAATATTTATAAAAGCGATGTAATTTTTAGGAATATGATGCCAAAGCATTCAGGAATTTATGAAAACGATGCCAATTTGATGAAAAATGTTCCTAAGCATTATGGTGATGCAAAGTTTATTGCAATATTGCAAAGTTTATGAAAGTCACGCAAAGTTTATCAGAATGCTGTAATCTGAATTTGTATAAACCTTAAGAAAAATTATCATGAAGTATTTTAAATCGTAAATAAATTAAAATAGATTCATTAACATTCAAACATTTTCCAAAAATAACAACACTTCTAAAGTAATTCATGTTTTATATAAAAAATTATAAAAACGACATTTTTTTTTTAATTCTCTTAATATTAATTAAGTATGTGTCTTAAGTACTTGATGCATATAAAAATTCAAATAATATATATTTAAAAAAAAAATTAACTGTAAGAATATTTTTAATTTTAATTAGTGATTATCTTAACTACATGTTACATATGTAAATATATATATTTTTTTTAATAATAGTAATGACCTCTGTATCAATTACGTTCTTGTATATTTTACCCCGGCTCTCCGTCTACTCCATATTAAAATGTGCGTTACAAACGTATCCTTTATTTTAACCATTTCGTTCGAGGAAAACCAATAAAATAAAATATCGTCGGTAAAGTTGCAAGCAAAGGCACAAAGCACCTCGTTAATTCCAACTCCGACAACTTCTTGTTATAATAATAAATGAGTTATTTGTCCTAAATCGTAAACAGATAAACAACTAGACGGAATAATAAAAATATAGAAAATATAGAGAATAGTAATTATTTATTCAAAATTTAGATTTATAAAATGCTCTTTCATTCTTCGTCAGTAAAGTCTAAAATTATGTTAGAGTTACATTTCAATTTGATTATCAGTAGACTTTATTTTTATATCCCAGGTTGCTATTGTCTTTTTTAGCTAGCTATTTAATAAAAAACTAGTTGAAAGTGGCATTTTGCCTGAAAGCGAGTTTGATAATTAACTTAATCAACCGAAATTGAGAATAAAATATTTAGATGAAATTAGTTAATATATATCACATGTACGTTAGTCCTTGATTTTATTTAATGATTTAAATTAATGCTAACATTTTTATACAACTAGATATTAATTTTGTAGATTTTTCTGCCGATTCCAAAAAATGGCTTTTAAATTGAAGAAATCACAAAAGCAATTTTTGACACAAATTTCCTTTATTTTCAGATTTTTTACAATTAAACGACTCGTCGTAGTGCCTTAATATATTAGTATGTTCTTTAGGACCATAATGTCTATCATATAATAAATTTTATCGAAAAAAATTCAACAGGTAATAGAAAAAACAGCTTGGCCGATCTTTGTTCAAAAATAATCAGCACGATTCCCAAATAATATCTTTGAAACAACTTTTGAATTTTTAAAATCGATTCATATCTTTATCTTTTATTTTAGTTTGCTTGTCAGTAGAGTCCTTTTTGATTTTATGTCCTGTATTTCAGTTTGCTCATCAGTAGAGTCCTTTCTAAATTTTATGTCCTCAATTTTAGTTTGCTCGTCAGTAGAGTCCTTTTTAATTTTATGTCCTCAATTTCAGTCTGCTCGTCAGTAGAGTTCTTTTTAATTTTATGTCCTGTATTTCAGTTTGCTCATCAGTAGAGTCCTTTCTAAATTTTATGTCCTCAATTTTAGTTTGCTCGTCAGTAGAGTCCTTTTTAATTTTATGTCCTCAATTTCAGTCTGCTCGTCAGTAGAGTTCTTTTTAATTTTATGTCCTGTATTTCAGTTTGCTCATCAGTAGAGTCCTTTCTAAATTTTATGTCCTCAATTTTAGTTTGCTCGTCAGTAGAGTCCTTTTTAATTTTATGTCCTCAATTTCAGTCTGCTCGTCAGTAGAGTTCTTTTTAATTTTATGTCCTGTATTTCAGTTTGCTCATCAGTAGAGTCCTTTCTAAATTTTATGTCCTCAATTTTAGTTTGCTCGTCAGTAGAGTCCTTTCTAAATTTTATGTCCTCAATTTCCGTTTGCTCGTCAGTAGAGTCTTTTTTAATTTTATGTCCTCAATTTCAGTTTGCTCGTCAGTAGAGTTCTTTTTAATTTTATGTCCTGTATTTCAGTTTGCTCGTCAGTAGAGTCCTTTCTAAATTTTATGTCCTCAATTTCCGTTTGCTCGTCAGTAGAGTCCTTTTCAATTTTATGTCATCAATTTCAGTTTGCTCGTCAGTAGAGTCCTTTTTAATATTATGTCCTGTATTTCAGTTTGCTCGTCAGTAGAGTCCTTTTCAATTTTATGTCATCAATTTCAGTTTGCTCGTCAGTAGAGTCCTTTTTAATATTATGTCCTGTATTTCAGTTTGCTCGTCAGTAGAGTCCTTTCTAAATTTTATGTCCTCAATTTCCGTTTGCTCGTCAGTAGAGTCTTTTTTAATTTTATGTCCTCAATTTCAGTTTGCTCGTCAGTAGAGTCCTTTTTAATATTATGTCCTGTATTTCAGTTTGCTCGTCAGTAGAGTCCTTTTTAAATTTTATGTCCTCAATTTCAGTTTGCTCGTCAGTAGAGTCCTTTTTTATTTAATTACTCAGTTGAGTTGTTTATTTTATTTTATTGTTTTGCATTTTAAATTGCTCGTCAGTAGAGTCCTTTTTAAAATTATCTCTTGTATTTCAGTTTGCACGTCTATATAGTCCTTTTTTGCTTTTTTTGTTAGCTCGTCGGAAGAACCAGTTGTTTTTCTGAATTACGATTTAATTTAGTGGAATCTTTTATTCTTGTTTCGTGTCTCGATTTATTAGAAGAGTCTTACCTTTTTTTCTCGAGAAGTTTAATAATAAAATGACAATGTTAATGGAATAAAAGAATGTAATAAATTCAAAACTTGTACTATTGACCTTCACAAATTCTATTCACTATTCCATTCTACTCATTTGTCTACATCAGTTAAGACAATAACAACCCTTAAGTTCCTTTCTCGTATACCAACTACCACTATAGACTTCCCTTATCTTCTACACTATGCCAATATCAAAGTATAGACACGTAGGTGTATTAAGGGTAGTGTAGTTCTACTTTTAGGGCCAACATTGTAGGTAACAAGACGGTTTCTTAATTCCCGAGACGACACTTAAGACACCTCCAGACCACGGAGATATTTCCGAGACGATGACACGATCAGATCGATATTTTGGAGGCCTTTGACTCTAAAAGATAGGATAAATGGAAAGATAAAGTTGCAAAGGAACTAGTGGTGTATTAGATGGTTAAATTAGTGGTTAGTAGTTTAATAGCCGAAGTAACTATTCCAACAGAAAACCAAAATTTTAGTGCAGGTTTTCGTCAATATTTAATATTTGGTGCCCAAAATTAGTAATGGAAATTAATTATTTTTTGTTAGTTGTTTGTAGCTAATTGTAAATGTTTTGCTAATATTTTGTAGCAAACAAATTAAGTAATTAAGTTAAATATAATCGTGTTTTTAAATTACTTTATTAAATTTCTTTCTAAAGATTCAGTAAGTTCGACAGTAAAGTCCTTTTTTCCATTTTACGTCTGGTATTTTAGGTTGCTCGTCAGTAGAGTCCTTTTTTAAATAGCATGTGTTTTATTCCGAGTTGTTCGTCAGTAGAGTCCCTTTCCGATGTCTCGTTAGAAGTTTGCTCGTCAGTAGAGTCATATTTTTTTTATTAAATCTCTTATTTTAGGTTGCTCGTCAGTAGAGTCCCTTTCCGATGCCTCGTATTTCAGTTTGCTCGTCAGTAGAGTCCTTTTTTTATTTTACGTCTCTTGTTTTAAGTTGCTCGTCAGTAGAGTCCCTTTCTGTTGTCTCGTTAGAAGTTTGCTCGTCAGTAGAGTTTTTTTATTATTTTACGTCTGGTATTTCAGTTTGCTCGTCAGTAGAGTCCTTTTTTATTTTACGACTCGTATTTTAGGTTGCTCGTCAGTAGAGTCCCTTTCTGTTGTCTCGTTAGAAGTTTGCTCGTCAGTAGAGTTTTTTTATTATTTTACGTCTGGTATTTCAGTTTGCTCGTCAGTAAAGTCCTTTTTTAAATTGCATGGTTTTGTTCCGAGTTGCTCGTCAGTAGAGTCCCTTTCTGTTGTATCGTTAAAAGTTGGCTCGTCAGTAGAGTCCTCTTTTTTATTTTACGTCTCTTACTTTAGGTTGCTCGTCAGTAGAGTCCCTTTTTAAACAATATGTCGTTTGTTCCGACTTGCTCGTCAGTAGAGTCCCTTTCTAATGTCTCGTTAGAAGTTTGCTAGTCAGTAGAGTCCCTTTTTATATTGCATGTGTTTTGTTTCGAGTTGCTCGTCAGTAAAGTCCCTTTCTGAAGCCTCGTTAGAAGTTTGCTCGTCAGTAGAGTCATCCTTTTTTATTAAAGTCTCTTATTTTAGGTTGCTCGTCAGTAGAGTCCCTTTCTGAAGTCTTGAATTTTAGTTCTCTCGTCAGTAGAATTCTCTTTTCAATTTTAGGTTGCTCGTCAGTAGAGTCCTTTTCTTATGTCTTGTATTTCAATTCGCTTGTCAGTAGAATCCCATTTTCAATTTATTGATTTTTTTGAGTTGCTTATGGATAAAGTCATATGAAAAAAATCTTGAAATCTTTGAAAGAATATCTTGATATCTTTAATAGACAATCTTGACATGTTTGGGTGAAAAATATTGAAATTTTTAAATAAAATTCTGAAATCTTTATAATAAGGTTCTTTAAATTTTTTAAGAAAATTTAGATATTTTGCAAAGATAATCTTAATATTTTCGAAAAAAGACCCTTAAATCTTTTAAAAAAAATCTTGTTATCTGTAATGGATAATCTTGACATTTTTGGAAAAAAAATCTTGAAATCTCTATAAGAATGATCTCTAATTTCTTTAAAGAATATGTTGATATTTTGTAAAGATAAACTTATTATTTTCAAAATAAAATCTTTGAACCTTTGAAAAAAAATCTTGAACTCATTACAAGAAAATCAGAAAATTCGTTGAAAGAAATTCTCGAAATAAATAAATTTTAATGGAAATTTTGGTATTTTATAGAAAATCACAAAAGCTTTGAAAGAAATTTTTAAAATAATATCTTTTATTTTATTTTGCTCGTCAGTAGAGTCCCTTTTTTAAAACCTCAAATAATTAGAGAGACACTCTCAAAACTTCAGAGTCGAAGTCTCTAAAGTTAGAGAAACTCAGTAGAGTCAGTAGAGTCCCTTTATGCAGATTTTACGACTTTGAATTTTAAAGAGTATCAGTAGAGTCCCTTTCACAGATAGATGTTCTCCAGGTGTAAGACTTTTTGAAAAATATTTTTTCGAGCAATTATAATGAAAAGTAATATAAAGGCGTCCAAAAATTTAACAACAAAAAGGACTCTACTTTTAAACCATCAAAAATAAATCATAATTCTTATTCCAAATGCAATTCTTGCGGCCGCTGCGGCTTGAAATATCGATTCGTTCCGCGGACAAAAAAAAACTTTGCAAAATATTCGCGAATGACGAATATATGCATATGTATATATATATACAAAAGACGAAAATAAATAAGTGCTTTTGTTTATTCGAAATGCACAAAAAATGCAATAATAATAAAAGTGAATGTGCATTGTGAAATAATAAAAGTTGTGCGAAAAGGCGAAACGAAAATATTATTTGCATGCGAATAATGCACACACGACGACGGACGAAGAATTATTATTTCGAATAAAAAAACAAATGTTTGTGCACGTGGTCTAATTAAAAAAGAGACTCTACTGACAAACAAATTAAGTCAAAAGTGATCAAACCTAAATCCGAAACAAAGACTCTACAGACGAGCAAACAAATATAACTTAGACCTAAAAAAACGACTTTACAAATAAAAAAATGTTACAACTAGTGCGAAGCTCTTTGTGAATTTTGAAAAAAGTGACTCTACTGATGAGCAAATCGAAATTTCGGAAAAACACTAAAAATTATTCGTTCTCAGTTTGTCTCCCTAAAGATTAGAGACCTGGACTAAACTGATACGACTAATATTAAGTAATTTCACCGATGAGCAAATTAAATAAAAACTTAGAGAATTAACAAAGGACTCTACTGACGAGCAAAATAAAATATAAAATAATAAATTAAAAAAAACATACGTTAAAAAAAGACTCTAATGACGAGCTAACTGAATTACAAAAATTAAAATTAAAATAGAAAGCAGAAGAAAAAAATAGTTCAAGAGGGACAAAGAATACAGTTTTAAAGATAAAAAAGGATTCTACTGATGAGCTAACTGATATACAAGATATGTAATGAGAAAAAGGACTGTACTGCCGAGCAAATTGAAATTCATGAATTAAAATGAAAAAGAGATTCTACTGGAGAGAAAAGATTTTAACTAAAGGGATGAAAAAAGAAACAACTTGAAGGGACTGAAATAAAAAAGAAAAAATACCAAAAAAGACTCTAATGACGAGCCAACTAAAAAACGATATATTAATTAAGAAAAGGGACTCTACTGACGAGTAATCTGAATGTAAAAAACATAAAATATAGAAAAGGACTCTACTGACGAGCAAACTAAAAGCAAACGAGACATTAATTAAGAAAATGGACTCAACTGACAAGTAAACTGAAATTTAAAAAAAAACATAAAATATCGAAAAGGACTCTACTGATGAGCAAACTGAAATACGACATATTAATTAAGAAAAAGGACTCTACTGACGAGCAAACTAAAAATAAAAATATGAATCAATTACCAAAACAATGAAATAGCAAACTTGAAGTTAAAAATAAAACACTACATGTAAAATGCCGCCAATCTAAGCACAGTGCAAGTGAAAATGTCGCACAGAATTATTTGCAAATGCGTTTAGACTGTGACTGTACGGGAGCACTTTTTTACTTTTTGTGCAAATTAGGCAACTATTTTTTTTAAATTGAATTCGAAATGACGATTGTTAATGTTCCTGGAGATAAATTGATTTATGATTTATGATTTACATTTGATTTGCTCGGATAAGATAAGATAGCAATGACAATAATGAAAGTTACAGTATTTGTAATAATATATTTGAAAACGTTTAAAATTTCTCGAATATTTCATTACGGTACGGGAAGTTGCAGCAATTTGCCTTAAGGCACGATGCCATACACCACTAGTTTTTTTTTTGACGATTGTATTTTTTCAGAATCCCGATTTTTATATTTGTCAAGTAAAGATAAACAACAATCACCAAAAATGATTATCGATTATCTAGATTTTGTTGTTAATTATCACAATCACTGTATTTGATTAAATTAAGACATTGATGTTTATTTATTGATTATTTACAGATCAAGAAGTACGTGTAAGAAAATACCACTTGCTCCTAGTTCTTTCATTTTGCTACAATACTAATAAACTCTATTTTAGATAGTAGATTATAACCATACAGAAACAACTGACTCACCATCCAATATGGACCAACGATTTTCTTGTTTGGAACTTGTTACATTTATTATACAACCTTTTTGCAATTTCTCAATTATTTGTTATTACATTAATTATTTATTAAACCATCAAAATTTTCATGGTTTAGTACAATTTACTTTAGGTCAGTTATTGTCTTTTTCATATTCCTATTTTTCATAATTGTCGCAAACTTCTTCCATGAATCACATTAAAAATAACAAATATCACCAAATAAACCATACAAGTTTTGATGATTTAAGACCAAAGACTTTTAACCTTGTTTTACAAACCTTATTTTTGGAACTATTTTCACTTGTCACCAACTCCCTTTACATCACAACAAAAGACAGATACCATACAATCAAAATTATCTAACCATCGATGCATTTTTTATCTTATACTCACCGCTGCCACCATATCCCTTCATCTATGTATCTTTAATTAATCGACCACAACTACAGGACACATTAGGAGGAAAGAAACCTAATAAATTAGACGGCGTTATCCTTTCTTTTGTTATCTGGTCCCTTTTATTCCCTTTACCAGTCTAGTCCCTTCAGTGCCTACTATCTTGTTTTATTGTAGCCCTTTTTTTCGGAAGCGACACACGACACACGACACCGCCGGACTTTTGTTGTCTTGTGTTACATAGGGCTCATTAATTTAGGGAAAAAACGTAGACGGAGGATCAGATTTATATATATATATATATGTGTATATATATATATATATATATATATATATATATATGTAGCGACCTGTCAACACACATCGCATTTTAACTTGACAGATGTTCATTATTTGAAGCTCATCATAGTGTCAGCTCAAAACAAAAAGTTCAAGTGTCAGATCAGATCTCGTTTTTGTTTGCTCAATGTTCGAATGCCAAAATTGTAATTCTTTACTTTTTCCTTTTTATTATAAATACTGAAATAACATCTACGTTTTTGTAAATGATCAATTTAATCACACATAGTGTTATTACTATTGTCATAATAAACAATATTCGTAGTATAAAGAACACGAGTTTCTTTATATATATATATAAACCAATTCATTTTTTGTAGATGTTTAACTACGACGTTTCGGAACTAGATACGTTCCATCATCTGTTTTTTTTCTGTCAAAAAACAATTTTTATACAGACTAAAACTTTTTATATAGAATAATACAGAATATTAAGCAACATTTTTTTAATATAAAGGATAGGATTAATGGACTATATTATATAGTGTATAAATATATACGTTTCGGCACTTGATATGTGTCACCATTCAGCAAATCTAAAATATGTACATTTCTAGAATGAATACTAAATTCGATTATGAATTATGAAATTTAATGAGAACAATCATTTGTATTCATTGTAACGATATGTTTTAGATAAGATGAATGATGACACACATCAAGTGTCGAAACGTATATATTTATACACTATATAATATAGTCCATTAATCCTATCCTTTATATTAAAAAAAATGTTGCTTAATATTCTGTATTATTCTATATACAAAGTAATAATGATTAATTATAGTAATTAAAGAAGTAGTAGTTTTCATAATATTTTTCTTAATTCTCTATTTATTTATTCTCTATTATTTAATCTCTATATTATATATTAATAATGAATATTTATGTTACTTTGCTCGTCAGTAGAGTCCTTTCCTAAATTTCAAGGATACTGTGTAAGTTTGCTCGCCAGTAGAGTCCAAAACTTATAATTAAAATGGAATTTAATTTGCTCGTCAGTAGAACTTTTTGGTATTTTTCAGAGTGTTATTCAAGTTGCTCGTCAGTAGAGTCCTTTTTATAACGTTGACTTTGCTATATAATTTGCTCGTCAGTAGAGTTTTTTTTTTGACTTTGACATTTAATTTGCTCGTCAGTAGAGTCCTTTTTATTTTTTTTCTCTTTGCTAGTCAGTAGAGTCTTTTTAAATTTTTAAAATTACCGCTTTATTTTTTTAATAAAATCTTATTATTCGTCCTGTATTAGTTCGCACGTCAGGAGAGTCTCATTTTTATTTTCCTCGAGTATTTTAAATTGCTTGTCAGTAAGATTTTTATTCAGGATATTTTTTAATTGCTTGTCAGTAGAGTCCTATTTTTCATTTTTCAGAGGATTTTTTTATTAGCTTGTATGTAGAGTTTTTTATTATTCTTCAAAGATGAATTTAAGTTTGCTTGTCAGTAGAGTCCTCTTTGTCATTTAAAATGTTTTTGTTAATTCGTCGGTAGAATTCTGTTTTTATATTCTTGGTTGCTATTTAATTTGCTCATCAGTAGAGTCCGCTTTTTAAATTTCAGTGTAGTAATTGATTTGCTCGTCAGTAGAGTCGTTTACTAATTTTTGGAGTTGACGAAAAATATTATTAAGAAGAAAATATTATTATATATGTGATCTTGAAGACCAAAAAAGGACTCTACTGACAGGCAAATTAAATATCGCTCTAGAAGATGAAAAGGGACTCTACTGACGAGCAAACTGAAATACATAGATATAAAATGACGATTACGCTTAAATTGAACAATAAAAGATTAAAAAGGACTAAAATTCGACAAGAAAATCTAAAAGATTGTGGATGATAAAAAAGGACTCTACTGGCGAGCAAATTATAGAGCAACCTTGAAAATAAAAAAAAAAACAAAGAAAGAAGATTAATAATGGTTTCATATGCTATATTAGGATACAAAATTGTAAGTGCTTTTATTATTGTTATCATTATCATTATTATTATTATTATTATTATTATTGTTTTTCCACAAAAATTTCTTACATAAAATTTATTTAGTTTCAATTTTTATAGTTATTATGATTACCACTAAATGATGGCTAAGATGCTATTTGAAACGTATGGATTTTAAATAAATAAACTTTAGAAAAAAAACTCTCATACTATTTTTATTGATGTTACGCCCAAATTTTAAACTCATATATATATATATATATATATATATATTATATAAAAAAAAAATATCTATATATATATATATATATATATATATATATATATACATATATATACATAATTTTCGACCTCAGTTTCAATTTCACGCTTTTTGAATGTACTTTAAATAATCTTAAATAAGAAAATCAGACGTAAAACCGAAGCAATCAGACCACAAGGACACCATCAATAACAATATGCACCACAAGCACCATAAATCATCTTTTCAAAACGACAAGAACATTTATAGATAGTGGTGTACCTCAGGGCAATAAACAAAGCAATTGTAATAAATGTTTGAAACAAAAAAATTGTTTTTCTGTGTTTATTATATCTATGCTTATATTTGATTTTTTGTATTCTAATACTCTTCTTATTACTAGAATTTATCAGTAGAGTCTCTTTTCGTAATTTTTCACATACTTTTTTCTATATCTATATGTCTGGTATCAATGTTCGTCAAATAATGATCCACCACCAAAGAGGGTAGTACTAGGGGTAGGTGGTAGTCCTCGATTGGTGGTTGTTCACCCCCTATCGGTACGTTATCAAATTACAAATAGAATATCGCATTTCATTCGTAGGGCAGTCACGTTCATTTGTTCATGAAAATCACTGGGAATTTTTTTTTATCTTTCTCTATAGCATTTCCAAAAGGGTATATATAATATATATAATTGTATATATATATATATATATATATATATATATATATATATATATATATAAAGATAAATATCGCTCTAATGAGCACTCGCCGATTGCTTGTTTATGTATGTACTAATTATTACAATTTAATATATGTATCGTAAAGTTTGCCTCAAGGCACAATGCCCCTTACACCCAGTTATTTATTTTTTTCAAATCTAATCTAAATAGTGGTGTACAGTTTACAAATTAACAAAATTCCATTTCCATTTCAAATAATAATCTTATCCGAGTACAAGGGAAATATTATAATATAATATGCATTATCGTGAGGGAGCTGTTGTTACGCTTTACTAGGCGATTATTATAATGTAATTTGATAAGCATATTTAAATAGAAAACATAATCACGTTGGGTAGACCGAGCACTGGTGGAAAAAATGCAAACACATGATAAAAAATACATTTTATAACTTGGTTTTCAATTTTGAGGCCAGTCGAGGTAGCAATTCGAAAAAAAATACATTTTATAACTTTTGTTTCTCTATTTTTAGGCCAACAGTGGCTGATATTTGTATGAAATTATTTTCCATTTTTAACCTGAAGGATTGTACTTTCAAATAAAAAAAGAATTTTCCAAAAATATTCAGTAGTTTTCATTTTACAGCATTTTTAAAATATACTTGCATACCCGGCCACGCTGTGCTATGGTTTTCCTTGAATTTCATTGGTTCGAAATTTATAGCATTTTCACATACAAAATTGGCAAAGTGCTCCGGTAAAGTCACATTCTAAACACTCTTACAAATATATTTGTGCTGGGTCATGGCTTAGACTGTGATTATCCTGGCTGATTTTTCACTTTTTTCATGAATTTTTACAAAATTTAAATAGTGCTCATGTATAGTCACAATCAAAACACAATTGTTAATACATTTGTTAAAAGTTATCACTTAGACTGTGCTTAGACAGGTAAATTTTTTAATAATTATTTTTAATACTGGATTCGCCAACAGTAGTTTTTTTATAGCATTTTTTAAAAAAAGTAAAATTTTATACAAAATTGGACAAGTGCCCCTTAAAGTAACAGTCTAAACGCCCTTGCAAATATATTTGTGCCGGATTGTTGCTTAGACTGTGATTATCCTGGCGGAATTTTCCAAATTTATCTTGAAAATTATGAAAATAAATTCATGAAAAATAAATGTGTAATTTAAAAAAATTAATATGTTAAATAAATTCCAAAAAAATAAATTTGAGGCCATAAAAATAAAAAAAATACTAATAAAAAATGGTAAAATACAAATTTGAGTAATTCTAATAATTGAAAAATTAAAATTTCAATTTTTGAAAATATTAAGCAGAAAAATTATGAAAATAAAATTAAAATAGAGAAACAAAATCCAAATAATTAAAGATTCAACAAAAATTCGTGAAAAACAAATTTGAGTATTTAAAAACAAAAATTTCAATGTTTGAAAATATTAACATGAGAAATTAAGAAAATTAAATTGAAATAGCACAAACAAACAAAATCAAAATCCAATTATTCAAAAAACCAAAAAACCAAAATTTTGGTCAACCTGAAATAAAACCCAAAAACAACTAAACATAACTAATAACTAAATATAACTAAAAATAATATCTTTAATTAAATAAAAAAAATGATTTTTAAATTTACTACCGATCCATTCACCCCACTAGCTTCCTTACTATGCTATCGAATTAAATTCGAACAGGGGTAAAATTTCTGGTGTTTTGTTATTATTGTTGTCGGTGGTATGTGGTATAATGTGGTAGGCAGGTATTATGCAAATTTTGGAACCTGAGCAAGTAGATGGAGATATTTAATTAATATTCTAAAGATTAGAGGGAATATGTTATATATAAGGAAAGGGAGGTATGTGTATATATATATATATATATATATATATATATATATTTATATTTGTTTATATAGTTGGATGAAACAACCTTCTGCAAATCGTCTTTTTGATAAATTTTCTTCAAAATGTAGTACAGTCGAACAGAAAAAAATATATAATGTTACTACGATATGTCAAATTTTGAAGAAAATATTGAAAATTTTGTTAATTATTAATAATTAAAGTAAATTATTAAACTAAATTTTGATCCAAAATTTTTAGACTTATTTAAAAAAAAACGTAATTAAAATATCTAGTCTTATTTCTGATTTTATTAACTTCCCGTAGGGTAAGTTATAGTAATCGCAAAAAAATCGAAAATGAAAATTTTTATATATCTTTACGTTTCAGAGGTTTCTGAACATTTTGGCATACCTTAGAAAAAATGGATGTATGTGTGTGTGTGTGTGTGTGTGTATGTGTGTGTGTGTGTGTGTGTATGTATGTATGTATGTACGTGTGTGTATGTATGTGCGGATACAAATTTTCGTCGACGATTTCGGGAACACGGATCAACCGATTTGAATAATTCAAAAAGCATTCGATTCGTATTGATAAGGAGACGTGCTGATTAGTTTTTGGCGAAGGCAGGTCGAGCCGTTCCAAAGATACGGGGCAAAAAGTGCCGAAAACGGTAACTCAGTTTTTAAGAGAACGGAGCGTCCGATTTTAATAATTCAAAAAACATTTGACTTGTATTGACTAGATGAAGAACTGATTAAATTTTCATGAGGGCAGGTCTAGCGGTTTCGGAGATCTAACAAAAAAAGTGAAAAAAAATGCCATTTGGCGGTCAAAAATGATCATTAGACATATGCACATCAAATTATCAGATATTTTATAGAGATTTTAACAATAAGTATAAATTTTGTTTGCATTCCTATGGGTTCCGTACCAATGTTTATTCGTTAGACGGCGACGCGGCGTTACGCGCTTTGACTTTTTGTCTCTATGCAGTTAAAGCAGTACGCCGCTTTGAAAAAAAGTTCAGATCTTCCAAAATATGCCAAAATAAAGAAAACAATATTTTTTCAAAAAAAAATTTAAAAAAAATTTAAATTTTTTTAAAAAAAAAATTTTTTTTCAAAAAAAAGTAATTTTTTGTCCAATTTATAGTTTCTCGAAATCTTATTTTTTCGAAGTAAATTTTTTTTAAAAATGTCAATCGTTTTTAAAAAAATAATAATTTTTGGTACGGGAAGTTCCAGCAATTTGCCTTAAGGCACGATGCCTTAATTGCCTTAAGACAGAATTCCACTTACAGCTAGTTTTTATATAAATTTAACTATACGAGAGCCAAAATATAAAAACAATGTCCATTATTACCATTTGTCAAGATTTATTATCTCCATCTCTATATATATATATATATATATATATATATATATATATATAGTTTGATAAAACAAG
Organism: Ctenocephalides felis; assembly: GCF_003426905.1. Classification (NCBI taxonomy): domain Eukaryota; kingdom Metazoa; phylum Arthropoda; class Insecta; order Siphonaptera; family Pulicidae; genus Ctenocephalides; species Ctenocephalides felis. The sequence continues at coordinate 38,390,315 of NW_020539726.1, read as the reverse complement.
ATTCTGCAAAACGTCTTTTATATAAATTTTCTTCCAAATATAGTACATTCGTGTAGAAAAATATATTATGTAATAATACAACATGTTAAATTTTTTATAAAATTATTGTAAATTTATAAAACTAAAACAAATCTCATATTTTGGTCCCAAGGTTTTAGAATTATCAAATAAAACTTGAGTAACATTTTATACTCATTTATAATATATTAACAAATTAAATAATAATTAATATTACGCATTTATAAACAAAATATACAAATCATGTCCATTATAACTCTTTGTCAAATTTTATTATCCCCCATTTCGCCTTTTACAAAACAATCCCCCAAAAAGGTGCACCAACTCTCCGTCTATTATCTTCCATCTCCTTCCCACTCTACTTCAACTCATACATCCTTCCCTTTCTTTTGTTCCTTTTCTTTTATAATTTGTAGAAATGAATGTCCGAAAACATGCAATCCTTTTGTATAATAATTTCGTTTTGTATAATATTTCGTGCCCTTCGCCAATAAAAAAGGTCTAATGGTCCTTTCGTAGCCTTTATTGTCGGAATGGCGGTGTAATAAATAAAAAATGTAAAAAAAAAATATAAAACAATGTGAATTTCTACCAAAATATTTTGATAAAGGACTACTTGATTCAGTAGAAATATTTTTGTGGTAATACAAACGGTGCGTCCCTGAACTATTTGTATAAATAGATACTTTTTAAGGTGTTTAATTATATTAATAAGTGTATAATTGAATAAATAATTATTTAATTAACTAAATAATTATTTAATTGAATAAATATTTTGTTGGGAAATATTAGTTTTCTAAATTCATTTTACCTTTTGCTGCAAATTTTGGAATGTCAAATTTGAATTTGTAAAGACTCACCTGAAACAAACAAAAAATAAGAATTAATATATTTGTAAAAAATGTATGTTTATTTGTATGAATTATTTATAATATTTTTGACTTTTTAAATTTAACAAAAAATTTAAAAATATATTTATAAGCTTGACATTTTTGAAAATATTACATTTTTGTAAATTCTAATTTTAAAATATAATTTTTTTTTACACTTTAATTTTTTTTTGAATAAATGTTAAAATTATGAAATCAATGAAAAGCATGAAATTTTTATTTAATTTTATTTTCTTAGTTCTCAAAAAAATCTTGAATGTATGTATTTCTTGAAATTTATGAAAATCTTGAAATTCATGAAAATTATGAAAATAATTAAATTCGAGTATTTCATGCAAATCTTGATGGTTCTGAAAATCTTAAAATTAATGATTGAATAAATGAAGATCTTGAAATTTATAGAAATTACGAAACTAATTAAAATTCAGCAATTCATGAAAATAAAGAAATTAATTAAATTCTGAAAATTTAAAGAATAATGATGATATTGAAAGTAATGTTAATCTTGGCATTAATAAAAATCTTGAAATTAATGAAAATCTTGAAATTCACGAAGTTATGAAATTTATTAAATTCGTGTAATTTATTTAGTCTTGATTTCTGAAAATCCTAAAAATAATCTTAATTTTGAAACTAATGAAAGTCTTGGAATTCATGAAAATCTTGAAATTTATGAAAATTAGGATTTTAAATAAAATCGAGTATTTCATGAATATTTTGAAATTTCTGAAAATCTAAAAAAATTAATTAAATTTGAAAGTTATAATAATAATCTTCAAATTCATGAAAATGTTAAAATTCATGAAATTATGAAATTCATGAAAATTATGAAATTCATGAAAGTAATGAAATTCGTTGAAAAATGTGATACTTTTAAAAGTTATGATAATCTGGGAATTCATGAAAATCTTGAATGTCTAAAAAATCTTGAAAAAAATAAAAAATCCAAAATATTAAAATTGATGGTAATTCATGATAATCTTGAAATACATAAAAACTTGAAAATCATAAAAATCTTGAAAATAAAATCATCTTGGAAATCAGAAGAATCTTAAATCAAAGAAATCTTAAATCATTAAAATCATAAAAAAAACTTGGAAATTATAGTAATCTTAGGAATTATAAAAATCTTTGTGTAATTCAAGATAATCTTGAGAAAAATAAATAAATAATTCGTGTAAATTTTGAAAGTTCTGTAAATCTTAGAAATAATGAAAATTTTGGAAGTCATAATAATCTAAAAATTCATGAAAAATATAAGACGTTAGAAAAATCTTGAAAGTTACAGTATTCATGACAATTATGAGAATCTTAAAAATTATAGTAACCTTAAAAATGTGAAACAAAATTTGAAAGAATTGAATTGAAAGTTATAGAAATATTAAAAATTATAATTTTCTTTGTAAAATTCAAGATAATCTTGAGCAAAATAAAAATTTTAAAAGCCATGAAAATGTTTCGAATTCAAATTCGAAATGAAATGACAATTGTTAATAGATGATAGGAGATGAATTGATTTATGATTTACATTTGATTTGCTCACATGAAACAAGATAGCAAAAATAATGAAAGTTACAGTATTTGTAATAATATATTTGAAAACGTTTAAAATTTCACGAATATTTCATTACGGTACGGGAAGTTCCTGCAATTTGCCTTAGGGCACGATGCCATACACCACTAGTTTATCATTGTTCCTCCTACTGCTGTTCCAGCACATGATGGAAACAATTGTATGTACGCATTCGAGAGACAAGACAAAGGAGCATAGAATTTCATTTACTTCAGAGATCTTAACATTTGCATCTAAATGGCACAATTTTAGGCGAATTGTCAAAAGGAGGACGAAGGCATTGTCTCTTCTGTAGTGGTAAAACTAACAACACAAGGGTAATAAGTAAAGACTTCTTTAGGGGATGAATAGATGTGTATTTTGCTATATCTACGTACGATTTTCCACTTAATTCTGGGTTTTGCTGATGTTGCTTCGGCTGCATTCGAAGGAATTGTAGATGATGGCAGTGGTAGTAGGCTTTTCAGGAGGCGTTTTGCATAAAATTTATAGCCGAGAGAAGGATTTGTTTAAGGGTAGTATGGTGATATGGTGAAGTAAGTAGGATAAGGAGGAGTTGACTTGCGAATTGCAAAATTGGATTGTGCGAAATTAGGAAATTTGACTAGTGGTAGGTGTTTGTAGAAGTGTCACGATTTTAGAATTGCGGTATGAAACTTCAGGAAATATATAGATATGTGTTAAGACAAAGTTACGTATCGTAACTTTCCAAGTTTTCTAATTGTTTATCATTTTTGACCGAAAATATTAAGTTTTCTTAAAAGAAAATGACTAGACATTTATTAAAGTTCATTAATTTTTTTCGAAGATTTACAAGATTTTATATTAAATTAAATTTTTTTAATAAGATTTTTCTCAAATATTTATAACATTTTTTTGAAACGTACGTTTATCCAGATCCTCTTATAAACTCCAACAATTTCTTTTCAGGATTTCAAGATTTTGCTTCAAATATTTCAGTATTATTACGTTCTGTAATTGTTTATCATTTTTGAGTAAAAACTTTAAGATTTTTTTTTTTTAAAGTGAATTATTTCACAATTACATTTTCTTTGAATGTTCTCGAGATTTTCTTTCTTAAGATTTCGAGATCTTTCAAAAAATTTTAAGATTATTACGCTTTGTAATTGTTTATCATTTTTGTGTGATATTTTAAGATTTTCTTAAACAAAATGTCAGAATTTTCATTGAAGTTTCTTACTTTTTTATCAAAGATTTACTAGATTTTTTTATTAAGGTTTTCAAAATTATCTTAAAAAAAATTTTAAATTAATTTTTTTTTAACAATTTTAACATTTTTTGTCAAGATTTTCTCTGAAAGATATCAAGATTTTTTTTTTTAAAGATTTCAAGATAACTTTTTCAATATTTCGAAATTTTCTTTCAAAGATTTAGAGATTTATACAAAAATATTTCAAGATATTAAAAAAATGTTGATGATTTTTGGTTTCAAGATTTTCTGTCAGAGCTTTCAAAATTTTCATTAAAATATTACAGAAAATATGTTCAAAAAAACTTAAAATTCTCAAGACTTCGTAATTATTTGTTTAATTTCAAAATTTTCTTTCTCAGTTGCATATTTGCATTACAGATTTAAAGATTTTCAAGATTTAGAGACTTTCTTTGAAAATGTTTGAAATTTTATAGATATTTATGAGAAATATGAAGATTTTCATTTGGATTTCAAGATTTTCGTTAAAAATGTTCCAGATTGAATAATTTCAAGATCTTTTTTTGAAAGATTTTAAGATTTTTTTTGAAAAATATGAAGATAAATAAATAGTTCAAAGATGTCAAGATAATTTTTCAAAAAAATTTAGATTTTTTTTTAAATATCAAGATTTTTTTCGAAGTTTTCAAGATTTTCTTTCAGCAATTTTAAGATATTCTTTTAAAGATGTTATTTTTTCTTCATAAATCTTCAAATTCTTTCGCAATGTTATCAAGATATTTTCTTTTTAGAATCCCAAGCTTTTTTTTACATGATCGCGAATAAATCTTTCAAACACATCCAGATGTAATTTTAGTAATTTCAAGATATTCTAATAAAGATTTCAACATTCCAAAATTTTCTTTAATACAATATATTACAACATAATCTTTCGAAGCATTTAAGACAGTAAAAGAATTTCAAAACTTTCTCATAAGAATCTAAAGCTATTATTTGAATAGATCAAGATTTTCTTTAAAATATCTTTTATTACTGATTTCAAAATTTTTAGTTCAAAATTTCAAGATTTTCTTTCAAAGATATGAAACTTTTTATTAAACGATTTGAAGATATTATTTGAAAATGTCGAAGTTTTTATTAAATAACTTTGAGATTTTTTTTTCAAAGACATTAACAATTCTAAGATATTTTCAAGGATTCGAAATATTCCAATCAAAAATATTTCAAGATACTTGAAGATTTCATGATT
>NW_020539726.1:38366729-38384414 GCF_003426905.1 Ctenocephalides felis | reverse complement strand
TTTGCTCGTCAGTAGAGTTTTTTTGCTCGTCAGTAAAGTCCTTTTTTTTAAATGCATGTGTTTTGTTCCGAGTTGCTCGTCAGTAGAGTCCCTTTCTGTTGTATCGTTAAAAGTTGGCTCGTCAGTAGAGTCCCTCTTTTTTATTTTACGTCTCTTACTTTAGGTTGCTCGTCAGTAGAGTCCCTTTTTAAACAATATGTCGTTTGTTCCGACTTGCTCGTCAGTAGAGTCCTTTCTAATGTCTCGTTAGAAGTTTGCCTAGTCAGTAGAGTCCCTTTTTATATTGCATGTGTTTTGTTTCGAGTTGCTCGTCAGTAAAGTCCCTTTCTGAGCCTCGTTAGAAGTTTGCTCGTCAGTAGAGTCATCCTTTTTTATTAAAGTCTCTTATTTTAGGTTGCTCGTCAGTAGAGTCCCTTTCTGAGTCTTGAATTTTAGTTCTCTCGTCAGTAGAATTCTCTTTTCAATTTTAGGTTGCTCGTCAGTAGAGTCCTTTTCTTATGTCTTGTATTTCAATTCGCTTGTCAGTAGAATCCCATTTTCAATTTATTGATTTTTTTGAGTTGCTTATGGATAAAGTCATATGAAAAAAATCTTGAAATCTTTGAAAGAATATCTTGAATCTTTAATAGACAAATCTGACCATGTTTGGGTGAAAAATATTGAAAATTTTTAAATAAAATTCTGAAATCTTTATAATAAGGTTCTTTACATTTTTTAAGAAAATTTAGATATTTTGCAAAGATAATCTTAATATTTTCGAAAAAAGACCCTTAAATCTTTAAAAAAAATCTTGTTATCTGTAATGGATAATCTTGACATTTTTGGAAAAAAATCTTGAAATCTCTATAAGAATGATCTCTAATTTCTTTAAAGAATATGTTGATATTTTGTAAAGATAAACTTATTATTTTCAAAATAAAATCTTTGAACCTTTGAAAAAAATCTTGAACTCATACAAGAAAATCAGAAATTCGTTGAAAGAAATTCTCGAAATAAATAAATTTTAATGGAAATTTTGGTATTTTATAGAAAATCACAAAAGCTTTGAAAGAAATTTTTAAAATAATGTCTTTTATTTTTATTTTGCTCGTCAGTAGAGTCCCTTTTAAAAAACCTCAAATAATTAGAGAGACACTCTCAAAACTTCATAGTCGAAGTCTCTAAAGTTAGAGAAACTCAGTAGAGTCAGTGAGTCCCTTTATGCAGATTTTACGACTTTGAATTTTAAAGAGTATCAGTAGAGTCCCTTTCACAGATAGATGTTCTCCAGGTGTAAGACTTTTTGCAAAATATTTTCTTAAACAATTATAATATAAGGCAATACAAAGGCGTCCAAAAATCTAACAACAAAAGGGACTCTACTTCAAAACAAAAATAAATCATAATTCTTATTCCAAATGCTATTCTTGTGGCCGCTGCGGCGTGAAAAATCGATTCGTTCCGCGGACAAAAAAATATTCGCGAATGACGAATATATGTATATATGTATGCATACAAAAGGCGAAAATAAATAAGTGCTTTTGTTTATTCGAAATGCACAAAAAATGCAATAATAATAAAAGTGAATGTGCATTGTAATAAAAGTTGTGCGAAAAGGCGAAACGAAAATATTATTTGCATGCGAATAATGCACACACGACGACGGACGAAGAATTATTATTTCGAATAAAAAAACAAATGTGCACGTGGTCTAATTAAAAAAGGACTCTACCACCGAAGAAATGAAATGCAAAAGAACTCTACTGATGACCGAATCAAAATACGAGATATAAAATTTAGACAGCACTTCTAAGGTTGCTTAAATTATTATTCATATAGTTTATTCATGTTGTATTTTCGACCTCAGTTTCAATTTCACGCTTTTTGAATGTACTTTAAATAATCTTAAATAAAAAAATCAGACGTAAAACCGAAGCAATCAGACCACAAGGACACCACCAATAACAATATGCACCACCAGCACCATAAATCATTTTGTCATAACGACAACTGCATTTATAAATAGTGGTGTACCTCAGGGTAACAAACAGGACAGAATTTTGTAAACAAGTTAGGATTTGAATTTCACATTTACTATGCTTACTATTAGACTTCTATTTTTTATTATATTTTAACTTGTTCAATTTATTAGCCTTTTTTATTTTGTTGTTTTTTATTTAAGTTGGCTCGTCAGTAGAGTCCTTTTTTCTTCTAGGTTTCGATATAATTTTCTCGTTATCTCATCAAATAAATGTTTGCTCGTCAGTAGAATCCTTTGTTAAAATTCTTAATTGCTATTTAATTTGCTCGTTAGTAGAGTTCTTCAAAAAGACACAAAAAGACACTGTAAATATTTACTTTGCACGTCAGTAAAGACGTTTTTATCTTGTTCATGAGTAGAGTCTTTTTTAAATCTTCTAAATAGTTATTTAAGTCTTCAGTCATTTTTTCTTTTAGATTCGTCCAATTTGTTCGTCAGTAAAGTCCTGTTTTAATCTTCTGAATTGCTATATATATTGCTCGTCAGTAGAGTTCCTTTTTTATCTTGCTTATTAGTAATGTCTTTAATTAAATGTCTTAAATTAGTAAATATCTTTATTATCTTGCTCATTAGCAAAGTTTTTCAATCTACTAAATTGCTATTTTTTTGCTTGTCAGTAGAGTTTTTTTTTATTTTGTTCATCAGTGGAGACTTTTCAATCTTCTTAAATATGTTTTAATTTACTCGTCAGTAGAATCCATTTTTATTCTGCTCTTCAGATACCTTTTTCAATCTTCTAAATTGTTATTCAATTTGCTTATCAGTAGAGTTCTTTTTTAAACTGCTCAATTATAAAGTCTTTTATTCATCTAAAATTTAGATTCTAAATTGTTATTTAATTTGCTCATCAGTAGAGTCCCTTTTTAATTATCTAAGTAATTGTAGAGTTTATGCCGTCAGTAGAGTCTTTTTTATCTTCCCAGTAGCCTTTTAATTTAGTCGTCAGTAGAGTCCTTTATTAAACTTTTTTCATTTAATTCGCTCGTTAGTAGAGTCTTTTTTTATCTTACTCTCTCAGTGAAATTCTTTTTTCATCACTTAGTTCAATTTTTTAATCTTTTTTAATTTTACGAGTGGCTATTTAGTTTGTCAGTAAAATCCTTTATTAATTTTTTGCATGCTTTTTAATTTAGCCGTCAGTACAGTCATCTTATTTTTTAAATAATTATTTAATTTGCTCATCAGTAGAGTCCAATTATCATCAAACTTCAAATAATTGCCTTTAAGTAAAGTTATTATTTTCAATTTCAGAACTTAAATGTTTCTTCATACTAGATCTCGCATAATACGCCAATTAACATTTTAAAACATATTGTCGCTATCCTGCATAATAAGCTATCTCGCATAAGACGCGTTTCTGAAAACTCTGAAAAATAAATTCAAAAACGTTTTTTCTATACAAATCGTTAGTTACACGAGCATAATGCAAACATTTTCAACACAATATTTTTTCCAAAAGAAATTATTCATATGTTATTGTTCATATTTCCTTGTTGATGGCACAAACCACAGTCTCGAAACGTATAAGATTATTATTACAGTACAAGTGCAAGGACAGTGTGTTTAATTTTTAAATATAAATATTTATATGTTAGTAAGTTTATATAAGACGACACATCAAATAAAAGGTAAAGATTTTTAAATTAATCTTTAATTTTCCAAACGTTTAAAAAAAACGAAAAAATAATGTCATCATCAGTAGATTTGTTAATTTAAAAACTGATATAGAGAAAATATGAAAAAAATGGTAAAAATGGTAAAAACGCAAGAGAAAAAAAAATAATTTTTTTATCAAGATGTTACATATGTATATATAATATATATATATATATATACAGATATATACACATAAATAAAATCTGATCCTCCGTCTATTTTTTTCCCTAAATTAATGAGCCCTATGTAACACAAGACAACACGAGTCCGGTGTCGTGTGTCGTGTGTCGCTTTCGAAAAAAAGGGCTACAATAAAACAAGATAGTAGGACTAGACTGGTAAAGGGAATGAAAGGGACCAGATAACAAAAGAAAGGATAACGCCGTCTAATTTATTAGGTTTATTTCCTTTTAATGTGTCCTGTAGTTGTGGTCGATTAATTAAATACGAGGAATAGATATATGAAAGAATGAAGGGATGTGGTGTGGTGGTAGCGGTGAGATTAGAAAAGTAAATGGGTTAGTGGTTAGATAATTTAGATTGCATGGTATCTATCTTTTGTAGTGAAATGCTAGGAGTTGACAAGTACGACAAGTCACTTTTCAAAATTATGTTGACGATTTTAATTTGTCAGTAGGCGCCCTCTTTTTAAATAATAAGTTATAAGCAACTTATATATATATATATATATATATATATATATATATCTATAAACAATTATCTTCTATATATATAAAAATAAGTCAGGTTTTCCTTCCTGACGATAAAACTCCAGAACGCGCAAACCGATTTCGACAATTTTGCATTTTATAGCTAAGAAAATTAGTTGTGCATGGCATCGTGCCTTAATGCAAGCTGCTGGAACTTCACGCACCGTAATTAAAAATTCGAGTAATGACATTAGTGAGAATTATCAGAATTATGCTTGGTTAAGTCAACAAGCAATTCTTGCCGCAAAGAATTGTGATGTACACGCCCTGAATTTCACCATTCAATCAAAAATTGCTGGCGATTTGGTGACATACCAATGATTCCGACTGGTCTTCCGTTTGACTTCAAACGATTGCAATTTCCAATTTGCCTTGCGTTCGCAATAACAAGTCGCAAGGCCAATTGCTTAGTGTTTGCGGGTTAAATTTCAAATAGATTATTTAGAAAATCATTGTTTTTCACATGGGCAGTTATACGTTGTCTGTTCACGAGTTGGAAAACCATCCGCTTTGTTTGTGTCAACGTCATACCAAAAAAACAAAAAATGTGGTTTACCAAAGAGCACTTCAATGAAACGGATAATTTGCAGATTCACTTTCATTTACTTAGAGAAGTTCAACGAAAAAACACTTCATTTTTGTAATCGAAATAAATTCATTACTGTTGTGTGATAAAATCTTTTTTTTTTCTTTTCAAACAAAAAATTTCTTTATCTTTCTCACGAAACCATCTGGTGGCGAAACGGAGTTCGTCGGGTTTGCTAGTATATATATATATATATATATATATATATATATATGCCTCTAATTATATATTGTATAGGTGTACCCTTTTCAAAAGCTATAGAGAAAGATGAAAAAAAAAAATTCCAGTGATTTTCATGAACAAATGAACGTGACTGCCGTACGAATGAAATGCGATATTCTATTTGTAATTTGATAACGTACCGATAGGGGGTGAACGACCACCGCCGAGGACTACCACCTACCCCTAGTCCTACCCTCTTTGGTGGTGGATCATTATTTGACGAACATTGATATCAGACATTCATATAAAAAAGGACTTTATATTTGTAAAAATTTAGGAAAGGGACTCTACTGACGAGCAAACTAAAAACAGACACAAAATTGCAAAAGAACTCTACTGACAAGCAAACTGAAATTAAAGACAAAAATTTGAAAAGGGACTCTACTGAGGAGCAAACTAAAATACAAGACATAAATTTATAAACATAATTTATTTTTATAATATTTATTTACATAATTTATTTATAATCTGATGACGGTACTTATCTTGTTCCGAAACGTTGTTATTAAACATTCACAAAAAGTTTACTTTTTCATTTCTTGGTGTTTATTCGGAAAATTATGTTGAAAAATTTAAGATTCATTTAACGTAAAATGTAAAAAAAAATATAAAAGGGACTCTACTGACTTACACTCAGTTATATACATATATATTTTACCAATCTTATCTAAATAGTGGTGTACAGTTTACAAATTAACAAAATTCCATTTCCATTTCGAATAATAATCTTATCCGAGTACAAGGGAAATATTATAATATAATATGCATTATCGTGAGGGAGCTGTTGTTACGCTTTACTAGGCGATTATTATAATGTAATTTGATAAGCATATTTAAATACAAAACATAATCACGTGGGGTAGACTGAAAGCTAGTGGAAAAATACATACATATAATAAAGAATACATTTTATAACGTATTTTTCAATTTTAAGACCGGCTGAGGTAGCAATTTGAAAAAAATACATTTTATAACTTCTTTTTCTATTTTGAGGCCAGCCTAGAAGGCCATTTAAAAAAAAATTATTTCCATTAATAACCGAAAAGATTGTACTTTCAAATAAAAAAAGAATTTCGAAAAAATATTCAGTAATTTTCATTTTACAGCATTTTCAAAATATACTTGCATATCCAGCCACGCTTTGCTGTGGTTTTTATTGAATTTCATTGGTTCGAAATTTATAGCACATTCACATACAAAATTGGAAAAGTGCTTGCTAGAGTCACATTCTAAACGCACTTGCAAATATATTTGTGCCAAGTTGTCGCTTAGACTGTGATTATCCTGGCTGAATTTTCACTTTTTTCATTAATATTTTTACAAAATTTTGAAAATGCTCCCGTATAGTCTTAATTTAAACGCAAATGCTAATATATTTGTGAGAAGTTATCACTTAGACTGTGCTTAGACTGGTGAATTTTTTAATAATTGTTTTTAATACAGGATTCGCCATCAGTAGCTTTTTTATAGCATTTTTAAAAAAAGAATATTTCATATGAAATTGAAAAAGTGATCCCGTAAAGTCACAGTCTAAACACCTTGCAAATATATTTGTGCCGGATTGTTGCTTAGACTGTGATTATCCTGGCGGAATTTTCCAAATTTATCTTGAAAATTATGAAAATAAATTCATGAAAAATAAATGTGTAATTTAAAAAAATTAATATGTTAAATAAATTCCAAAAAAATAAATTTGAGGCCATAAAAATAAAAAAAATACTAATAAAAAATGGTAAAATACAAATTTGAGTAATTCTAATAATTGAAAAATTAAAATTTCAATTTTTGAAAATATTAAGCAGAAAAATTATGAAAATAAAATTAAAATAGAGAAACAAAATCCAAATAATTAAAGATTCAACAAAAATTCGTGAAAAACAAATTTGAGTATTTAAAAACAAAAATTTCAATGTTTGAAAATATTAACATGAGAAATTAAGAAAATTAAATTGAAATAGCACAAACAAACAAAATCAAAATCCAATTATTCAAAAAACCAAAAAACCAAAATTTTGGTCAACCTGAAATAAAACCCAAAAACAACTAAACATAACTAATAACTAAATATAACTAAAAATAATATCTTTAATTAAATAAAAAAAAAGATTTTTAAATTTACTACCGATCCATTCACCCCACTAGCACCCTTACTATGGTACGATCGAATTAAATTCGAACAGGGGTATAAATTTCTGGTGTTTTGTTATTCTTGTTGTAGGTGGTATGTGGTATAATGTGGTAGGCAGGTATTATGCAAATTTTGGAACCTGAGCAAGTAGATGGAGATATTTAATTAATATTCTAAAGATTAGAGGGAATATGTTATTTAAGGAAAACGGATATATGTATATGTATATATATATATATATATATATATATATATATATATATATATATATATATAGTTTGATAAAACAAGATTCTGCGAAACGTTTTTTGTATAAATTTGCTTCAAAATGTAGTACAATCGAACAGAAGAAAATTATATAATGTTACTACGATATGTCAAGTTTTAAAGAAAATATTGAAAATTTCGTAAATTTTTAATAATTAAAGTAAATTATTAAACTAAATTTTGATCCAAATTTTTTAAACTTATTTAAAAAAAACGTAAGTAAAATACCTAGTCTTATTTCTGATTTTATTTTTATGTGAATTTAACTATATGTACCCAAAATATAAACACAATGTCCATTATTACCATTTGTCAAGATTTATTATCTCCATCTCCATATTTATATAAGGTTGTCAAATATCTCCCTTCCGCCTTTTTGTATTATAAACCAAGCGCAAAAAAGCGGAAGGGAGATATTTGACAACCTAATATATATAGTTTGATGAAACAAGATTCTGCAAAACGTCTTTTGTATAACTTTTCTTCAAAATGTAGTACAGTGGGGTAAAAAAACATATTTGATGATTATTATAATATATTTAATTTTGTAAAAAATTATTGTAAATTTCTAAAACTAAAACAAATCTCATATTTTAGTCCCAAATTTTTAAAATTATCAAATAAAACTTAAGTAACATTTTATACCCATTTATAATATATTAATAAATAATTTATAATTAATATTACTCATTTATAGCCAAAATATAAAAACAATGTGTATTATTACCATTTGTCAAGATTTATTATTTCCCTTTTCCCCTTTTACAAAAAGATCCTCCAAAAAAAGGTGCACCAGCTCTCCGTCTATTATCTTCCATCTCCTTCCCACTCTACTTCAACTCATACATCCTTCCCTTTCTTTTGTTCCTTTTCTTTTATAATTTGTAGAAATGAATGTCCGAAAACATGCAATCCTTTTGTATAATAATTTCGTTTTGTATAATATTTCGTGCCCTTCGCCAATAAAAAAGGGCCTAATGGCCCTTTCGTAGCCTTTATTGTCGGAATGGCGGTGTAATAAATAAAAAATGTAAAAAATAAATATAAAACAATGTGAATGTCTACCAAAATATTTTGATAAAGACTTACTAGATTCAGTAGGAAGGATTTTTGGTAATGCAAACGGTGCGTCCCTCAACTATTTATATATAAAAAGATACTTTTTAAGGTATTTAATTGTATTAATAAGTGTATAATTGTATAAATAATTATTTAATTAATTAAATAATTATTTGATTATATGAAAATATTGTAGGGTGATATTAGTGTTCTGAATACATTTTACCTTTTTCTGCAAATTTTGGAATGTCAAAATTTAGGATTTGTAAAGACTCACCTGAAACAAAAAAAATAAGAATTAATATATTTGTATAATAATATATGTTTATTTGTATGATTTATATATATATATATATATAATATTTATAATTTTTTAAATTTATAAATATCTAAAAGCTACACATTTTTGAAAATATTACATTATCAATATTCTAACTTCAAAATGAAAGTTTTTTGACATATTTCACACTTTAAAATTTTTTACATTAAAATATGTGAAATCAATAAAAAACGCAAAATTATTAATTAATTTTATTTTAATATCAAAACAATTCGAGATTCCAAAAAAAATCTCGAATTAATGAAATTCTTGAAATTTATGAAAATCTTGAAATTCATGAAAATTATGAAATTAATTCAATTCGTGTAGTTCATGAAAGTCTTGAAAGTTCTAAAAGTCAATCGTGATAATCTTGAAAGTAATCATAATCTTGGAATTAATGAAAATCTTGAAATTAATTAATAATGTAATGTAATTCATGAAAATCTCTGTAAGTCTTAAAAATTATGATAGTTTTGAAAGTAATATTATTTTCGATATTCATGAAAATTTTAAAATTTGTGAAAAATATGAAATTAATTAAATAATAATTATTTCATGAAAATCCTGAAAGTTCTGTAAGTCTTAAAAGTTATGTTAACTTTGAAATCTTGAAATTAATGAAAATCTTGAAATTCACGAAATCTTGGAAGTTCTTGAGATCTTAAAAATAATGATAGTTTTGGAAGAATGATACTCTTGGAATTCACAAGAACATCTTAAACTCATGAAAACTCATGAAAATTAAGATATTAATTAAAATCGAGTAATTCATGAAAATCTTGACAGTTCTGAAGATGTTAAAAATTATGTTAACTTCAAATGTAATGATAATCTTGAAATTAATAAAAAGCTTAAAATTTATAGAAACTATGAAATTAATTAAAATTCAGCAATTCATGAAAATAAAGAAATTAATTAAATTCTGAAAATTTTAAGAATAATGATGATATTGAAAATAATGTTATTTTTGGAATTAATGAAAATCTTTAAATTTATAGAAATTAAGATATCAATTAAAATCGAGTTTTTCATGAAAATCTTGAAAAATCTGTAAATCTTAAAAATTATGTTATTTTGAAAGTAATGATTCCAAGCTATTTATGAAAATCTTGAACTTCATGAAAATTATGAAATTAATTAAATTCGTGGAATTCATGCAATTCTTGAAAGTTTTAGAAATCTTGAAAATTATGATAGTTTTGAAATTAATAATAATCTTGAAGTTAATGAAAATCTTGAAATTCATAAAAATTAGGTGACAAAATCAAAATTTGGAAATTATAAAAATATGGTTAGACATGAACATATTAAAAAATAATTAATGAATTATATGAATACTTGAGAATTCATAAAAAACATGAAATTCTTAAAAATCTGGTCAATAAAAATAAAAATGTTAAAACTTATAAAAGTCTTGAAATTCATAAAAATTAGGATACTAAAAATAATCTAGAAATTATAAAAATATAGTGAATAATATGAATATATTGAAGAATAATAAAACTTGTAATATATAAACATTTGGAAATTTATGAAAAACATGACAATAATAATATAACATGATTAATAAGAATAAAAATCTTAAAAATTATTAAAATCTTGAAATTCATTAAAATTATAATGTTAATGAAAATAAAAATAAAAATCGTGAAGTAATGTTGAAATTGCAGTATTGCAGTACAAACAGTGCGACCACAAGAATAAATTTTCATTATTTTAAGAACTTCGTTAAACATCCAAGAGAATTCAGAATTAAAGCAACAAATTAGTAAAATACAAACGTTAAAAAAAAAACAAAAATTTCAGAATTTTGTATGCCTAGTCCGCAAATTTTCTCGTTCATGAAAATATTGTCAAACGGTTTTAGACAATCGAATAAATTTTTGTGCCATCTTCTATTTCTGAATGTCTTTCTTTTGTAAAGACAGATTGTAATTCAATAAAGAGAAATAAAAAAAAATCTTTTATTTTACTTTATATTATTAACTTTTACCATTGCTCTTCCTACTGCTGTTCCTGCACATAATGAAAACAATTGTATGTACGCATTCGAGGGGCATACAAAGGAACACAGAATTTCATTTACTTCAGAGATCTTAACATTTGCATCTAAATGGCACAATTTTAGGCGAATTCTCAAAAGGAGTACCAAGACATTGTCTCTTCTGTAGTGGTAAAACTAACAACACGAGGGTATTAAGTAAAGACTTCTTTAGGGGATGAATTGCTGTATAAATTGCTGGATGTGTATTTTGCTAGATCTATGTACGATTTTCCACTTAATTCTGGGTTTTGCTGATGTTGCTTCGGCTGCATTCGGAGGAATTGTAGATGATGGCGGTGGTAGTAGGCTTTTCAGGAGGCGTTTTGCATAAAATTTATAGCCGAGAGAAGGATGTGTTTAAGGTTTAAGGATAGTTGTGATATAGTGAAGTGGTGAAGTAGGATAAGGAGGAGTTGACATGCAAATTGCAAGATTAAATTGTGAGATATTAGGAAATTTGACTGATGGTAGGTGTTTGCAGAAATGTCACGATTGAGGAATGAAACATCGGGAAATATCTAGATATGTGTTACGTATATATAACGTACCTTTCCAAGTTTTCTAATTGTTTATGATTTTTGGCCGAAAATTTTAAGATTTTCTCAAAAACAATTTCTAATTTTTAACTTTTTTTTCGAGAACTTGCAAGATTTTTGTTTTAAGGTTTTTAAGATTTAAAAAATATTTAAGATTGTTCTTAAATAATTCAAAGACTTTCTTTGAAACCTATCCAGATATTCTTATAGATTTCAAAATTTTCTTTTCAGGATTTCAAGACTTTTGGTCAAAAATTTCAAGATTTTCATCAAAATATTTCAAAATTTTCTTATATAGATTCGAATAATTTCTAAGAGACATTTCAAAGTTTCTGTTGAAAAATTTCTGTTTGCAGAAGTGTCGCGATTTTAGAATTGCTTAAGACGACAATTGAAACTCCAATGAGTAACTTGATATGAATAAACTTTAGTTTGCATACGTGTTGACAAAGTTTTCTAATTTTCTTTATGGTTATGTGCGGAGATTTCAACATTCCTTCTAAAAATTAGAATATTTTTATTAAAATAAAATTTCAAAAATTTCTCTTAAAATTTCGTGATTCTTTGACAATATCAAGATTTTCATTTTTTTTTGCAAATGTTTTAAGATTTCCCTCAAAAAAACATTACAATTTTCATTGTCAAGATGTTCTTATAAAGATTTCAAGGTTATTTTTCACAGATTTCAAAAATTTCCTGTAAGATTTTACAAAATTTTTTAAAGATTTCAAAATTATTCTTCGAGTATTTCAAGATTTACTTGAAAGATTTCTAGATTTTTGGAAAATTTAAATAACTCTTTTCTCAAATACTTCAAGATTTTCTTTAACAAAAATTTAAGATTTAAAAAAAAAAAAAAATGAAATTTCTTGAAGGATATCAATATATTTTTACAAATATTTCAAATTATTCTTTCAAGACTTCAAGATTATTTTGGAAAACAGATTTCAAAGTTCTATTTATTTAAAAGATATTTATATAAATATCTTTTTAAAAATATAAAGGTTATATATATGAACTCTCTGAAGTATTTTAAGATTTTCTTTTCAAGGAGTTAAATCATTCAAAAATTTCGAAATTTTGTTTAAAAAATTACAGGATATTTTCTCAAAAATTTCAAAACTTTTCTTTCAACGTTTTCAAGATAATTTTTTTAAAATGTTGATATTGTTTTTTCGCAAATATCAAGATTTTATTGAAAAGATTTTTATAAAGACATGAAGTTATTATGTCAATAAATCAAAATTTTCTTCAAAATATTTTGTAAGATCTTTTTTCACAGATTTCAGAATTTTATTTTAAAGGTTTTAAGATTTTCTTTCAAAGATATCGACAGTTTTATTAAACATTTTCAAGACATTTTTTCAAAAATATCGAATTTTTTATTAAAATATTTTAAGAAATGTTTGTACAATTTTAATTTGAAGAAATCAAAATATTCAAATCTTTAAAGATTTGCCAATATTTAAAGATACTGAAAGATTTCACCATTTTAAAATTTTACTTCAAACGTTTGAAAAGTTTCTTCCAAAGATATCAAAAAAAATTTCGTTAAAATAATAACAGTTTTAAATTTTTTCACAACTTTGAGAATTCTTAAAGATTGCAAGATTTTGTAAGTATTCATCATTTAAGAATTCTCAAATATTGCAATATTTTTGAGAATACGTTTTTTTTAAAAAAAAAAATCACATAATATCAAAATAATTAGAGAAATTGTGGTATATACATAATAATTATATGAAATATACAAAATTGACAACATTTTCAAAAATAAGCAAGTAATGCAATTTAATAAATTAATGCCATTTAATAAATTTTGAACAAATGAAAAAAATATCTAAATTAACAAAATATAAAAATCATAAAAATGTAAAAATACTTTTAAAATAGTTGATGGCACAAACCATGGTCTCGAAACGTTTCTTTAGTTGAAAACTTTAATTAATATATTTTAGTACCAAAAAATAAAGATTGTGTAAATATTTTAACTCATATATATATATATAATATATATATATATATATACATATATACATAAAAATATTTCCTCCATCCAGATATTTAAACTTTAAGATCGAAACTTTACATCGTCGATGTCGAAAAAAGAAAAATTAAGAAAAACGCGCCGCTTATGAAAGAATTTAAAAAGTTTCTTTAAACTTTTAAAACTCAGTTTATATATAAATTGCTTTACAGCATAGGAAAATATTTCAAAAAAAACAAAAAAAACGAATTTGGAAACTTTTGAATCGATGTAATAAAATCTAACTCGTCCCTGAAGAAAAGAATGGAAATTTGATATAGAAGTGGATTTGAAAGTTTTGGAAGAAATATATATATATATATATATATATATATATATATATACATAAAAGAGGATTCCGTAAAAATGCTTTAAAAAATCTATTTCTGTAAGGTTTCACATTCTAATTTCGTTTTGCATTTGTAGGAAATCCCACAAAACTAATTTATCACAAGGAGATTAGTTTGAGGTTTTAAAAAATGTAGAAGAAATGTCTAAACAGATTTATTTTTAAATTTATTCTATTTATCAATTGTATAAAATTTATCTGAGAGATAAATCTTGAAGACATATAAACAAAAGTTCTTGATATAAAAATAGTTGTAGAATCTTATATAGTTGTCTCCATATTAGATTTTTAATATATTTTTATTATTATATATTACATTTATCTCAAATGAGCTACAAAATATATTCTGAAATAAATTTCGGATTTTCGGGGTTGGAATGAGATGGGGTGAGGCAATCGTCATACAATATTTTTGATTTCCTTTTCAGATAAGATATTTTTATGGCTTTCATACATATGCTTCCCATATTTGAGGGAATTGTCACGTAATTTTATTCATACGAATAATACGAATGGAGTGATTTATTTTTTTTGGTCTGTCTGGAAATATAATTTCGAAGAAAATTGGAAGAAATTGTAATGGTGCGTCCTGGAGAGCTCTTTGAAACAAATGATGCAAATTTGAGAGCAAATTGTGTTTTTGTGTATAAATATATTTTTTTGTAGTACTTAGGAAAATGACTTAGGGATTTTTGTTTATAGGTTTGATTGTATATGGATTTAGATCTATTTTGAAAAAATTACAAGCTTGTGGTTCAAACAGTGCACCCTGAAGAGCTCTTGAAATAAGTGTTTATTTGCACTTGTGCTAAATGCAATTTGTGAAGCATGTTTTTACGCACATTAAATTTAATATCTGTATTATTCAATACAAATTTAAAATTTCTGGTACTAGGTGTTATAGTACATAGATTGAAATATAAAACACTGAAATAACAACTATGTAGTACAAACAGTGCGTCCTGTAGAGCTCTTTGAAACAAACGATGCAAATCTGAGAGCAAATTGTGACTCTGAGCTAGTGTTAAATACAAATTTTGAAGCATGTACTTTGTTCATATTAAAATTAATATCTTTTTTAGTTGACGAAATTTTGAAATTTGTAGTACTAGGTGTCATTACAGATAAAATGTAGTATAAAATAAAAAAATTACAACTTTGTAATACAAACAGTGCGTCCACAAAAACAGTTTTGATAAAACCAGTGCGTCAAATGCACCTGGATCACAAAATAATAAATAACTTACAACTTAAAAAGAAATTAAAGCAATTTAATTACCTACAACTTTGTAACAAATTAAAATAATTCAAACACCACAAATCAAAATAAATACATAATAAATAATAAAGTATCTATTTCCAAAATTACAGTATTGTAGTACAAACGGTGCGTCCTGCAGAGCTCGTCAAAATAAAAAAAATAATTAAAGTTAGTTTTGTGTACTTTGCTCATATAAAATTTAACATAATTTTTGGTTTGACGATGTTTAAAATTTGTAGTACTAGATACTGTAGTAAATAGTTTCAAGTATATTATAGCTAATTTATAGCTTCGTAGCACAAACGGTGCGTCCTGAAGAGCTCGTCAAACTTCACACTTCCCAGATCAACCTTAATTCGAATATGAATACGTAAAATCTACAACTCCAATTAAACTTTTCACATATTCTCTTCTAATTCATCCCTTTCGTATATGAATAATGCAAAGTCCACTTACCCTAAAAGGGGTTGTAACTTTAACGTCAATTTTAACAGGAAATTAGGCAAAAGTGTGAAACACTTTCTAAATTAACTTTCATAATTTCAAATCCAATTTAAAGTTTGTTAGAAAATGATTGATTGATGTTTGGGGGTTAGGAAATTGTTATCAGCCCTTGCACTAATTATAGAACAATAATAATAATGGAAAGTTGGTTAAGAGCTTTTTTTTGTTGTAAAGCTTGTAACTTTTGAACGGTTTGTGTAAAGTTAATGCAATATGTAGCAAAATTGTTTTAAATTGATTGATTTACAATTTTGTCTAATATTATAAGCTCTACAGCAACTCGGTGTACTCTAAAATTACAGTTGCAAACGCTTTACAACAAACAAATATCCTTACCCCATTTTCCATTATTATTATTATTGTTCTATAATTAGTGTGAGAGCTGATAACAATTTCCTAACCCACAAACATCAATCAATCATTTCTGAAGTCTCAAAATACAAACTTTAAATTGGATTTGAAATTATGAAAGTTAATTTAGAAAGTGTTTCACACTTTCGCCTAATTTCCTGTTAAAATTGATGTTAAAGTTACAACCCCTTTTTAGGTTAAGTGGATTTTGCATTATTCATATACTAGAGGGATGAATTAGAAGAGAATATGTGAAAAGTTTGTAGTTGTATATTTTACATATTCATACTTAAATTAAATTACTACAATTAAAAGGTTGACCTGGAAAGTGTGAAGTTTGACGAGCTCTTCAGGACGTACCGTTTGTGCTACGAAGCTTTAAATTAACTATAATATACTTTAAACTATTTACTACAGTATGTGGTACTACAAATTTTAAATATCGACAAAACAAAAATTATATCAAATTTTATATGAGCAAAGTACACTTTAATTATTTTTTTTATTTTGATGAGCTCTGCAGGACGCACCGTTTGTACTACACATCTACCAATTTTATATTAGCATAAAATATATCAAATGTTCCAAAATAAAAATAAAAATCACTCTACCCCAACCCCCAAAAGTTATTCCCTAAGACAAAGTATTTTCGTGATCATTTAACGTTGCACGCGATTAAACTCAATTCAAATGGAGGTCTTAGATGGCGGTGGAGGCTATTATAACCTCCAAAACCGCCCCTTTCTTCTATTAAAAAGTGATCAATTTTCTTCCATACCGAATAGAAGCCGCTCCCGCCGAAATAAATTAATTTGGGGAGGAATCGCCTATAGAAATTAATATATAAAATATTTTTGATGTAAAAAGTACGGTTGTCCGGAGTAGGCTCCGACACTGCTGAACCGATTTTGAATTTTTTACGTCACAATATGCGTTGATGTTTGACTTAGGTTATAGGCTATTTTAAAAATCTCTGGTCATAGCCAAATTTGTCTTAGATGGCGGTGAAGGCTATTATAACCTCCAAAACCGCCCCCATTTCTTCTATTGAAAAGTGATCAATTTTCTTTCATACCGAATAGAAGCCGCTCCCGCCGAAATAAATTAATTTGGGGAGAAATCGCCTATAGAAATTATATACAGAAAATATTTTTTTATGTAAAATGTACGGTTGTCCGGAATAGGCTCCGAACTGCTAAACCGATTTTGAAATTTTTTACGTCATAATATGCGTTGATGTTCAACTTAGGTTATAGGCTACATTAAAAATTTGAATTCATACCTGAATTTGTATAAAATCTACCTATCTACCTGCCTACCAGGATGTTTGTCACTTATAGGCTCCTAAACTGCTGAACCCATTTTGAATTTTTTTTTGCTCACAATATGCGTTGATGTTCAACTTAGGTTATAGGATATAATAAAAATCTCAACTTACAATCGAAAAATTATATTGACAGCGTTGAATTTTGAAAAATACAAATTTTGCAACAATTTAGTCATTTATAATCTTTGATTGTCGTTGTAATTTCTTCAGTCGCCAAACACCCCCGACAGAATAAGGGTCGTAAAACGGCTCACGGTCGCCCCATTTGCGAGCACAACTCCTACAATCAGCCCTCCACCAACCCCCAAAAGTGTGTG
>NW_020539726.1:38340586-38365729 GCF_003426905.1 Ctenocephalides felis | reverse complement strand
TTTATGGTTGTTTTCCAATTTGATTGTCAGTAGAATCTTTTTAAAAATTGATGGTTTGTTTTCCAATTAGCTCGTTAGTAGATTCCTTTATAATATTTTATGATCTGTTTTTTTTTAATTTGCTCGTCAGTAGAGTCCTTTTTTCATTTCGTGTCTTTAATTTCAGTTTTTTTTTTCAGTAGAGCCCTTTTTAATGTTTTATGATCTATATTTTGATTTGCTCGTCAGTAGAGTCCTCTTTTCTATTTTATGATCTATATTTTGATTTGTTCGTTAGTAGAGTCCTTTTTTAATCGTATGCTCTGTTTTTCAGTTTGCTCGTCAGTAGAGTCCTTTTTCGATTTTATGCCCTGTTTTTCAGTTTGCTCGCCAGTAGAGTCCCTTTTCATATTTAATGTCCTCCATTTCAATTTGCTCGTCAGTAGAGTCCCTTTTTCCAATTTTTTGGTCTGTTTCAGTTTGCTCGTCAGTAGAATCCTTTTTTTCAAATTTCGGTCTGCATTTTAATTTGCTCGTCAGTAGAGTCCTTTTTCATATTTAAAGTCTTGTATTTTTTGCTGGTCAGTAGAGTCCTTTTTCAATTTTATGTCTCGTATTTAAGCTGGCTCGTCAGTAGAGTTTCATCGTTTATTGTCTTTAATTTCAGTTTGTTTTCCAGTAGAGTCCCTCTTTAATTTTATGGTCTGTTTTGCAATTTGCTCGTCAGTAGAGTCCTTTTTCTTCAATTTTATGGTCTGTTTTTCAGTTTGCTCGTAAGTAGAGTCATTTTTCATATTTAATGTCTTGTGTTTATTGCTCGTCAGTAGAGTCCTTTTGGTGGAATTTGAATTGTTGATTTGAGATAGAATAGAATTAGAAATTAGAAAAATAGAATAGATCAGTTAGTAGCATTCCCGACTCACACGTCAGGGATACTCGGTTCGAGTCCTGACACTTATAAATAATTGTCATTTGAATTGTTGCATTGAAATTAAGTGGAATTTGAATTGTTGATTTAATAAAGAATAGAATAGAAAAGTTAAAAAATGTAGGAGTAGCTCAGTCAGTAGCATGCCCGACTTACATACCAGGGACACACGGTTCGAATCCTGACATTGACATAGATTAGTAATAATGTAATCCCTTTTTCGTAATTAAGGTTGCTCGTCAGTAGTCCTTTTTTATTTCACTGATAGTATTTTAGTTTGCTAGTCAGTAGAGTCCCTTTCTGATTTTATGATCTGTTTTCTAATTTGCTCGTCAGTAGAGTCCTTTCTTGTCTTATTCTTATCATATCTAATTTTCTCTTAACCATTTCGGCCCTTGTTGCACTTCATAAGGTAATTTGTGCGAGAGGGCTCCATCCAGCTTGTTGTTGGCGAAGGGCTGAAGGGCTGAAGGGCTGCATGGCGTAGGATTCCTGAATGCTGGGGGGTGGTTTTCCAGTGAAGTAGACAGGATATTTTGGGGGATGGTGGATTGTGTGGGATGTGGATGCTCCTCTTGTGCTGCATGTAACATAAATGGCGAAAAGGTGTGTTGCCATAGGGATCCATCTGTACCAAATCTCCTGTGTGTCATATACCGAGAATGGATACATACATACATACATATATATATATATATATATATATATATATATATATATATATGTAAAAAAAATACCTAATTTTCTTTAGTTTGAATTTTGCGTTATAATTGTCATAGATACAGCTCCTATGATATTAGAATAGCAAAACAAGTGAAAACCTAAAATACGTCACGGCGCAATTAATAAAATTTCGTAGTAAAATATTCTCTAAAATAGTAGATATTGGTGTAAATGTGTTTAGAAACTGACATTGTGATTAATAACATTAAATGTCGTTTCTTTTATGAAAGGTATGTGTGAGGTTTTGTATTTAAAACTTTGTCTAATGTAGAACTAACAATAAATATATTTTTTCTGGCAGAAAACTCCATTGTGTTTGATTCGCTTTGTCATCCTAAGCACGAATATAATCTTATATATATATATATATATATATATATATATATTAGGGTGGTCCTTAAAATGTACATTTTCAAATTTCCTTGCTCCTAGGGGCTCAAATGGTTCCAAATTGATAAAAAATAATTCCCTGAAAGTTTTAGCTCTTAATATTAACGTTTAGATAGAGCGCAATTCAATCAAAGTTTGTATGGAAAGAGCATGGAAAAATTTTTGAAAATAACAAAAATTGTTTTAGGTATAACTTAGCGACGAATGAATGAGTTTTATTCATTCATTTGTTCGCTAAATTACATCTAAAAAACATTTTTTAAACTTTTGAAAATTTTTCCATGCTATTTCCATACAAAACTTTGATTGAATTGCGCTCTATCTAAACGTTAATATTAAGAGCTAAAACATTCAGAGAATTGTTTTTTATCAATTTGAAACCATTTGAGCCCCTAGGAGCAAGGAAATTTGAAAATGTACATTTTAAGGACCACCCTAATATATATATATATATATATATATATATATATATATACCATTTCGTCTTTACTATATATATATACGTTTCGACACCTAGTATGTGTCAATCATTTGACAACTTCGAGGGTAAAAAGACGACTTGACTAACGATATTACTAAAATGTTAGACATTTTATATAAAAAGGACTCTACTGCCAAGCTAACTATGTATCCAAGTTAAAAATAGAAATATTTTACAAAGAAGCAATTTAAAGAACAACTGAGAATCAGCAAAAGGGACTCTACTAACGCGCAAAGTAAAATATAAGATATAAAAACAAATGAAGGTCTTTACAGAAATGAGAGACATTATATAAGAGAATGACTCTAATAACAAATTATAAATTTGAGAAAGGACTTTACTGACGAGCAAAATGAAATGAAAGACGTGAAATCAAAAAGGACTCCACTGACAATACGTACGTTAAATAAGAAAGGGACACTACTGACGAGCAATTTTAGATACAAGAGTTAAAATAAAAAATGACTCTACTGACGAACAAATTGAAAAATAGATAAGAAAATTGAGACAGGACTCTACTGACGAGCAAACTGAAATTGAGGACATTAAATGTAAAGAGGACTCTACGAACGAGCAAACTAAAATGCAATGCGTCATATAAGAAAGGGACTCTACTGACGAGCAATTTTAAATACAAAACGTGAAATAAAAAAGACTCTACAGACAAGCAAATTGAAATAAAAGACATGAAATCAAAAAAGACTCTACTGACAAGCAAACTGAGATACACAGCCTAAAATTGGAAAGGGACTCTACTGACAACATGCAATATTAAAAAGGACTCTACTGACGAGCAAACTGAAATTCAAAACATGAAATCTTAAAAAGGACTCTACTGACGAGCAATCTGTAAATCAAAACATGAAATCTTAAAAAGGACTCTACTGACGAGCAAACTTAAATACAAGACGTAAACTCCTAAAAAGGACTCTGAGTAGCAAATTGATATACAAGATGTCAATTGAAAAAGGACTCTACTGACGAGCAAACTTAAATACAAGACGTAAAATCCTAAAAAGGACGACTCTGAGTAGCAAATTAATATACAAGATGTCAATTGAAAAAAGGACTCTACTAACGAGCAAACTAAAATATAAGATATAAATTAAAGAACTCTACTGACGATCAAACTGTAATTAGATAAAAATAATGTAAACAAAATCTTCAGTTTTTGTTTATTAACGAAAATAAATGTTTATACATTCAAAAGTTCGAGAACTTGCAAATTTACATTTTTAATGTTTAACTTTGTTCTGTAAAATTATAGTCAAAATTTTAAACAGTTTGTGTAATTTTAAAATTTGATAAAAAAAATATAAATACAAAAATTTTGATTTTTATGAGTAAAATCTCCAAACAATTTTGTAAATTTGATGAAAACTATTTTTGACACATCCACTTAATTTTTTTGAAGAAATTGGGAAAGAATGCAAAATGAAGTGAAATCGCAGAACTTGTCTAAAAAGGACTATCTTTATTCTACTGAACAATATCCAATTGAGACCAGATAGATTGAAATATTAAAATAAAATAGATATTCATAACACTTCATCTAATCAAATAATCTCCATGTGCTTCAAGGCAACCTTTTTAATTTTTTTCCAAATTTTTTCATTATTTTATCTTATTCTATAAGTAAATAATATTGTTACATTCTGTATTATATTGCAATTTTATTATAAATTTTACTATATATAGTAATTTTGTATACATGTTAATTGTTATTCATAATGTAAAATAATTGTATTTTTGAGTCCTCTTGGAAGAAATCTGTGGGCTATATATTTAAAAAAGAAATGAATAAATAAATGAAATATAGGAACTAAAAATTTCAGAAGTAGAAAGTGTATGATAAATAAGAGTGTATACAAAATGTGATGCTCTGACATCATAGACCTGCCTTCGAACAGATCACCAATATTAATAATAGTTGATCTATTGACCTTCGATCATAGTCTTTGTTGACAGGGTCAATGTTTTGACGCAGGTGGTGTCGATGTCATGCCCATTTCACGGCACTTTCGATTTTGCCTTTCTAGTCGCTTTTCCTTTTCTTTCTTCCCTTCTTTGTTTGGTTATGTTTGATCGATAAAGCCCTAAGCTAAGCGCCGGCGGGCGTCGGCAGTAAAATAAACCTTTTTCCCTTCGCAAAAACACAAACACCACATAATACATACATATATATATATATATATATATATATATGTGTGTGTATATATGTGGGTGTTTGGATTCACGTGGGTGCGTGCATTTTACGCGTGCGAAAATCTGAACAGGTAGGTATTCGATGCAATATCAGCAATTGCAGAATTTGCTTTATAAAATTTGAAAAAAAAAAAATTAAATTGTAAATTTTGTTTTGGTTAAACATATTAAAGTAATAAAATTCAGGAGCTTATTCTCGGATAAAACAGAAATGTTACAGTAACGCTATGTCATGGGTCTGTATTCGTATGAATTGGTGGTAACAAATTGTAACGAACATTTCATTACAAATTACAAATTGCAGAAATTTATGTATATATAAATAAAAGAAAAACTTCTTATTTTTGTGTAATCTTATTAATATTTTATAAAGTTTATATATGATTAAAGGTTTTATGAAATTTTTTTTTTATTAAATTGTTGCCAAATTTGTTTGCTTTTGCAAAATTTTTAAGTATTCAAAAATTATTTGTTGATGTTGATTTTTGTAATTTATATAATTTTTTTGAAAGTCTTGAAATTTTCTTTTCCAAGAAAATTAAATAAATTTAATTTAAATTTGTTTAAAAAATTGTTGAAAATGAAAATTTTTATGCAAGTGTTAATAATTTGTTTTCTTTCATCAAGTTCTGGAAAAAATATATCTTTCTAAATAAAAAATTGCAAATTATAAGAAAATCTAGTAATTTATTTAGAAATGTAGTAAGTTGCCTGAAAATGTAATAAATTTCCTGAAAATGTAGCAAGTTGCCTAATGTAAGAAATTGTCTAAAAATGTTGTAAATTATTGCAAAATCTCGTGTAATGTCATTGTTTTTGAGATTGAAGTAAATTTTGTAAAATCTTTGCAGATTATTTGAAGAATGCAAGTTTTTGTAAGTTTTTTGAAAATGTAATTATTGTCTAAGAATGTAGCAACTTGTTTAAAATTTTTGTAAATATTTTAAAAATGAAGTAAATTGTCTAAAAATGTTACAATTTGTTTGAAAATGTAGTAAATTGCTTATAAATTTGCGAATTGTTTTAAAATGTTGTAAACTGAAAATCTTGCAAATTGTCTGAGAATGTAATAAATTATCTGAAAATGCAGATTGTTGTCTGGAAATCTCGTAGGTTGCCTACAAATTTTGTAAATTATCTGAAAAGGATGAAAATTATCTGAAAATGCTGTAAATTATCTCAAAATGTAGTAAAATGTTTAAAAATGTCGTAAATTTGCTCAAATTGTGTAAATTGTCAAAGAATATTATACATTATCTAAGAATGCTATAAATTATCTACGAATGTAGTAAGTTGTCTAAAATTGTAGAAATTTTTATAAAATTGTAATAAAATATTTGAAAATGTGATAAATTGTTTGAAAAGGCAAGAAATTGTCTGAAAATGTAGTAAATTGTTTGAAAATGTTTTAAGTTGTCTAAAAAAGTCGTGAAATACCTGAAAGTATTGCAAATAGCCTAAAAATTCCGTAAATGTTTTAAAAAGTCGTATATTGTATAAAAACTTCAAAAAAAAATTCAATTTTATAATGTATCTAATTTTTTTGAACCTTTGATTTCAAATTTTTATTTAAATTTGTTATGACAAATTTTAAATTTTATAAAAAAAAAGAAGGAACAAATAGTTCACAAATTTATAATAATAATAATAATGAACAAAAAAGTGGCACAAATAAAAATAAATGAGATAGAAGACATGCAAGATTTTGTAGTATTTTTATCACAAGGTTTTGCTATAATTTGTTTGATCATCGCAAATATCATTAATTATTATCTTATTTACATTCATAATGAATTGCTTAGTCGACTACAAGTAATTATTAACTATTTTATCGTTTGTTTTATTATTATGATTATTTATATATAAACTCTGTGAGCAATTCATTTATTTATTTGAATGATAACCTTGAGTTCAAGGCAAGAAAATATCTGCGATTGTAATTGATTTTTTTAATTAGAACAAAATTAACTGATCTAAAAAACATTCCATTGGTAATAATAATAAAACAAATTTGTTCTTTTGGTTTTTGTCAAATTACTCAGAATTTTCATATGAAACCACCCATTTTCAGTTAGATAGGGTGAAACTAGATATAATTTACAAAATTTCCTAGAAAACACTTTTAGACACTTCGGAATAAAAGTTTTGAATAAAACGACTTTGAATTTGATATTTGATTATTTAGCACATATTTAATAATTAGAAAATTTAGGACATTCATTGGTTTTTGTCAAATAACTCAAAATTTTCATATAAAACCACCCCTTTTCAGTTATATAGGGTGAAATTTGATAAAATTTACAAAATTTCCTAAGGAACACTTTTATACACACCGATATAAAAGTTTTGAATAAAACGACTTTGAATTTGATATTTGATTATATATACCACAAAAATGTATCCTAATGTAACCTTTATCTTGTAATACCCTAAATGGCCAAATTTTCCGCATAATTTCCATTTGCATTGTGAAAAAAACGCATCGGGCAACCCCTAAGCTTTATAGAACTTTTGAATTACTTTTTTGCTCCCTTTTTGGGACAATAAATTAAATAGAATATGAAAAAAAAAAAAAGAAAATATTACTGAGGAAAGACGAATGATGCCATTTTCCTAATCTTGGGGATTACAATTCTCAACATGGGGGTAGGAAAAAAATATTTATGACATTTTTGGAAATAATAAAGAAAAGTCTTATGAGGTTCTATAAAGGTCTTATGAGGTAAAATACATCTTGTATTTTTGTAAGTTTCTAAAAATCACAAATTGTCATCAATAGACATCTAAGAACCTTGAATCCTTCTAGCAAATCTTTCTAAAAATTCTTCCTTTTCTGTGGTTCATATTATTTTTATAAATCCCGTATTTTCCTATTGACATATTCTATCTATAATAATTGATGAATGTCTCCTGATGAATCGATAATTCTTTTTCGAAACGTATGTGATCGATCGGTGACGTGCAAATGGATAATTTGTCAAGCAAAAGACTTGAATGTCAAACCTCCCCTATATTTGTTTCGAATAAAAAACATAAGTAGGTGTAAGTATGTATATGTATGTATGTATGTATGTATGTATATATATATATATATATATATATATATATATATAGATTTAGATTTACTGATAGTGGTAAATGGTGGTAATTTGTCTAATAAAATTGCTTTCAGTTTTTTCATGAGTTTTTTTTTATGAATGTTTTATATATAAAAGTCTTTACCTACATTTTTATATATGAACTTATGCATAAAAGTTTTTCATAAATATTTTTTTTATATAACATTTACAGTATTTATTTCAGATTACATTTTTGCAATAGATTATTATCTGTGTCAGTTATTATAGATTTTCTGTGTCAGTATACATTATTTTTATTCCATTATGTTTATGCTAATTTTTATTCCATTATGTTTATGCTAATTTGCATATAATTTGTATCCCAACATTTTTTTTTATGTCAGTCTACAAGTTTTTATGCCAGTCTCAATAAAAATTATGCCAGTCTAAAAAAATGAATGCCAGACCAACAAAAAGTATGTTAGTCTAAAACAAATTTTATCAGTCTAAAAAAAGGTGTGTCAGTCTAAAAATAAGTTTATCAGTCTAAAAACAAGTATGCCAGTCTAAAAATAAGTATGCCAGTCTAAAAATAAGTATGCCATCAGTTGAATAAAATTTATTCCAGTTGAATAAAATTTATGCCCGTTGAATAAAATTTATGCCAGCTTGTAAATTTGTATGCCAGTCTGAAAAAAAATTATGCCAGTCTGAACAAAAACTTATTCTAGTATGTGTAAAATTTATGCCAGCTTATTGAATTTTATGCCAGCCTATTAAATTTCATGCCAGTTTTCAAAATTTTATGCCAATTTTTATAATTTTATGCCAGTTTTCAAAATTTTACGCCAGTTTTCAAAATTTTATGCTAGTTTTCCTAATTTTATGCCAATTTTCGAAATGTTATGCCAATTTATTTAAATTTTATGCCCTTTTGTGTATATTTTTTGTCAGTTTTCAAAATTTTACGCTAGTTTTCAAAATGTTATGCCAGTTCACGTAAAATTTATGTCAGTTTATGTAAATTTTATGCCAGTATGAAATTTTATTATGCCAATTTTCTAAATTGTATGCCAGTTTTCTAAATTTTATGCGACCTTCTATGCCTAATTTTAAGTCATTTTACGTTAAATTTATGCCAGTTCATGAATTTTATGCCGGTTTTTAATATTGTATGCTAGTATGTAATTATCTCTACAGTTTAGGTAAATTCTATGCCAGTTTATGTAAATTTTATGCCAGTTTATGTAGATTTTTTGGCAGTTTATGAAAATTTGATGCCAGTATATAAAAATTTGATGCCAGCTTATTGATTGAATTTTATGCCAGTTTTCTAATTTTATGCCAAATTTCAAAATTTTATACCAGGTTTAAAAATTTTATGCCAGGTTTAAAAATTTTATGCTAGTATTTAAAAATTTTATGACAATATTTAAAAAGTACGCCAGTAATTAAAAGTATAATTATTATGCCAGTCTAAAAAAAATATGCTAGTCTACAATTTTTTATGCCAATGTACTAAAAGAATTATATATAAAATCTATATAAAAATGTCAATAAATTTTTATGCTGGTCTAAAAAAAAGTTTATGCCAGTCTGAAAAAAGTAGGCCAGTCTAAAAAAAGTATGACAGTTTATAAAATTTTAACGTCGATTTCTAAATATTTTTTGCCAGTTTCTAAATATCTTTGCTTTTTTATAAATATCTTATGCCAGTTTACAAATATCATATGCCAATTTAGAATTTTACAGAAATTCGATTACGTTTTAGAAAATAGTAAAATATATAAGATATTCAATACCTCATTTCCTCTATGAAATTATTCATCAAATTTTTCATTTATATTTATTTTAACGTTTCGGGAATATAGCAAGCCACTTTCTTCAGGTAATTTAAAAAAGGAAAATTTATTCTGAGTTATTGGACAAGAGTTATACTTGATTAGTTCTTACAAAATATGTCTTATGTCTCACCATCCATTATCATTATTCGGACATTTATTCCGCAAGTATATCTTTATTCCAAAAAAATTTAAAATTCATACAAAAATTGCTACACAACTTCCCCCTTTTGTCGGGATATCTATTCTCATATTCATATGTTATTACCGGAGGAAAAGTCATAATTTCAAATAAACCGCAATTCCCCACCTCATCCAAACAAATGGAATGCTATCATCATAAATATGGCCACAAGGATTTTAATAATTCAAAAGAATGGGAAAGAAGAAATATATATATATATATATATATATATATATATATATATATATATATATATATATATAGATAAATCGTCCATTTATAAATTCATTTCATTTTCCTGAAAAAAAGACGAATCGTAGCAGATGTAA
Organism: Ctenocephalides felis; assembly: GCF_003426905.1. Taxonomy (NCBI): domain Eukaryota; kingdom Metazoa; phylum Arthropoda; class Insecta; order Siphonaptera; family Pulicidae; genus Ctenocephalides; species Ctenocephalides felis. Next base: position 38,355,610 of record NW_020539726.1, on the reverse strand, counting down.
ACGAACGCCGAACGAATTTCAATATCTGTAAAATCAGATAATGAAAGAAAAATATAGAAATGGCGAAAAAATGAGAAAAACTGCGAAAAACTGGGAAAAAAAACGTAAAATCCTATAAGCCCGACTGATTTTAATTGAATTGGAGGCATTCTCTTGTTGGAATCGATAGTTTGATAAAAATTGAACATATGATGTAAAAATAAAAAAACCTATTTGTGATTGATTGTTTTCTAGTACATTCGTTTTCAACTCAACAATCTGAAATCCAAAAATCATTTTTGATCACTAAGTGCATAATTGTAAAATTTTTTTTGCATCTCCAAGCTGATTGGTCCTGCATTTTACAAAAACGTGATCTATTCTTCATTTTGTCAAAACAAGTCAAATTTTGTTTTAAATCATTCTCAGTTTATATGTTTTTACGCAAGTTTCCATATTTTTATGCCAGCCTACAATTTTTATTTCAGCCTACAACTTTTATTCCAGTCACATTTTTATGCCAGCCTAAACTTTTTATATCAGACTAAACTCTTTATGCCAGTCTACAATTTTATCTCAACCCAAAACATTGTATGCCAGCCTACAAGTTTACCGCCAGCCCAAAACTTTTTATATCAGCCTACAATTTTTTATGTCATCCTAAACTTTTTATGCCAGTATACAATTTTATGCCAACCCAAAACATTTTATGCCAGTCAACAATTTTAGGCCAGTCTAAATTTTTTATGCCAATCTATACATTTTTATGCCAGCCTAAATATTTTTATGCCAGCCTAAACATTTTTATGCCAACCTAAACATTTTTATGCCAACCTAAACATTTTTATTCCAGCCTGAACATTTTTATGCCAACCTAAACATTTTTATGCCAACCTAAACATTTTTATGCCAGCCTGGATTTTTATGCCAGTCTACAATTTTGTATACTTTTGATAAAAGATTTTTTGTAGGAGTTGTGCATTTTTGTACGATTTATATAATTTTTTTATGCCAATGCATACTATATTATGCCAGTTTACATTATTTTGAGAAAGTTTTCAACAGAAAAAAATATATTGCATATTTTTATTAACGTTAATAAAATTTAATATTTGTTCATATAATAGTACATTTGTTGATAAAAATTTATTTATTTAAGCCAGTCTAGATAAAAATTTATTCATTACTTCCTGTTTTTTAGGGTGTTGCTTGAATTGAATTTTGCTTTTCGAAGGACCGATTGTAAATACTTTGATTTTGTAACTAGTAATATTTATTTTACTTTAATTACATAAATTGCATCGTATTTATAACAATTTAATATGATTTTATTACGTGTTGAATGATTTGAGTTTAATTTTATAATAAATCAATTGATGATTTTTTGTTTTCTATTTCGCATATACGCGCATGCTTTGATTGGCGCGAACACTTCCAATAACATTTTTATGCCAATTTACATCTTTAGACGAGTCAATTTTAATCTAGTAAATATTTTGTTAGGTCAGTAAATTTTTCATACCATTGAAAAATTTCATTACCTCATGCCAATTCTTATGTTTCTATAAAATTTACATTTTTTTATGCCAATTTACTGGTTTTTATGCCAGTTTACAACTTCTTAAGCCATTTTCCGATTTTTATTGTGAGTTTACTAGTTATATACTATTTACAGTGTTTAAGCTAGTTTAAATAAATGTTTTATGCCTATTTATTTTATGTCAGTATAAATATTCCATGCCAGTATAAATACTTTTATGACAGTTTACGTACTTTATGCCAGTTTACATCATTTATGCAAGTTTAAATATTTTATTCCATTGAACATATTTTTATGCCAATTTGAAAATTTTAAACCAGATTAAATATTTTATGCCAGTTCGAATATTTTATGCCCTTTTACGCATATTATACCACTTCAAATAAATATTTTGTGCCAATTTAAATAAATATTTTATGCCAGTTCAAATAATTACTTTATGCCAGTTCAAATAATTACTTTATGCCAGTTCAAATAAATATATTGGGCCAGCTGAAATAAACATTTTATGCCAGCTCAAATAAATATTTTATGCAAGTTTAAACAAATATGTTAGGCCAGTTTAAATGAAATTTTTATGCCAGTTTAAATATTTTGTGCCAGTTTACGTACTTTATACAATTTTACCTATTTTTTGCCAGTTTATATTATTTTATGCGAGTTTGAATATTTTATGCTACTTCAAACATTTTATGCCAGATTACGTACTTTATGCCATTTTTTTAAGAAATTGTACATTTTTTCTGAAAGTTCACAATCTTTTTATGCCAGTTAATAATAAGTTTATGCCGATATATTATCAATAATTTTTATACCGATATATTATCTCATATATACAGGTTGCACTATTTTTTTTACCAATTATGCCAGTTTATATATTTCATGCAAGTTTCCATTTTTTATGAAAGTGAACATTTTTCATAAATATTTACAATTTTTCATGGTTTATGCCGGTTTTCAATCTTTTCATGCCAGTTTTCATTCTTTATTTGATAAAAGTATATTATTTTATGAAAGTTTACAATGTGCTTATGCCAGTTTACTAGTTTTTATTTAAGTTTACATTATTTTAGGCAAGTTTTGCACTTTTTCGATGTCAGTTTATGAACATTTTGTTTTATTTCACATATTTCAGTTGATATAACTCCATCCATAAATCTTTTGAACAAAAATTGCATCCATATCATATTATGGATCCATTTCTCCTTAGTTCCAAATCATTTTGGATTCATCTCATTTCTAATTCATGTGCGTTTGGATCTATTTTTTCCAGGATCTATAATTTTCATAACCCATATTTTCTTTGGTTCATGTCTTCCACAATCTACCTGTTCAAATATCTTTTGCAGGTTCCATTTATTTGTTGATCCATATCTAGCATGATCAATCTCTTTCTTGATATACCTTGTCCAGACTCCATCTCATCAGCTTTAGATCACTTGATGGATCCAACATTTTCTGAATCCATTTCTTCTTGGATCCACTTCTTTCTGGATCTCCAAACCATCTCCTCCTCAATCAATCTCTTCCAGAATCCATCTCTTCCACCAACCACTTCTTCCAAAATCTACCAATTTTCCAGAACCCATCTCCTCCTATCTCTCCTCTGGTAACACGATTCCATCTCCTAATTCCTAATTCCTCAGTGTGATGCCTAATAATGTCTAATACCTTATTAAACTGCGACCGATCTTAATGGGTTCGGAGAATCGAAGTTGGAGATTATATTACAACAATATTATATATGTATATATATATATATATATATATTATTGTGGAGCGTGCAGAAGGTTCGTATTACTCCTCGGTCCTACACGAGTCAAAGTTAAGCGGATTTATTTTGCAAAAGCCGGCACATCAGTCTAGAATTATTAGTAGATGAAGGATATATAATATATATATATATATATATATATATATATATAATATATATAATATATAAAACAAACGGTGCGTCTTGAAGAGTTGGTTGTTTACTTTTAGTGCTTTTTTAGTATCAAATACAAATGCCTTATAAAATAAATCAAAATTAGGAACGTTTAGTACTGGATATTATAGTACAATACTTGGAGTATCTAATGCTAAAATTGTAATATCGTACTACAAATAGTACGTCCTGAAGAGCTCATCGAATTTCAAACACTTATTGTTATCACTTATATAACTCCAGAACGCACGAACCGATTTCGACAAATTTGCATTCGTTGGAAAGGTCTCGGGCTCCGCAAGGGTTATAGCTAAGAAAATTGAAGAAAAAAATCCAGAAAAAATAAAAAATCGTTTTTCATATGCATTCATCTCTGATACTTACTTAGTACATTAGCATGTACTACAAACCATATTTTAAGTAATGGCGCCGGTAAATACATTGTTTGACAGCTACTCATTGTTGTCTGCTCAGTTAAATTCATGTGACAAACCGGCATTGGTCCACTGTGAAATTGTGCAAAAAAGGTGAACAAAATAAGTTATTCGTTTCCTAACATTTCAATTGGAAACCATCAAATTAATTCACGTGTATTGTGCAACATTTTAACCTATTATTTAAATTTAGAAAATCATTATTTTTCACATGGGATGAGAAACTATCCGCTTTGTTTTTGTTAATGTCGAGCCAAAAAAAAACAAAAAATGTGGTTTACCAAAGAGCACTTCAATGAAACAGATAATTTACGGGCACGTATAACGCTTCGATCAGTATTTACTTTGGATTCACTTTCATTTACTTAGAGAAGTTCAACTAAATAACACTTCATTTTTGTGATAGAAATAAATTCATTACTGTTGTGAAATGAAATAAAAATTTTCCTTTTCAAATAGGAAACAAAAACAAAAAATTCTTCATCTTTATTCACCAACAAAATGTACATAAAATGAAACCATCTGGTGGTGAAACAAAGTTCGGCGGGTTTTGCTAGTATATATATATATATATATATATATATATATATATATATATATATTACTTTAAGTGCTATTTTAATATCAAATTACAAATACATTATACATTAAATAAAAATCAGAGTTTTAATACAAGATATTATAGTACACATTTGGAGTATCTAATGCTAAAATTGTATCATTATAGTACAAACAGTTGCGTCCTGAAGAGCTCATCAAATTTCACAGACTTATTGTTATCACAAAGTTCCAATAATTGTTTTCGATCTATTATTTTCCTATGAGTAAAAACCATATTAACAAATTAACTTCCCGTATGGTAAGTTATTGTAATCGACCAAAAATCGAATTGAAAATTTTTCCATTTCTCGACGTTTTGAAGGTTTCTGAACCATTTTTAAGGCACACCTCAGAAACTAAATGAAAGTGTGTTGTATGGATACAAATTTCAAGTCACGTTTTCGGGCGCACGGATCAACCGATTTGAATGATGTAAAAACATTCGAACCCATTGATAGGAGATGTGCCGATTAGTTTTTGGAAAAGGCAGGTTCAGCCATTTCAAAGATACGGAGCTAAATATGTAAAAAATGGCAGTTTTGTAGTGAACTCAGCGTCCGATTTGAATGATCTAAAAAACTTTCTGCTCGTATTAACAAAACAATTGCTTTTGAGGTAAATAATTATTACATCTTTTTTTTATTTTCCATAAAATATTTTGTAATTTTGTATTAAAATTCAAAAAATGACCCCGGCTAAGCAACATTCTAAGCGCCACTCTGGTATAAATGCTTACCCGAGTGCGTTTAGACTGTTTACGATGGAACACTTTTTCAATTTTGTGAAAACTATTGAAAAATGTGAAAATGCCGCCAAGCTAAGCACAGTACAAGTGAAAATGTCGCACAAAATTATTTGCAAATGCGTTAGACGTGACTATACGGGAGCACTTTTTCAGTTTTGTGTAAATTAGGCAATTATTAATTATTTTTTAAATTGAATTCGAAATGAAATGACGATTGTTAATGTAATAATTGATTTATGATTTACATTGATTTGCTTAGATATTAACAAGATAGCAAAAATAATGAAAGTTACACAGAATTTGAGCAATATATATTTGAAAACGTTTAAAATTTCTCGAATATTTCATTACGGTACGGGAAGTTCCAGCAATTTCCTTGGCACGATGCCCATACACCACTAGTTAATTCTTAGTTAATTTAAAATTATCCTTTATCCCTTATTCTTTATCCTAGTAATTTTTTATTACCAAAACTTTTTACCGAAGCGGCGTTTGTATGAAATTAGGCAATAAGCCTGTACAAACAAAAAAGTACGTTTTTTATGTTTTTATTTTTTTATATTTTATCAAAGAGTTCCGATGTTGGTTCATCATTTGGAGGTCTCAAGAGGTCTCTTGATATCTTGAGTAAATAATTACGTAAGTGCGACGTGCCAATAGACTAGGATTAACAATAAATGTAAAGGTCATATAAAAGTTGTAGGAGTAAAAAAATATATTTCATTAGTAGAATATTTTAGTTTCATTTCAAATACAAAATCTATAATTTTGCAATCCATCACCAATCAATACCGAAATTAATCCTGGTCAATGTCAAATATCAAACAAACTTCTTGTACAAACATTCAGTTGGTCATCATCAAAGTGTGTTTAAGGGATGAATGAAGGGTTTGTCCTTCTTGTATAAAAAATTGGGTTTAATGTTACTCTCCAAAGTTGACCGAGAAGTTACAGAGGTAATTAATTACAACCAAACTTGGATGAAATGATAAACTACACTAAGGGTTGTGCTATTTTTAGTACAGCAAAAAATTTTACCCCAAAATCAATTATTTCCTATGTGATTCAATTGATGTTTTTGTTACTCTAACAAATGAAATTCAAACAATGTGTGTTTGTTTTGCTGTTGCAGCAGTATTTGTAAAATTGCTGCAACAGCTAGATAACATTTTGATACGAATTCGGTTTGGAAATAATTGAAAAGCAAAAAAAAAAATAGATTGGAATGGGTTGAGAATACTTTTTCTGAACATTTACAAATCTATTCCTAATGTAGGTAAATCTATTCCACTCACAAATAAATTCATCCCTAAATGTTTGTCCAGGGATTAAAAACCATTTGCAATTCGCAAACAAGACAAATCCATCTTTAGCCTCATCCCTTGAAACAGGGTTGTGTAATCATAATGCAAACAGACATCAAACAAATAATTCCAGACTCATCCCTTTGTCCCTTTGAATTATTATATTTTGCGAAGGGCAGCATTTAAGCGCAAATATTAAGCTATTATCCCTCGACGATTTATATATATATATATATACATATATATATAAATATATATATATATATATATATGTAAAATCTATCTTTAAAGAGCGCGTGCCCTTTCGGATGGAAATAGGGCAGCTTTGGTAATTAATGGGAACAATGGGTACAAAATGGGTATTGTGAAAGTTTGCCGACTAATTTGTTTTTTTTATGTCAGTATTGATTTTTTTTTTGAGTTTCCCAAATAAAATTACTATCTTATTTTGTAATTTTTAAATTTTATTAACTATTTTGTAAATATAAAATTCAATAAATTTTGAATTTTAGTTTGGATATTTTATGAGAGTACTATTTGATAAAAGATGAGCTCTCCAGGACGCACTTTATGTACGATAGTGCTGTACTTTGGATATTTGATACACTATAGAACTTACTATAGTACAACAAATTTATTCTTATCTATAATTACAACTAAAATATTAATAATTATCTAACAAAGTACCATTAATGGTATGAATGAGAGTATTATTGATAAAAGAAAATCTTATTTGATGAGACTCTCCAGGACGCACTTTATGTACTACAGTGCTGTACTTTGGATATTTTATGATTATTAGTATCTAGTATAGTTTTACAAATTTATTTCTTATCTATAATTACAAACGAAAATATTAACAATTATTTTAACAGAGTACATCATATTCCTTATAAACGAGAGTACTAATTGATAAAAAAAAAATTACTTAGATGAGCTCTCCAGGACGCACTTATGCACTATAGTACTGCACTTTGGATATTTTATACATTATAGTATCTAGTATAATTCCACCAAATTTTATTTCTTATCTATAATTACGAGCAAAAATATTGACAATTATCTGAGCAGAGTAAAGCACCAAATTTTATTTTTCATCTATATCAAAAAATAGTACGTTTTCTGTAGACGTTTAAGAGTATACCGAGTTGCTGTAGGGTGTTATGATGTTAGAAAATGATGCAGATAATTTAATTTTGTAAAAATTTGCCAAATATTTCATTTAGTTTACACAAACCGTTCAAAAGTTACAAGCTAAAATATTAATAAATGCACTAAATCTTTACATAATTGCACTCCTAAGCTATTTCAAAAAAAAAAATACTCTCACCTTGCAGATAATTTTAAAGTATACCGAGTTGCTGTAGGGCTATGATGTTAAAACATATTATACACGATTTAATTTTGTACAAATTTGCCGAAAAATTCATTAGTTTTAGACAAACCCTTCAAAAATTACAAGCTAAAATATAAATAAATGCATTGCATTTGCGTACTGTATATAATTGCACTCTTAAGCTATTCTAAAATAAAAATACTCTCACTTTGAAAGTAATTTTAAAGTATACCGATTTGCTGTAGCGTCTTTGATGTTAGAAAATAATATAGATTATTTAATTTTAAACAAATTTGCAGAATATTACAGTCTCTTTGGACAAACCGTTCAAAAGTTACAAAAAATGCAAGTAAATGCATAGTCTTCACGCATAAATCGAATTCTATAAAAAAATCTTACTTTCTCGGTGATTTTAGGGTATGCCGAATTGCTGTAGGGTTGTATAATTTTAGAAAAAATATACATTATTAAATTCTGTATCACTTCACAGATTTCACTTCATTACTTTCAGACAAGCCCTTCAAAAGTTATAAGGTAAAATATAAATGAATGCATCGCACTTGCTCTCTTAAAAAAATTCTCACTTTGCAAGCAATTTTAGAGTAGACCGAGTTGTTGTAGGTCTTTATGATGTTAGACCATATTATACATTATTAAATCCTACATAAATTCACGAAATATTTCATCCATTTTGGACAAACCGTTTAAAAATTACAATAATTATTGCAAGTATAATCTCTACCACCAGTTGTCTTCTATCTCCTAAAACTTTGACGCCAACTTCAAGGATTTTTTGCACGTTCGTGCCCTTTTTTGCTGCAAATCAAATTACGGCAAAACCGCAAGGAGTTTCCTGACAATCGTGTGGATAAAACAATCCTTATGCCCAGGAGAAAAAAAAAAAGACTGAGGAGTTCTAGAAAAATAGGGAATAGAGTCGTGGATCGATATAAAAACTACAAAAGTACTAGTAGTAGTAGTATTGGTAGTCAATTTGGATTTACTGCTTTTCTTGGTTTTTATTTAGAGGAATAAAAATCCTGGTTGAATTGGAGAAAAGTTCTGAGATTCGGAAAAAGATGACCAAAGGTTGTCCAACTTCTGAAGGATTGTTTGGGAATAATTTACCAAAAGGTGCAAAATTATTCTAGACAACCAATTAGGCAAGAACCATTACAAAACACTTCTTGGTCAAGAAAACTGGTGGCACTTTTTTTGAAATTTGAAGACCAGTTGACCAGCTTTTCACCTAATTATGACAATTTATTGGGACATGATCTATCGACTTATTTCTTTCAATTTCTGATATTTCCCTCAATTTTATTTCCCGGTCTACTAATTTCCAATAACTAATTATCCTCCTGGTTAAGTAGAACAATGTTATTTCCTGAACTAATGACTTTTCGTTAGGAGTTAATGATCCGTTCGACCTGATTATGACAAAAGGACACGTGCCAGTAGGCAATTTTTTATGGGGTAAGGGAAATTGGAAGGATACGCCCTTTTCGGGTAAAGGGCAGAGAAAAGGATGGCAGTATTGGCTATCAAATTTTTTCCACGTGATATCATGTACTATTTCTTAGATTCTTTTTTTTAGAATTGACTTATTATGCATTTATTAGAAGCACGTACTTGTTGTGTTTTTGTTTATAATTTTGCTTGTAACTTTTAAACTGTTGATCTAAATTGTATGAAATATTCGACAAATTTATTCAAAATTAAATTATCTATAAACTTGTCTAATATTATGGGACCCTACAACAACTCGGTATACTTTAAAATAGCAATAGAAAACAGAAAAGCTGAAAGTGCGTTTGAGACAAGAGAAATCTTAGCTGGTTTGTGCATTTGTTTATTGCAACTCTTGTAACTTTTGAACGGTTTGTCCAAAATGAATAAAATATTCGGCAAATTTGTTCAAAATTAAGTTGCCTATAATCCTTTCTAATATTATTATAATGCCCTACAGCATCTCGGTATACTCTAAAATTACCGACAAAATAAGATTTTCTTTTAGAATTGACTTAATTTGCTTTTATGTATTTGTTGTATCTCTTGTAACTTTTGAACGATTTGTCTAAATTAAATCAAATATTCGGCAAATTCGCACAAAATTAAATTATTCAAACTTCTAACATTATAAAGACCTACGGCAACTCGGTATACTTCAAAATCATAATTGAAACCAAAAATCTGTCGGATAGTGCATTTGAATGTATAGTATGTCGGATTTTAATTATTTCATCTCTTGTAATTTTTAAACGGTTTGTCCAAAATAAATGAAACATTCGACAAATCTGTATAAAATTGAATAATCTAGAACTTTTTCTAATAACACAAGTCTCTACAGAAACTCAGTTACTTATAAAAGTTAATAGAAAACATAGTAATTTTACTAATTGACCACGTGACCAAATATCAAATTTTGAGTTAGGGACACATTTTGTTTTAATCCAAAATTAATGAAATATCTAGTAAATTTGTGCAAATTAAATTATCTTTATCATTTTCTAACATTTATAACACCCTACAACAACTCGGTATACCCATAAATGTCCACAGAAAAGGTACTATTTACTTTCTATTTGACCAAATAGCAAAAATATCATACCACAAGGGTAAAAATTTTCTATTTTTTCACAATGTAAAAAAAATCGATGAACTTCCGCCTCCACTTTTCGCAAAATACACATGTTACTTTTTTTTAGAAAAAACTTTATCGATTTTAACACTTTGCTGGTCACAGTTCAATTTTTCCAGAAAAAAATGTACCACGAAAGTTGGTAAAATAAAATTATGAAAATAAATATACTTATGTAAGTTTTATTATCTTAATTTATAATATTATCTAATTTATATATTTTGGGTCTATTTTATATATTTCTCGTTTAATTTATATATATTTTTATTACTTATACACTTTTTATTTTCTTGATCTAATCTATATCTTCCTAGTTTAATTTTTATTGTGCTCCTCTAATTTTTATTCTCATGATTTCATTTTTACCCTCCTAGATCATACAAAATATTTTATGTAAGGTGAATTCTATTTACTAACTGTACAAAGATATATTTATTTTATTTTATTTTTGGCAATAATTAGAAATAGTAAAATTTATACCAATTCAAAAATAAACAAAATATTTTTTTTAAACTTAGTTCTTGCCGATGTCCAATGTTTTATTTCACAAAGTTCGTTCTAGGATCTCTTGTAAAGAAATAAAATAAAACTAAAATGTTTAATTATTTACATTCATCCTCTACAAATGTCCTTCCAACGGACCACTAAACTATTTTATTCTACGAATAGACATTTTGTTCAGAGAAACAATGACATTGACAACGACCAGACGAATGAATTATTTAATTTAATTCTTTCCTTCCGCTTGGACTGGACTTCCGAAACTGATCTTGTAAATTAGTCATTTATTAGAAGTAAAAAGTTTATTTTATTTTCAGTGCACCCCAAATCGATACATCTATATTAATACATTAAATCAACCCCAAATCCAATAATTTATCCTGTAAAAATAGGGATATTAGACCAGAAATTCCTGCATTTATCACCACTACCAGCGTGACCATGTATTATATATTTGTTGATTTTGATCAATGAAATGTAGATACAAAGTGTGACAACAGGGCTTAACCTTTTGTCAAAATCGAGGGAATTTAGGATAATTTATCATGAATGTCCTGAATTCATCGATCGATACCAGAAAGGAATAATAAAGAATATAAGGGACACCCTTCATTTATTAAGAGCAGAACGAATTGTGTTTAATGGTGGCAGCGAAAGGACTTAAATTGACTTTTTCGGGGAATTTATTTTGTGGTGCCATCTAGTGTTAAGGCAAAGTGTAAATGTCACTTTTTTGAAATATTAAATTTCTGAAGTTTCTATTTATTTAAATATCCAAAATTATATTTCATTATTTCAAAATGGCTTTGATATAAAATATAAAATACTGTATATTATTAATTACACAATCTTGTTAAAGTTTTAAAAATTATATTATTATTATAAATTCTTAATGTAAAATTTTGCTACACAAAATTTGGTAATTTATCTAAAATTTCAAATTCGATAAAACTAATGTTTTTAATAATATTACACATTTTATGAATATAAAATTAGTTCATTTCTCAAGTATCAAAACTAAAGAATGATTAATTAAAATGGCATAAATGTATAATTACATAATTATATAATTTTATTATTGTGAAGTTTCCAAATTATAAAATTCCACAAATGTATAAATAAAATTGTAGAATTTTTTTTTTAGGTATACAAATCCATGTTAGAATTTTATATTTATATTGAATTTTACATCTAATAGAATTTTATTTTGTAGAATCATTTATTTATAGATTTCTTTTACAAGATTTTATAAAGCTCGTCAGTAGAGTCCTTTTTTATTTAAGTTTGCTCGTCTGTACAGTCATTTTTTGTATTTTATGACAGCAATTCAAATTTGCTCGTCAGTAAAGTCCTTTTTTGTATTTTATGACTTGTATTTTAGTTTGCTTGTTAGTAGAGTCCTTTTTGTATTTTACATTTTTCATTACAGTTTGTTCGTCAGTAGAGTCCCTTTTCTGTATTTAATATCTTAGATTTTAGTTTGCTCGTCAGTAGAGTCCCTTTGTGTATTTTACGGCTTAGATTTTAAATTGCTCGTCAGTAGAGTCCTTTTTTGTATTTTATGACTTGAATTTCAGTTTGCTCGTCAGTAGAGTCCTTTTTTATATTCAATGACTTGAATTCAAGTTTGCTCGTCAGTAGTGTCCTTTTTTGTATTTAGTGTATTGGATTTAAGTTTGCTCGTCATTAGAGTCCTTTTTTGTATTTTATTACTGGAATTTCAGTGTGCTCGTCAGTAGAGTCCTTTTCTGTATTTTATGGCTTCAATTTAAGGTTGCTCGTCAGTAGAGTCCTTTTTTGTATTTCACGACTTGAATTTAAGTTTACTCGTCTGTAGGGTCCTTATTTGTTATTTTATAGCTTGAATTGCAATTTGCTCATCAGTAGAGTCCCTTTTTTGTATTTTATGACTCCAATTTAAGTTTGCTCGTCAGTAGAGTCCTTTTTTGTATATTGCAACTTTTTAAGTTTGCTCGTCAGTAGAGTCCTATTTTGCATTTTATGACTTCAAACTTTAGTTTGCTCGTCAGTAGAGTCCTTTTTTGTATTTTATGACTTCAATTTCAGTTTACTCGTCAGTAGATTCCCTTTTTGTATTTTGTGACTTCAATTTCAATTTGCTCGTCAGTAGAGTCCTTTTTTGTATTTTATGTCTTGTATTTCAGTTTGCTCGTCAGTACAGTCCTTTTTTGTATTTTTTTTACTCCTATCCAATTTGCTCGTCCGTAGAGTCCTTTTTTGTATTTTTTTACTCCTATCCAATTTGCTCGTCAGTAGAGTCCTTTTTTGTATTTTACTTTTTTAATTTGAGTTTGCTCCTCAGTAGAGTCCTTTTTATGTATTTTATGACTCCAATTTCAGTTTGCTCGTTAGTAGAGTCCTTTTTGTTATTTTATGACCCCAATTTCAGTTTGCTCGTTAGTAGAGTCCTTTTTGTTATTTTATGACCCCAATTTCAGTTTGCTCGTTAGTAGAGTCCTTTTTGTTATTTTATGACATCATGGATTTAAGTTTGCTCGTTAGTAGAGTCCTTTTTTGTATTTTTTACTCCTATCCAATTTGCTCGTCAATAGAGTCCTTTTTTGTATTTTATGACTGCAATTTAAGTTTGCTCGTCAGTAGAGTCCTTTTTGTTATTTTACTTTTTTAATTTCAGTTTGCTGGTCAGTAGAGTCTCATTTTATTTCACATTTCTTATATAACTTAAAAGGGCTCTATTGAGAATCTATTTCAAATTCAATACATAAAATTAAAAAAAGAACTCTACTAACAAGCAAACTGAAATATAATTCAAATATAAAAAATACTTTACTCGCGAGCAAAAAAATATTAGAATTTAACTAGGAAAAGTACTCTACTGACGAGCAAACTATTCTCGTCAGGAAAAGTAAAAAATCTCTAAAAAAAAGTTACATTATATTTTGACAAAAACAGAACTCTACTGACGAGCAAATAAATAGTTGGTTTGATATTTAGCCTTGAGGCAAATTACATGAACTTCCCGATATGTGTAAATAATCGACTTGATCAAAAAAATGTGTAAATAATATACTTCATCAATCCTACTTTAAAAAAAACGATAATAATTTTAGCAAAGTTTGACGAATTTTAAAATTAAACTACTTGTTGTAAGCCGTAATATTACAGTAAGTTCTATAAGACTATGATGTATATCGACCAAAAAAAGTTCCATGAAAATCGCTTAAATTTTTTTTTAACAGTTATTACAAGAAAACGGCTCGGTAGATTTTCACCTAAAACTAATCAGTATCATTCCCAACCAATATCTTTCGAACAGTTTTTGATTTTTCAAAATCGGTTCGGTAGGATGAGCTTAAATGTGGACGAAAATTTAACACTTTTTTTCAACAGTTAATTACAAGAAAACGGCTCGGTAGATTTTCACCTAAATTAATCAGCATCATTCCCAAATGATATCTTTCGAACAGTTTTTGATTTTTCAAAAATCGGTCGGTAGGATGAGCTTAAATGTGGACGAAATTTTACACTTTTATTCAACAGTTAATTACAAGAAAACGGCTCGGTAGATTTTCACCTAAATTAATCAGCATCATTCCCAAATGATATCTTTCGAATAGTTTTTGGATTTCAAAATCGGTTCGGTAGGATGAGCTTAAATGTGGACGAAAATTTAACACTTTTTTTCAACATTTAATTACAAAGAAAACGGCTCGGTAGATTTTCACCTAAAAATAATCAGCATCATTCCCAAATGATATCTTTCGAACAGTTTTTGATTTTTCAAAATCGGTTCGGTAGGATGAGCTTAAATGTGACGAAAATTTAACACTTTTTATTCAACAGTTAATTACAAGAAAACGGCTCGGTAGATTTTCACCTAAAATTAATCAGCATCATTCCCAAATGATATCTTTCGAAAAGTTTTTGATTTTTCAAAATCGGTGTCGGTAGGATGAGCTTAAATGTGGACGAAAAATTAACACTTTTATTCACAGTTAATTACAAGAAAACGGCTCGGTAGATTTTCACCTACAA
>NW_020539726.1:38317964-38339586 GCF_003426905.1 Ctenocephalides felis | reverse complement strand
TTTTTTTTGTGGTTTCTATTATTTTTATAAATCCCGTATTTTCCTATTGACATATCTCAAAGGATAATTGATGAATGTCTCCTGATGAATCGGTAATTCTTTTTCGAAACGTATGTGATCGATGGGTGACGTGCAAATGGATAATTTGTCAAGCAAAAGACTTGAATGTCAAACCTCCCCTATATTTGTTTCGAATAAAAAACATAAGTAGGTATGTAGGTATGTAGGTGTGTATATGTATTATATATATATATATATATATATATATATATAAATTATGTACAGGTTGAGATTTAGATTTGGAGATAGTGGTAAATTGTGGTAATTAGTCTAATGAAATGTTTCACACTTTTTCGTAGATTTTTTTATATGAAATTGTTTTGTAGAAGAGTTTTGTTCTATTAAAGTTTTGTTTTTTATATAACTTGAATTTTTATATCAGTTTACAATGTAGAAAAGTTTTATGGCAGAATATGCTTTTATGCCAGTTTAGATTTTTTTTAAACAAGTCTACATTTTTCTTTAATCAAGTCTACAATTCTTTTTATTCAAGTTTACAATTTTTTTAATCAAGTCTCCAATTTTTTATTGAAGTCTACAAAATTTTTTAAATCAAGTCTACATTTATTTCATCAAGTTTACATTTTTTTATCTAATTTTTATGCTAGTGTATAATTTTTTATGCCAATCTACAATTTTTTATGCCAATCTACAATTTTTAATGCCAATCTACAATTTTTAATGCCAATCTACAGTTTTTTAGGCAAGTCTAAACAATCTATATATAAAATATAAATAAAACAGTTTATAAATTTTTATGCCAGTTTTAAAAAAAATATGGCAGTAAAAAAAAGTATGCCGGTCAAAAAAGTATGCCAGTCTACGATTTTTAATGGCAGTCTACAAATTTTTAATGCCAGTCTACAAATTTTTAATGCTAATATATAAATTCTATTGCCAGTCTACAAATTTTTAATGCCAGTCTGTAAATTTTCAATGCCAGTCTGTAAATTTTTAATGCCAGTCTAAAATTTTTAATGCCAGTCTAAAATTTTTAATGCCAGTCTAAAATTTTTAATGCCAGCCTACAATTTTTTATGACAGCCTACAATTTTTTATGACAGCCCACAATATTACTATTCCAGCTTAATTTGTCTATGCCAGTCTGAAAACATTATGCCAGTCTGAATAAAATTTATGCCAGTCTGAATAAATAGTATGACAGACTGAGTAAAAAGTATGCCAGTCTGAATAAAATTTATGCCAGTCTGAATAAAATTTATGCCAGTCTGAATAAAATTTATGCCAGTTTAAAAAAGTTTGCCAGTCTCAAATTTTGTTTATGTCAGTTCAAGAAATTATGCCAGTCTCAAAAAATACGCCAACCTAAAAAATAAAGTCAGTCTAAAAAAATATGCCGGTATTAAAAAGTCTGCCAGTCTATATTTTGTCTATGCCAGTCTAAAAAATTATGCCAGTCCAAAAAATTATGTCAGTTCAAGAAATTATGCCAGTCTCAAAAAATACGCCAACCTAAAAAATAATGTCAGTCTAAAAAAATATGCCGGTATTAAAAAGTCTGCCAGTCTATATTTTGTCTATGCCAGTCTAAAAAATTATGCCAGTGTAAAAAATTATGCCAGTCTAAAAAATAATGTCAGTCTAAAAAAATATGCCAGTCTGTAATTTGTCTATGCCCGCCTAAAAAAAATATGTCAATTTAAAAAAAAAAGTCAAACTTTAATATATCTATGCCAGGTTTTTTCAAAAAATGCCAGTAAACAATTATGCTAGTAGTTTAAGAAAAATTATACCGGTCTAGAAAGATATGCCAGTCTAAAAAAAGTATGCCAGTCTTGAAATTTATGTCAGTCTAAAAAATTATGCTAGTCTATAATTTGTCTATGCCAGTTTAAAAAACTAGGCCAGTCTAAAGAAAAGTATGCCAGTTTACAAAATTTTAACGCCGGTTTCTAAAATCATGATGCCATTTTATAAATATATAATATATTTTATAAATATCTTATGCCAGTTTAAAAATATCTCATATGCCAGTTTAGAAATATCTCGCATGCCAGTTTGAAATATCTTATGCCAATTTAGAAATATCTTATGCCAGTTTAGAAAGATCTTATGTCAGTTTACACATTTTAAAGCCTCATTTTTTTATAAAATTACTTATCAAATTTTTCATTTATATTTATTTCAACGTTTCGGAAACATAGCAAGTCTTCTTCAGGTAATTTAAAAAAGTAAAATTTATTCTTCGAGTTATAAGACAAGAGTTATTCTTGATTAGTTCTTATAACATCCCACCATTCATTATTATTATTTGGACATTTATTTCGCAAGTATATCTTTATTCCAAAAAATTTAAAATTCATATAAAAATTGCTGCACAACTCCCCCCTTTTGTTATATCTATTCTCATATTCATATGTTATTACCAGAGAAAAAGTCATAATTTCAAATAAACCGCAATTCCCCACCTCATCCAAACAAATGGAATGCTATCATCATAAATATGGCCACAAGGATTTTAATAATTCAAAAGAAAAGGAAGGAAGAAATATGTATATATATGTATATATATATATATATATATATATATGCAATAAATCGTCCATTTATAAATTCATTCCATTTTCCCGAAAAAAAGACGAATAGTAGCAGATGTAAACGAACGCCGAACGAATTTCAATATCTGTAAAATCAGATAATGAAAGAAAAATATAGAAATGGCGAAAAAATGAGAAAAACTGCGAAAAACTGGGAAAAAAACGCGAAATCCTATAAGCCCCACTGATTTTAATTGAATTCGAGGTATTCTCTTGTTGGAATCGATAGTTGGATAAAAATTGAACATATGATGTAAAAATAAAATAAAACCTATTTGTGATTGATTGTTTTGTAGTATATTAGTTTTTAAATTAATAATCTGAAATCTAAAAATCATTTTTGATCACTAAGTGCAAAATTGCTATACATTTCCTACATCTCCAATAAGGTTGGTCCTGCATTTTACAAAAATGTGATCGATTCATCATTCCGTCAATACAAGTCAAATTTTCTTTTAAATCATTCTCAGTTTATATGTTTTTACGCAAGTTTCCATATTTTTATGCCAGCCTACAATTTTTATTCCAGTCTAAATTTTTATTCCAGTCCAAACATTTTTATGCTAGTCTAAACATTTTTATGCCAGTCTAAACATTTATATGCCAGTCTAAACATTTATATGCCAGTCTAAACATTTATATGCCAGTTTAAAATTATGCCAGTCAAAATTTTTATGCCAATCTAAAAATATTATGCCAGTCTAAAAATGATATGCCAGTGTGTAATTTTTTTATGCCAATCTAAACATTTTTATGTCAGCCTACAATTTTTATTCCAGTCAAAATTTTTATGCCAGCCTAAACATTTTTTATGCCAGTCTAAATTTATTTATACCAATATAAATATTTTATATGCCAGCCTAAACATTTTTATGCTAGTGTGTAAATTTTTTATGCCAGCCTAAACATTTTTATGCCAGTGTGTAAATTTTTTATGCCAGCCTAAACATTTTTATGCGAGTGTGTAAATTTTTTATGCCAGTGTGCGATTTTTTTATGCCAGTGTGCGATTTTTTTATGCCAGTCTAAAATTTTTTATGCAGGTCTAAATTTTGTATGCCAGTGTGTAATTTTTTTATGCCTGTCTAAAATTTTAATGCCAATCTAAATATTATTATGTCAGCCTAAACAATTTTATGCCGGCCTAAACATTTTTATGCCAGTCTAAATTTATTTATGCCAGTCTAAACTTATTTATGCCAGTCTACAATTTTATGCCAGCCTAAAAATATTATGCCAGTGTGTAATTTTTTTATGCCAATCTAAACATTTCTATGTCAGCCTAAACATTTTCATACCAGCCTAAATAAATTTATGCGAGACTAAATATTGTATGACAGTCTAAACTGTTTATGCCATTCTACAAACTTTATATAATTGGAAAATTTAGTATATTTTTGATAAAATATTTTCTGTAAGAGCAGTACATTTTTGTACCATTTATATAAACTAGCATTCAGTTTATATTTAATGCCATTGTATACTATTTTATGCCAATTTACATTATTTTGAGAAAGTTTTTAACAGAAGAGAAATATATAGCATATTTTTATTCACGTTAACATTTGTTAATATGATTTAACATTTGTTTTCAAATTGTTCATTTATGACATTCTAGTTTACATTTTTATACCAATTTACATCTTTAGAGAAGTAATTAATTTAATTTTTATGCCATGTAACAATAATTATAGTAATGCCATGTCACAATTGTTATACCAGTTTAAAAATCTTTATACCAGGTTCTCATGTTTTTGGACAGTTTATTACTTTTTTCACCAGTTTGCATTATTATTCACCAGTTGACTATTTGTAATGTAATTTAATTTCACACTCATTTTATACCAGTTTACTAGTATTTAATATAAATTTACATCATTTTATTCATTTTTTCTTGCATCCATCTTATACTGTAACCATCATTTCTTTAATTAATCTAATTTTAGATCAATTTCTTTCTAGATCAATCATTTTTTGGATGAGTCTCTTTCCAGATCCATCTTATCCTTCAATCTATAGTCTATTAGACTATAGACTATAGATTGAAGAATAAGATGGATCTGGAAAGAAATTGATCCAAAAAATCCAAACTGGTGAATAAAAATTTAAACTCGTAAAAAAATAATAAACTGGTCAAAAACACGAGATCATTTTATCGATCTATCTCGTTTTAGATCAATCTGTTTCTAGATCAATCTCTGTCTAGATTGTTCTCACTGTAGCTCATAGAATTACTTACTTTATTCTGATTGTTACATATAAATTTAATAAAAAAAAATTAAAAAAAAAATCTCTGTCTAAGTAAATTTCTTCCTGAATCCATTTCCTTAAGGATCAATATCTTCCTGCAGACATTTCTTCTACACTTTGCCATTTTTAGAACCATCTCTTTCAGAAATCAATCACTTCCTAGTTGCATC
Organism: Ctenocephalides felis; assembly: GCF_003426905.1. Taxonomy (NCBI): domain Eukaryota; kingdom Metazoa; phylum Arthropoda; class Insecta; order Siphonaptera; family Pulicidae; genus Ctenocephalides; species Ctenocephalides felis. The sequence goes on along the minus strand of NW_020539726.1, from coordinate 38,334,548 downwards.
CTTCTCTGGATAATTTTTTCCTTGAAACCATCACTTCCTTCACCAATATTTTTTTGGAACCATTACTTCTTGCATCCATCTCTTGCAGAAACCATCACTTCCTGAAACCATCTTTTTCCAAAACCATCTCTTACACAAAAGATTACTTCTTGAATCCATCCATTTCTGAAGCCATCTCTTCCAAAAAAGATTACTTCCTTGAACCATTTCTTCCTGAATCAATCTCTCCCTGAATCAATCTTTTCCACCAACCACTTCTTCCACAATTTACAACTTTCCAGAACCCATCTCAACCTCTTCTCTCTCATCTGGTAACACGATTCCACCTCCTAATTCCTAATTCCTCAGTCTGATGCCTAATAATGTCTAATACCTTATTAAACTGCGACCGATCTTAATGGGTTCGGAGAATCGAAGTTGGAGATTATATTACAACAATATTATATGTATATATATATATATATATATATATATATATATATATATATATATATTGTAGCGTACATAAGGTTCGTATTACTCCTCGGTCCTACACGAGCCAAAGTTAAGCGGATTTATTTTGCAAAAGCCGGCACATCAGTCTAGAATTATTAATAGATGAAGGATATATATATATATATATATATATATATATATATATAATATATAAAACAAACGGTGCGTCTTGAAGAGTTGGTTGTTTACTTTTAGTGCTTTTTTAGTATCAAATACAAATGCCTTATAAAATAAATCAAAATTAGGAACGTTTAGTACTGGATATTATAGTACATACTTTGGAGTATCTAATGCTAAAATTGTAATATCGTACTACAAATAGTACGTCCTGAAGAGCTCATCGAATTTCAAACACTTATTGTTATCACTTATATAACTCCAGAACGCACGAACCGATTTCGACAATTTTGCATTCGTTGGAAAGGTCTCGGGCTCCGCAAGGTTTATAGCTAAGAAAATTGAAGAAAAAAATCCAGAAAAAAGAAAAAATCGTTTTTCATATGCATTCATCTCTGATACTTACTTAGTACATTAGCATGTACTACAAACCAATATTTTAAGTAAATGGCGCCGGTAAATACATTGTTTGACAGCTACTCATTGTTGTCTGCTCAGTTAAATTCATGTGACAAACCGGCATTGTGTTCACTGTGAAATTGTGCAAAAAAGGTGAACAAAATAAGTTATTCGTTTCCTAACATTTCAATTGGAAACCATCAAATTAATTCACGTGTATTGTGCAAATTTTAACCTATTATTAAATTTAGAAAATCATTATTTTTCACATGGGATGAGAAACCATCCGCTTTGTTTTTGTTAATTTCAGATCAAAAAACAAAAAATGTGGTTTACCAAAGAGCACTTCAATGAAACAGATAGTTTACGGACACGTATAACGCTTCGATTCAGTATTTACTTTGGATTCACTTTCATTTACTTAGAGAAGTTCAACTAAATAACACTTCATTTTTGTGATAGAAATAAATTCATTACTGTTGTGAAATGAAATAAAAATTTTCCTTTTCAAATATGAAACAAACAAAAAATTCTTCATCTTTTATTCACCAAACAAAATGTTACATAAAATGAAACCATCTGGTGGTGAAACAAAGTTCGGCGGGTTTGCTAGTATATATATATATATATATATATATATATATTACTTTAAGTGCTATTTTAATATCAAATACAAATACATTATACATTAAATAAAAATCAGGAGTTTTTAATACAAGATATTATAGCACACACTTTGGAGTATCTAATGCTAAAATTGTATCATTATAGTACAAACAGTGCGTCCTGAAGAGCTCATCAAATTTCACAGACTTATTGTTATCACAAAGTTCCAATAATTGTTTTCGATCTATTATTTTCCTATGAGTAAAATACCATATTAACAAATTAACTTCCCGTATGGTAAGTTATTGTAATCGACCAAAAATCGAAATTGAAAATTTTTCCATTTCTCGACGTTTTGAAGGTTTCTGAACATTTTTAAGGCACACCTCAGAAACTAAATGAAAGTGTGTATGTATGGATACAAATTTCAAGTCACGTTTTCGGGCGCACGGATCAACCGATTTGAATGATGTAAAAAACATTCGAACCCTATTGATAGGGAGATGTGCCGATTAGTTTTTGGAAAAGGCAGGTTCAGCCATTTCAAAGATACGGAGCTAAATATGTAAAAAATGGCAGTTTTTGAGTGAACTAAGCGTCCGATTTGAATGATCTAAAAAACTTTCTGCTCGTATTAACAAAACAATTGCTTTTGAGGATAAATAATTATTACATCTTTTTTTTATTTTCCATAAAATATTTTTGTAATTTTGTATTAAAAATTCAAAAAATGACCCAGGCTAAGCACATTCTAAGCGCCACTCTGGTACAAATGCTTACCCGAGTGCGTTTAGACTGTTTACGTACTGGAACACTTTTTCAATTTTGTGAAAACTATTGAAAAATGTGAAAATGCCGCCAAGCTAAGCACAGTACAAGTGAAAATGTCGCACAAAATTATTTGCAAATGCGTTTAGACTGTGACTATACGGGAGCACTTTTTCAGTTTTGTGTAAATTAGGCAATTATTAATTATTTTTTAAATTGAATTCGAAATGAAATGACGATTGTTAATGTAATAATTGATTTATGATTTACATTTGATTTGCTTAGATATAACAAGATAGCAAAAATAATGAAAGTTACACAGAATTTGAGCAATAATATATTTGAAAACGTTTAAAATTTCTCGAATATTTCATTACGGTACGGGAAGTTCCAGCAATTTTCCTTGGCACGATGCCATACACCACTAGTTAAATTCTTAGTTAATTTAAAATTTATCCTTTATCCCTTATTCTTTATCCTAGTAATTTTTTATTTACAAAAACTTTTTACCGAAGCGGCGTTTGTATGAAATTAGGCACATAAGCCTGTACAAACAAAAAAGTACGTTTTTTATGTTTTTATTTTTTTATATTTTTTATCAAAGAGTTCCGATGTTTGTTTTCATCATTTGGAGGTCTCAAGAGGTCTCTTGATATCTTGAGTAAATAATTACGTAAGTGCGACGTGCCAATAGACTAGGATTTAACCATAAATGTAAAGGTCATATAAAAGTTGTAGGAGTAAAAAAATACTTTCATTAGTAGAATATTTTTAGTTTCATTTTCAAATACAAATCTATAATTTTGCAATCCATCACCAATCAATTACCGAAATTAATCCTGGTCAATGTCAAATATCAAACAAACTTCTTGTACAAACATTCAGTTGGTCATCATCAAAGTTTGTTAAGGGATGAATGAAGGGTTTGTCCTTCTTGTATAACAAATTGGGTTTAATGTTACTCTCCAAAGTTGACCAAGAAGTTACAGAGGTAATTAATTACAACCAAACTTGGATGAAATGATAAACTACACTAAGGGTTGTGCTATTTTTAGTACAGCAAAAAATTTTTACCCCAAAATCAATTTATTTCCTATGTGATTCAATTGATGTTTTTGTTACTCTAACAAATGAAATTCAAACAATGTGTGTTTGTTTTGCTGTTGCAGCAGTATTTGTAAAATTGCTGCAACAGCTAGATAACATTTTGATACGAATTCGGTTTGGAAATAATTGAAAAGCAAAAAAAAATAGATTGGAATGGGTTGAGAATACTTTAACATTTACAAATCTATTCCTAATGTAGGTACCCACAAATAAATTCATCCCTAAATGTTTGTCCAGGGATTAAAAACCATTTGCAATTCGCAAACAAGACAAATCCATCCTTACCCTCATCCCTTGAAACAGGGTTGTGTAATCATAATGCAAACAGACATCAATCAAATAATTCCAGACTCATCCCTTTGTCCCTTTGAATTATTATATTTTGCGAAGGGCAGCATTTAAGCGCAAATATTAAGCTATTATCCCTCGACGATTTATATATATATATATATATATATATATATACAAAATCTATCTTTAAAGAGCGCGTGCCCTTTCGGGGTGGAAATAGGGCAGCTTTTGGTAATTAATGGGAACAATGGGTGCAAAATGGGTTATTGTGAAAGTTTGCCGACTAATTTGTTTTCTATGTCAGTATTGATTTTTTTTTGAGTTTCCCAAATAAAATTACTATCTTATTTTGTAATTTTTAAATTTTATTAACTATTTTGTAAATATAAAATTCTATAAATTTTAAATTTTAGTTTCGATATTTCATGAGAGTACTATTTGATAAAAGATGAGCTCTCCAGGACGCACTTTATGTACTATAGTGCTGTACTTTGGATATTTTATACACTATAGTATCTACTATAGTTACAACAAATTTTATTTCTTATCTATAATTACAAACTAAAACTAGTGGGGCGCGTGGCATCGTGCCTTAAGGCAAATTGCTGGAACTTCCCGTACCAAAAATTATTTTTTTTTTTGAAAAGATTAACATTTTTGAAAAAAATTTACTCTGAAAAAAAATAGATTTTTGAGGAACTATATAAATTTTTGACAAAAACTTACATTTTGTTGAAAAATTTATTTTGAAATATTTTGGAAATTCTGAACTTTCTTTCAAAGCAATCGTACTGCTTTAATGCATAGAGACTAAATATCGAAGCGCGTAAGCGCCGCGTCGCTGTCTAACGCATAAGCATTGGTACGGAACCCATAGGAATGTTAACCAAATGTATACTTATTGTTAAAATCTCTATAAAATATCTGATAATTTGATGTGCATATGTCTAATGTCTAATGATTATTGTTGACCGCCAAATGTTATTTTTTTTTTACTTTTTTTACTAGATCTCCGAAACCGCTAGACCTATTTTCATGAAAATTTGATCAAATCTTCATCTTGATAATGCGAGTAAAATGTTTTTGAATTATACAAATCGGACGCTCCGTTCTCTTAAAAACTGAGTTACCGTTTTTAGCCCTTTTTGCCCCATATCTTCGGAACGGACCTGCCTTTGACAAAAACTAATCAGCACGTCTCCTTATCAATACGAATCGAATGTTTTTTGAATTATTCAAATTGCTTCATCCCGGTTCCCGAAATCGTCGACGAAAATTTGTATCTGAACATACACAAATGCACGCACACACACACACACATACACACACATACATCAATTTTCTCTAAGGTATGCTAATATATTCAGAAACCTTTGAAACGTAAAGATATATAAAAATTTTCATTTTCGATTTTTGTGCGATTACTATAACTCACCCTACGGAAAGTTAATTATAAATAAATCAATTTATCATCTCCAGAACATTAACAATCGTCATTTCATTTCGAATCAAATTTCAAAAAAAAAATATTTGCCAAATTTCCACAAAATTGAAAAAGTGCTCCCGCATAGTCACAGTCTAAACGCATTTGCAAATAATTCTGTGCGACATTTTCACTTATACTGTGCTTAGCTTGGCGGCATTTTCACATTTTTCAATAATTTTCACAAAATTGAAAAAGTGCCCCAGTACATGAACAGTCTAAACGCACTTGGGTATACATTTGTACCAGAGTGGCGCTTAGACTGTGCTTAGCTTGGGTGATTTTTTGAATTTTTAATCCAAAATTACAAAAAAAAATTTTTGAAAAAAAATTAGAAACAAAAAAATTTTTTTTCCAAAATCAATTATTTTGTTGAAACAAGCAGAAAGTTCTTTAAGTAATTTAAATCGGACACTTAGTTCTCTCAAAAACTGCCATTTTTTTAACATTAGCTCTGTATTTCCGGAACCGCTGGGCCTACCTTTGCCAAAAACTAATCAGCACATCTCCCTATCAATAGGAATCGAATGTTTTTTAAACCATTCAAATCGGTTGATCCGTTCCCTCAAAAACTCGCTTCCTATTTTTTGCACTCTTTGCTCCATATCTCCGTAACGGCTGGACCTGCCTTTGCCAAAAACTAATCAGCACATCTCCCTATCAATAGGAATCGAATGTTTTTTAAACCATTCAAATCGGTTGATCCGTGCGCCCGAAAACGTGGACGAAAAAAAGCGGACATACAAAACACACACACACACACACACACACACACACATCCATTTTTTCTGAAGTATGCCAAAATGTTCAGAAACCTTCAAAACGTCGAGAAATGTAAAAATTTTTGATTTCGATTTTTGGACGATTACTATAACTTACCCTACGGGAAGTTAATATTAACAATTATCCGACAAAGCACCATATAATTGGTATGAATGAGAGTATTATTTGATAAAAGAAAACTCTTATTTGATGAGCTCTCCAGGACGCACTTTATTTACTACAGTGCTTTACTTCGGATATTTTATACATTATAGTATCTAGTATAATTTTGCCAAATTTTATTCCTTATCTATAATTACGAACGAAAATATTAACAATTATCTTAACAGAGTACATTATATTCCTTATGAACGAGAGTACTAATTGATAAAAAAAAAAAAATTTGATGAGCCCTCCAGAACGCACTTTATGCACTATAGTGCTTTACTTTGGATATTTTATACATTATAGTATCTAGTATAATTTTGCCAAATTTTATTCCTTATCTATAATTACGAACGAAAATATTAACAATTATCTTAACAGAGTACATTATATTCCTTATGAACGAGAGTACTAATTGATAAAAAAAAAAAAAAAATTTGATGAGCTCTCGAGGACGCACTTTATGCACTATAGTGCTGTAGTTTGGATATTTTATACACTATAGTATCTACTATAGTTAGAACAAATTTTATTTCTTATCTATAATTACAAACTAAAATATTAACAATTATCTAACAAAGTACCATATAATTGGTATAAATGAGAGTATTATTTGATAAAAGAAAACTCTTATTTGATGAGCTCTCCAGGACGCACTTTATTTACTACAGTGCTTTACTTCGGATATTTTATAGATTATAGTATCTAGTATAATTTTACCAAATTTTATTTCTTATCTATAATCACGAGCTAAAATATTGACAATTATCTGAGCAGAGTACATTATATTCCTTATGAACGAGAGTACTAATTGATAAAAAAAAAATACTTAGGTGAGCTCTCCAGGACGCACTTTATGTACTATAGGGCTGTATATAAGATATTTTATACATTATAGTATCTAGTATGATTTTACCAAATTTTATTTCTTATCTATAATTACGAGCTAAAATATTGACAATTATCTTAACAGAGTACATTATATTCCTTATGAACGAGAGTACTAATTGATGAAAAAAAAAAAATTACTTCGATGAGCTCTCCAGGACGCACTTTATGTACTATAGGGCTGTATATAAGATATTTTATACATTATAGTATCTAGTATAATTTTACCAAATTTTATTTCTTATCTATAATTACGAGCTAAAATATTGACAATTATCTGAGCAGGGTACATTATATTCCTTATGAATGAGAGTACTAATTGATGAAAAAAAAAACAAAATTACTTCGATGAGCTCTCCAGGACGCACTTTATGTGCTATAGTGCTGTATATAAGATATTTTATACATTATAGTATCTAGTATAATTTTACCAAATTTTATTCCTTATCTATAATTACGAACGAAAATATTAACAATTATCTTAACAGAGTACATTATATTCCTTATGAACGAGAGTACTAATTGATAAAAAAAAAAAAAAATTACTACGATGAGCTCTCCAGGACGCACTTTATGTACTATAGGGCTGTATATAAGATATTTTATACATTATAGTATCTAGTATAACTTCACCAAATTTTATTTTTTATCTATATCAAAAAAATAGTACGTTTTCTGTAGACGTTTACAAGTATACCGAGTTGCTCTACAGTATTATAATGTTAGAAAATAATATAGATTATTTAATTTTAAACAAATTTGCCAAATATTTCATTTATTTTAGACAAACCGTTCAAAAGTTACAAGAGTTGCAATAAACAAATACACAAACCAGTCATGGTTTCACTTGTATCAAATTCACTTTCAGAGCTATCACATAGATTTTCTATTTTTGATCGCTATTTTTAAGTGTACAAAATTTCTGTAGGGCATTATAATGTTAGAAAGAATTATAGACAATTTAATTTTGAACAAATTTGCCGAATATTTTATTCATTTTGGACAAACCGTTCAGAAGTTACAAGAGTTACACTAGGGAAAAATGTTTGTTATCAAAGAACCAACAAAACTTGCTATTCAATAATGCCATCCTTTTCCCTGCCCTTTACCCGAAAAGGGCGTATCTTTCCAATTTCCCTTCCCCATAAAAATTGCCTACTGGCACGTGTCCTTTTGTCATAATCAGGTCGAACGGATCATTAACTCCTAACGAAAAGTCATTAGTTCAGAAAATAACATTGTTCCACTTACCTGCTGAAGGATAATTAGTTATTGGAAATTAGTAGACCGGGAAATAAATTGAGGGAATACCAGAAATTGAAGGAAATAAGTTGGCAGAATATGTCCTAAATTTGTTACATCACTAGAATTAAAATAGTCCTATAAATTGACATCATTCTGGTCAACAACTGGTCTTCAAATTTTAGAAAAAGTTCTTCCAATTTCTTTGACCAAGAGGTATTTTTGTAATTGCTCTTGCCTAATTATAGTTGTCTAAAATAATTTTGCACCATTTGGTAAAGTTATCCCCAAGCATTCCATTATCCTTCAGAAGTTGAACAACCTTTGGTCATCCTTTTCCAAATCTCAGAACTTTCCTCTAGTTTCACCAGGATTTTTATTCCTCTAAATAAAAACCAAGAAAAGCAGTAAATCCAAATTGACTACTACTACTACTACTACGACTTTTGTAGTTTTTATATCGATCCACGACTCCATTCCCTATTTTCCAGGACTCCTCAGTCTTTTTTTTTCTCCTGGGCATAAGGATTGTTTTATCTACACGATTGTCAGGAAACTCCTTGCGGTTTTGTCGTAATTTGATTTGCAGCAAAAAAGGGCACGAACGTGCAAAAAATCCTTGAAGTTGGCGTCAAAGTTTTAGGAGTTTTCTTTGGAAAACAACTGATGGTGGAGATTAGACTTATAATAATTATTGTAACTTTTAAACGGTTTGTCCAAAATGGATAAAATATTTTGTGAATTTGTGTAGGATTTAATAATGTATAATATGTTCTACATTATAACGCCCTACAGCAACTCGGTATAGTTTAAAATTATCTACAAAATGAGAAATTTGTCATGAATCGCTGATGGTGTAATTATGTACAGTTCCAGATTTAGTGCATTTATTTATATTTTAGTTTGTAACTTTTAAAGTATTTGTCAAAAAGTAATTATTCGGCAAATTTGTACAAAATTAAATAGTGTATAATATGTTCTAACATCCTAAGGCCATACAGCAACTCGGTACACTTTAAAATTACTTACAAAGTGAGTGTTTTTTAACTTCCCGAAGGAGAAGTTTATGTTTTCATCAAAAAATCCGATTCGCTAATTTTATGTTTTCTCGACGTTTCAAGCCATTCTGAATCGAATGAGACCAAATTTGAAAAAAGTATGTGTGTGTGTGTGTGTGTGTGTGACGTTTTCTCCAAAACGGATGGACCGATTTCAAAAATTTAAAAGCCATTCGATGTATCTCGATGAGGACTATAGTCTCTGAGTTTTGTGCGGCGATCGGCCGGGCCGTTTCTTTGTAAATTGCAGAAAAGTGAAAAATTTTTCGTCCACGTTTTAGCCCGCAATTCTGAATCGATTTCGAAAATTCAAAAACCATTCGATAGATATTGGTTGGGAATCGTGCTGATTAGTTTTCGGTAGAGATCGGCCGGGCCGTTTTCTTGTAATAAAGTTAAAAAAAAAAAAAAATCGACGATTTTTATGATATTTTTTTTGACGGTAGATACCATAGTCTTCTAGATCATATTAAAATATTACGGCCCTACGACAATTGGTTCAGCTTTAAAAATTCGTCAAAGTTTGCAAAAATCAGTATGGTCTTTTTGGCATTTGTCAAAATTAGAATTTTCATCGACGTTTTCTCAAAAACGCCTGAACCGATTTCAGATATTTAAAAAGCATTTGATGTATCTCGATGAGGATTATCGTTTCTCAGTTTTGTGCGACGATCGGCCGAGCCGTTTCTTTGTAATTTGGAAAAAAGTGTTAAACTTTTCGTCCACATTTAAGCTCATCCTACCGAACCGATTTTAAAAAATCAAAAACTGTTCGAAAGATATTAGTTGGGAATGATACTGATTAGTCTTAGGTGAAAATCTATCGAGCCGTTTTCTTGTAATTAACTGTTGAAAATTTAAGCCGATTTTCATGGAACTTTTTTTGTCGATATACATCATGGTCTTATAGAACTTACTGTAATATTACGGCATTACGACAAGTAGTTTAATTTTAAAAATTCGTCAAACTTTGCTAAAATTATTATCGTTTTTTTAAAGTAGGATTGATGAAGTATATTATTTACACATTTTTTTTTGATTAAGTCGATTATTTACACATATCGGGAAGTTCATGTAATTTGCCTCAAGGCTAAATACCAAACCAACTAGTTCAAACTTAGTTCTGGTCTATGTTCAATATTTTATTCCGCAAAGTTATTTCTAGGATCTCTTGTAAAGAAATAAAATAAAACAAAAGTGTTTAATTATTTACATTTATCCTTTACAATTGTCTTTCCAACGGACCACTAAACTATTTTATACGAAACTATTTTCTACGAATAGACATTTTGTTCAGAGAAACAATGACATTGACAACGACCAGACGAATGAATTATTTAATTTAATTCTTTCCTTCCGCCAGAACTAAACTGGATTTCCGTTTTCTAAACTAGACAAAATATTTGTAAATTAGTTTTGTCTAAATTAATTTTTTTTATTAAAATTTGAGGGATGGATATCAGAATCCTAAATTGTAAATTGTAAATTTATTAACTAAAATGTGTGATATCATTTGTTTGTAAAAGTAAACACAATTAACATTAATTTTATAATTCAATAAATTAATATTTAAATAATTTCTTATTCTAAAAATATGTATTTATTTCCAAATTTAGCTTAACTAAAAAAAAAATTTAAAAAAAAATCTTAATATACAAAAATACTGTACGTACTGCATAAATTTATTTAATTGAAAATAATTAAAGATTACAAATATGAAAATTTACATATAATAAAGATCAAGAATATAAAATTTAGATATAGTAAAAATTAGAAATATTAAAATTTTTATATATAGCACTTTAGATAGACAAAAATTTTCATAAACCATAAACCATATTACAAATTTAGTTATTATGAAAGATTAAGTGTATTAAATTGAAAAAATAGCAATATTTAGATATGTTTAGGCTTATATATAAAAAATATTTTCTTATTAGATACAGTAAAAATTAGAAATACAAAAATTTACACTGAAATTCAAATCATAAAATAAAAATGAACTCTACTGACAAATTAACTAAAATAAAATACATCAAATAGCAAAGGACTCTACTGACGAGCAAACTAAAATAAAAAAGGACTCTACTGACGATCAGATTAAAATTTAAAAAATGTAGAATAGTATGAAGACTACTGACGAGCAAACTAAAAATAAAAGACTAAAATAATAAAAAGGACTCTACTGACAAGCAAACTGAAATTAACAAAAGTAAAATAAAAAGGACTCTACTGACGAGTAAACTAAAATTCAAGTCACAAAATAAAAGGAATTCTACTGACGAGCAAACACAAATACAAAATTCATAAAATAAAGAGGACTCTACTAATGAGCAAACTAAAATATAAACACAAATTAAAAAAAAAACTCTACTGACGAGCAAAGTGCAAATAAAAACGTGAAATAATAATAGGACTCAAAAAGTAAGATAACAAAATGACTCAAGATAAGATAGATACAAGTCAAAAATTGAAAAAGGACTCTACTGACGAGCAAACTTAAATCCAAGCCCTAAAATAATTAAAGGACTCTACTGACGAACCTTACAAAATCCTGTAAATGACTTTTATATATATAAAATTTTATAAAACAAAAAACATATTAAAGTTCAATGTCAAAATATTAAAAATACCATAAAAATAAAATTTAATTATTATGTAATAATATTAATGTAAAAATGCATTTTAGAACTGTAAAATTCTTCAAAATAAGGTAAAATAACTGAAGTAGGTAACAAAAAAAATAGGTATCAAAAACTAAATTAAGTGAAAAATTCTAAATTAGGTATCAAAAACTAAATTAGGTAAAAAAACTAAACGGATTAGAAATAAAATTCATTAAAAAAAGATCAAAGTAAAATTATATTGAGTAAAAACTGGATCAGATAAAAATCTGATTAAAGACAATTTTACTCGACTAAACTGTATATATAATTTAAATTTTAATATCTGAATTTCTGCGGTATAAACTTCGTAAAAATATATATAAAAATATTTCAATTCTAACATATTTTTGTTAAAAAATTCGGAAACTCCAAAATTATTTATATTTCTTAATAAGGATGTAAAATTGTTTTAGAATTTAAATCCATCCAAAAATTTCACTCCTAAATATTTCCTTCCCTAAATCTATATTAATACATCAAATCAACACCATATCCAATCATTTATCCTCTAAAATTAGGGGTATTACAAGAACACAAATTCATGCATTTACTACCACTATAAGTGCGCTGTCCAAGACCATTTTTTCTAATTGAGTTTTTAAATACAGCCTATATCCTAAGTTAGATACCAATGTATACAATAACCCAAAAAAATTAAAAATCGGTTCAGTAGTTTAGGAGTACATCGCGGACGTCCTGACACCTACTTCAAATTTCCTCTACCAACCCTTAGTGTACGAGTTCTTTGCACCCCAAATCGATACATCTATATTAATACATTAAATCAACACCAAATCCAATCATTTATCCTCTAAAATTAGGGGTATTACAAGAACACAAATTCATGCATTTATCACCACTATAAGTGCGCTGTCCAAGACCATTTTTTCTAATTGAGTTTTTAAATACAGCCTATATCCTAAGTTAGACACCAATGTATACATTAACCCAAAAAAATTAAAAATCGGTTCAGTAGTTTAGGAGTACATGGCGGACGTCCCGACACCTACTTCGAATTTCCTCTACCAACCCTCAGTGCACAAGTCCGTCCAGCCTCAAATCGATACATCTATATTAATACATTAAATCAACCCCAAATCCAATAATTTATCCTGTAAAATTAGGGATATTAGACCAGAAATTCCTGCATTTATCACCACTACTACCATGACAATGTCTAAACATGTATATTTGTATGTTATTGATATTGATCAATGGACTGTGGATACAAAGTGTGACAACAGGGCTTAACCTTTTGTCAAAATCGAGGATAATTTATCACGAATGTCCTGAATTTTCGATCGATACCAGAAAGGAATAATAAAGGATATAAGGGACACCCTTATTCAGATATCTATTCATTAAGAGCGAAGCGAATTGTGGTTAATGGTGGCAGCAAAAGGACTTAAAATGACTTTTTCGGGGAATTAAATTTGTGGTGCCATCTAGTGTTAAGGCAAAGTGTAAATGTCACATTTTTGAAATATTAAATTCCTGAAGTTTCTATTTATTTAAATATCCAAAATTATATTTCATTATTTTAAAATGGCTTTGATATAAAATATAAAATACTGTATATTATTAATTACACAATCTTGTTGAAGTTTAAAAAATTATATTATTATTATAAATTCTTAATGTAAAATTTTGCTACACAAAATTTGGTAATTTATCTAAAATTTCAAATTCGATAAAACTAATGTTTTTAATAATATTACACATTTTATGAATATAAAATTAGTTCATTTCTCAAGTACCAAAACTAAAGAATGATTAATTAAAATGGCATAAATGTATAATTACATAATTATATAATTTTATTATTGTGGAATTTTCTAATTTTAAAATTTTATAAATGTAAATAGTAGTAAAATATTATAGTTATAAAAATCTATATTATTAGAATCTTAAATAAAATTGTACAATTATTCATATAAAATAAATTTATATAAAAGTTTACATCTATGGAATTTTACAATTGTAGAAATTTTATATTGATAGAATTTTACATCTATAGAATTTTTTTACAAGATTTTATTAAGCTCGTCAGTAGAGTCCTTTTTTAATTCAGTTTGTTCGTCAGTAGAGTCCCTTTTTTGTTATATTATGGCTTCAAATCAATTTGCTCGTCAGTAGAGTCCTTTTTTGTATTTTGTGACTTCAATTTCAGTTTGCTAGTCAGTAAAGTACTTATTTAATATCAGTTTGCTCGTCATTAGAGTCCTATTTTGCATTTTATGACTTGAATTTAAGTTTGCTCGTCAGTAAAGTCCTTTTTTGTATTTTATTTCAATTTCTGTTTGATCATCAGTAGAGTCCTTTTTTGTATTTTACGACTTCAACTTCAATTTGCTCGTCAGTAGAGTTCTTTTTTGTATTTTTTGTGTCCAATTTAAGTTTGCTCGTCAGTAAAGTCCTTTTTTTGTATTTTGCGACTTCAATTTGAGTTTGCTCGTCAGTAGAGTCCTTTTTTCTATTTTACGACTAAAATTTAAGTCTGCTCGTCAGTAGAGTCCTTTTTTGTGTTTTATGACTTCAATTTCAGTTTGCTCGTCAGTGGAATCCTTTTTTGTATTTTATTACTGGAATTTAGGTTTGCTCGTCAGTTTTCCAGGTGTATAAATTTTATTTCAAATTGCTCGTCAGTAGAGTCCCATTTTATTCCACATTATTGATTTCTTTAAAAAAAACTATTGGTGAAACTAATTGGTGAAATTAACTCTATTGAGAATCAAACTGAAAGAAGGAACTCTACTGACGAGCAAATTATTCTCGTCATGCAAAGTACAAAATCTTTTAAAATGAAGTTAAATTATAATTTGACAAAAAAGGACTCTACTCACGAGCAAATTGAGAATCTGCATGAAATTATTATCCAACAGAGAAACATTTTTAAAACCCTTCACTCTTGCATTTAATAATATTTCATATGAATAAAATTTTTTCTACATCAAAGGGTGTCGCCGTCTGGTACTAAAATATGTAATTAGGTGTCACGCAGGGTTTCATTTGAAGCCCCAGGACACTAGAACTATTGTAAAGGATATTATTAAATAACACTGTGCTTTAAAATTACATTTTTGTAAAAGGCATATTCGGAAAATAATGAGGTAGTTACATATGTTCAAAAAGAATTTTAACATCTGTGTTATAGACAAAAGAACTCTTTTGGGGTTCCAAAAACAACCCTATAGTTAGAAAAATATAGTAACTTATATCACTGTATATTTATTGATATTTATATTTATTTTTAACTGTTTATGTTATCAATTAATTCTTGAAATTAATTAAGGTCGAGTACAAAATTATGTTTTCCTCAAAATAAATCTTTTTTTAATTATTTTTAATCCTAAACGCTGAAAAAATATCAAAGGAATTTTTTTTCTTAAAGAGAAACTGGGTAAGGATTTAATTAAAGAAAATTAGATTCGTTTAGGGAAAATAATTACATAAAGGGAATTAGAGAAAAATTATTTCGTATTATTTAATAAATTGGAATTGAAACCCTCTGTAATTAAATTTATTTTATTAATGTTGCAGAACGTTTCAAGCCTTTATTTGACTCATCTTAAATATTTATGCTTCAACCTTGTCTATTT
Source organism: Ctenocephalides felis (assembly GCF_003426905.1). Lineage (NCBI taxonomy): Eukaryota > Metazoa > Arthropoda > Insecta > Siphonaptera > Pulicidae > Ctenocephalides > Ctenocephalides felis. The sequence continues at coordinate 38,318,902 of NW_020539726.1, read as the reverse complement.
GATAATATTAAATAATAATACTATTTTTAAGTATTAATTAATCTTATTTATTTTTTATGAAAGAACTTCCTTCTAGATATTCTTTGGGTCATCAATTTGACTTTTTTATGACGATTGGGATCCAAAAAGATCGGATTACTTCAAAAAAAGTCATAAATTATGGAATTCCAACAAACACAAACAATACCTGATTTTTATTGAGCATTACTTTAATAAACTCGATAATTTATTCGATAGTGGTGTATGAAATCGATATTATATGGGATTAAATAATAAATATGAATAGAAGAGTAAATGGAGATCCGGGAACAAGTTTTATATGTGAAAAAATGTTTAAATATTGTTTGAAAACATTTTTGGTTTAGAACTTAGATTTCTGGATTTTTATAACTAGAATTTTGGGAATTTGTATTTAAGTAACTCAAATTTTATATAATCCAGAATTTACTGTATACTACTGTAGATTCCATTAAAATTTTATGAATATTAAACTAAAAAGGACTATACTGACGAGTAAAATGAAAAACAAAATTTAAAATAGCAGAAAGGACTCTACTGCCGAGCAAATTGTATTAAAATATTTAAAATAGCAAAAAGGGACTCTACTGACGAGCAATATGAATTAATTTTTTTTAAAATAGCGAAAAGGACTCTACTGACGAGCAATATGAATTATTTTTTTTTAAAATAGCGAAAAGGACTCTACTGACGAGCAAACTGAATTAAAATTTAATTACTGAATGAAAACGGAATTAAAAGTTTTAAAATAGAGAAAGGAACTCTACTGACGAGCAAACTGAATTAAATTATTTACAATAGAGAAAAGGACTCTACTGACGAGCAATATGAATTAAGTTATTTAAAATAGCAAAAAGGACTCTACTGACGAGCAAACTGAATAAGTTATTTAAAATAGCAAAAAGGACTCTACTGACGAG
>NW_020539726.1:38279272-38316964 GCF_003426905.1 Ctenocephalides felis | reverse complement strand
ATTATTATAAATATTAGTAATTATTATAAATTCTAGACTAAAATATAAAAACTTCTTCTTCGTTAATAATTTAATTTATATAAATTATTTAGTCAGAATTTGCAAAAATTAGGTTTAGTCAAATATAACGCTCATATTAAATAATAAATCAAGACTATGTGTCAATACACAAACAATTTCCGAAAATCGTCAATTTGTTCAATAATTCAATAGGATGTCAATCAATCTTGATTTTCGACGTCGAGTATTTGAAATTACACATAGGGGTAGTTTATAAAGCATAAGGGTACAAGTATATACATTATATATATATATATATATATATATATATAAAGTATAATTTGACGTGTAAGATTGAATTTTTCTTCTTGACATTTTTCCGTCTCGTAAATTCGATTAAATCGCCCGCGCACGTCAATCATACTTTTCGATCTTATTTACAGCAAAAATATTGTTATATATATATATATATATATATATATATATATTTATATATATATATATATATATATATATAAATATTATTAGATCAAATTACTTAAAAAGTAAATTACCAAATTTTAAAAACTTTTATTTTATGAAGCAAGAAATTAGATAGTCAAAATTCTCAAATTTTATTTTATTTTTTTTTAAATATTCAAATATAAATTTATGTATCTAAGTTTTAGTACTACATTTTTGTATATCTAAATTATAGTTAATGTAATTTATAATTCATCTACGTTAATGTTATTCATAACTTATCAAAAAAAAAAAGACTAGAAACTAAAATGTATATATATATATATAAATATATATATATATATATATATATATATATATATATATTGTTTTATTTTTGTTTTTATTTTTTAAGATTAACAATTATAATCTAGTTTATAAAATACAAAGAACATTTAGTAATTATGAATGACAATATGTATATAAAAATTTAGAAAAACATTTTTTTATATAATAAAATTCAGAAAAAAAACAATTAAGAAAAATGCACCAATTATTAACTTCTAATAAATAAAATAAAATAACAGTGTGCTCTTATGTACCCTAACTTGGAATATATGGAGCATTGAATTTTAAATTATTTAAATTTAAATATTTTAATCAATTTATATTAAATTTGGTTGAACAATATTTCCGATAAATTCAAATTTAAATAAAACTTATTTATACAATAATTTAGATTAAATAAAAGATTAATTAATGACTCACTTGTATGAAAATAAATAATACAACTTGAGTCATAAATTATATTCAATAAAGGCAATAATAAACTTATCAAAATTATATTGATATAAAATATAAAATATAAAATAACATCCTTTGTTATTAACGTTTTATCATTTTGCACATAACACTAATTCAGATAAAAATTTATTATGCTAGTTTTATTCAAGATATTTCTTTAGATACTACGTTTATCTTGTAATAACAAAAATTGATAAAAGAGCACTAAAATAATATGTTTATAATAATAATTTTTAGTTCCAAGATAATTATATTATTCTCAGAAATGTTCTTGATAAGCGTTTGCTATTGTAATAAATTTTGTATAAACAAAATAGTAGATTATTCAACGGAAGATATATATAAAGCGTTTGTTTAAAATCATGAATACTTCAGATTAGTGAGGGCGCTGGAAGAAATTTTGTTAACGAAGATTTTAAAAAATATTTAGTTAGTATAAAATTTGTTATTGGTTATCAAAAATAGACCAGATAAAATGTTTGACAACTTGGTTTAGGATCTCAAGTCTGGTGAAAAAAAATATGCCTGGTAAGTTCTAATTTTTTTCACCATATCTCTGTAATACTCGATTAACCTTTTCGCCCTTCTTATTTTCCTATGACTCAAAAGCCAAAAAAAAAACCACTATCGTATCAATTCATCCCCTAAAAATTAGCACAGGTCGCGTGTCACAGGGTGCCTGTGCACCCTTCCTAATAGATAGTGCGCTTAAAAACCCATAACCAACATATACAACCCCCCTATTTTATTTTTGAAATTATTCAAAGTCCATTAAACCGTTTATCTCAATATGTTTCGCATATTGCAGAAAAACCAACCAAGCCCCTGCTGATGATAAAATTTTGCAGAATAAATGTTCAAGATAAAGAATTAAGGGCACGCATGTATAAAGGAGTTTAGACAACCCTTAAAAAAACTGCTGGTGCCTTAAGACAAATTACAGGAACTAAAAAAACAGATTTTTTTTTTTTGAGAAATTTCTCTTTTTTCGAACATTTTTAAGAATTTTGAAACATTTAAGTGACCCTTTCTATATAAAATGTTTTTATCATTTTTTAAATATTCTTGTTGGCTAATTAATTTGCCTTTTTTCTGATGCCAAAAAACAGTTTGCTCGATAGTACAGTCCCTTTTATTATTTTATGTCATGTAATTCAGTTTGCTCGTCAGTAGAGTCCTCATTGAGTAAAATCTTTTTTTTATTTCTATTTTTCAGTTCGCTAATTAATTTGCCTTTTTCTGAAGTGGAGTCACACTTTGCTCGTCAGTAGAGTTCTTTTCATATAAAAAAATGCCTTCTCTCTTTTTTTTAGTTTCGATGTTTAGTCCATTTTTATATAAAATATCTTCCTATTTTTTTTTATTTTCAGTGCTGTATTTAATTTGCCTTAAGATAAATTTTGCTTGTCAGTAGAGTCCTTTTCCTTATTTTATGCATTTTAATTTAGTTTGCTCGTCAGTAGAGTCCTTTTCAAGTAAAATGTTTTTCTCATTTTTTTTATTTTTTTTACTTGCTAATTAATTCGCCATTTTTCTAATGTCGAAAAACGGTTTGCTCGTCAGTAGAGTCCCTTTTTTATATGAAATGTCTTCCTATTTTATTTTTAATTTTTAGTTAAGAAATTTAATTTGCCTTCAGATAAAATTTGCTTGTCAGTAGAGTCCTGTTTTTAATTTAATGTCTTCCCATTTTTTTAAATTTTGAATTAAAATTAGTTTGCTTGTCAGTAGAGTCCTTTCTATAAAAAATTTCTTACCTATCATTTTTAATTTTTAGTTAGAAACTTGATTTGCATTCTGATAACATTTGCTTGTCAGTAGAGTCCTTTTTTATTTTACGCATTTTAGTTTTGTTTGCTCGTCAGTAGAGTCCTTTTTCCATCATGCCCTATATTTTAGTTTGCTCGTCAGTAGAGTCCTTTCTATTATTTCTTAAAGTCGATTTCGTTTGCTCGTCAGTAGAGTCCTTTTTTAACTAATTGTCTTAAAATTTAGTCTGTTCACTAATAGAGAGTCTTTTTAGTTTGCTCGTCAGTAGAGTCCCTTATCTTATTTCTTAGGGTCTTTTTTGTTTGCTCGTCAGTAGAGTTATTTTTTAATTACTTGTCATAAAACTCGGTATGATTATTAGTAGAATTTTTTTTTTAATTTGCTTGTCAGTAGAGTTCTTTCTCAATCGTGTCTTTTATTTTAGTTTGCTCGTCAGTAGAGTCCCTTTTTCCATTTCATGTTCATAGTTTTGTTCATGTTCATGTTTGGAATTTCAGTTTGCTCGTCAGTAGAGTCCCTTTTCTCATTTTATGCATGTTAATTTAATTTGCTCTTCAGTAGAGCACTTTTGCCACCGGGTCCTTCATTTCAATTTGTTCGTCAGTAGAGTCTCTTTTCTCATATTAATTTGGTTTGCTCGTCTGTAGAGTCCTTTTTACATAAAATTTCTTAACATTTGTTACATCATTCAGTTGCTCGTCATTAGAATCCTCTTTTTCTTGTTCCTTATTTAATTTTGACATTTTTCTCAAGATTCATTCATATTTTCAGTTTGCTTGTCATTAGAGTCCTTTTTCAATCATGTCTTTTATTTTAGTTTCCTCGTCAGTAGTCATGTTCTTAGTTTTAATTTGCACATCAGTAGAATCAATTTTTAATGCATATTTATAATTTTAGTTTTCTCGTCAATAGAGTCCTTTTTATTTCATGTCTTCTATTTTAGTTTCGTCGTCAGTAGAGTCTTTTTTTCCAGGTCATGTTCTTAGTTTTAATTAATCAGTATAACCAATTTTCAAATTAATGTTTGGAATTTCAGTTTGCACGTCAGTAAAGTCATTTTTAATAAAATATCTTCAATTTTAGTTTCCTTGTCAGTAGAGTCCCTTTTTCCATTTCATGTTCATAGATTTAATTTGCTCATCAGTAGAATCCTTTTTCCGACGTATCTTATTTTAGTTTGCTCGTCAGTAGAGTCCCTTTTCAATCAAGTACTTTAGATTTTAATGCGCTCGTTAGTACAGTCCTTTTTCTATTTTTCACCCTGGTCCTTTATTTTTGAGAATCTCTTCGATATTTCTCCTCCAAGCAAAGACGAAGTCAAAGTAGATCCCGGAGCGTCATATGCCATATAGTGGATTATTTATTATTCATATTTATCTTGCAGGGATAAAAGTGGATGCAAAAATCCACCCCATAAACAAACATCGGCGGAGAAAACAGCACCTGATTTGTTCGGTCCGAGAAATCGATAAGGGAGGATAAAACACACAAAAAGAAGGATGTAGTCTTTTAACCATCAAAATTGAACTAGTGGTGTATGGCATCGTGCCTTAAGGCAAATTTCTGGAACTTACCGTACCGTAATAAAATATTCGAGAAATTTTAAACGTTTTCAAATATATTAGTACAAATACTGTAACTTTCATTATTTTCGCATTATCTTGTTATATCTAAGTGAACAAATCAAATGTAAATTATAAATCAATTTATCTCCAATCGTCGTTTCATTTCAAATTCAATTTAAAAAAAAAATATTTGCCTCTAATTGACTCAAAATTGAAAAAGTGGTCCCGTACAGTCACAGTCTAAACACATTTGCAAATAATTCCGTGCGACATTTTCACTTATACTGTGCTCAGTTTGGCGGCATTTTCACATTTTTCAATAGTTTTCTTTTCGCAAAATTAGAAATGTGCTCCATTACAGAAACAGTCTAAATGCACTCGGGTAAACATTTGTACCAGAGTGACGCTTAGACTGTGCTTAGTCTGGGTAATTTTCAGAATTTTTAATCCAAAAATTACATTTCTAGAATTTACATAATATTGGAAAAGTGCTACAATATAGTCACAGTCTAAACGCACTTGCAGATATATTTACACCAGGTTGTCACTTAGACTGTGCTTAGTCTGGGTAGTTTTTTGAAATTTTAATCCAAAACTACATTTCTAGAATTTACATAAAATTTGATAAGTGCTCCGGTATAGTCACAATCTAAACGCACTTGCAGATATATTTACACCAGGTTGTCACTTAGACTGTGCTTAGTCTGGGTAATTTTTTGAAATTTTAATCCAAAACTACATTTCTAGAATTTACATAAAATTTGATAAGTGCTCCGGTATAGTCACAATCTAAACGCACTTGCAGATATATTTACACCAGGTTGTTACTTAGACTGTGCTTAGTCTGGGTAATTTTTTGAAATTTTAATCTAAAATTACATTTCTTTAATTTACATAAAATTGGAAAAGTGCTCCTGTATAGTCACAGTCTAAACGCACTTGCAGATATATTTACACCAGGTTGTCACTTAGACTGTGCTTAGTCTGGGTAATTTTTTAAATTTTTAATCCAAAATTATATTTCTTTAATATTTACACAAAATTGAAAAAGTGCTCCAGTATAGTCACAGTCTAAACGCATTTGCAAATAATTCCGTGCGACATTTTCACTTGTACTGTGCTTAGTTTGGCGGCATTGTCACATTTTTCAATACTTTTGTCACAAAATTGGAAAAGTGCTCCACGATATGAACAGTCTAAACGCACTTGGGTAAACATTTGTACCAGAATGGCGCTTAGACTGTGCTTAGCCTGGTAGATTTTTAGAATTTTTAATCCAAAATTACAAAAATATTTTATGGAAAATAAAAGAAGATGTAATAATTGTTCATCCTCAAAGGCAATTGTTTTGTCTTTTAACCGTGGTAAAAAGAATTGTGAAAAAAGTTTTTTATTTAAATAAAAACTAAAACATTCTAAAATCTTTCTATAAAATTTAACTTAGGAGTTATGAATAGACAGCAGGCTGGTGGAAAAAAAAGTTTTGAAAATAATAATTTGGTGTTAAGTTCCAGAATGATTCTACAAATATTATACAAGTCATAGACATAATGTTGGTAGTAATTTTTAATTTAGTACATTTTAAGCCTAGTCTAAAATTTTTCAATAATTTTTCACAAAATTGTAAAAGTGCTCTAGTACATAAACAGTCTAAACGCACTTGGGTAACGCATTTGTACCAGAGTGGCGCTTAGACTGTGCTTAGCCTGGGAAATTTTTTGAATTTTTGGTACAAAATTACAAAAATATTTCATGGAAAATAAAAAAAAGAAGTAATAATTTTTTATCCTCAAATGGAATAACCATCCCTTACTAATTTACCAGTTCTGGTACCTCAAAATCGATACCTTACGAGTCCCCAAAGGGCAATAGGAATGTATCCTTGTATGGATCGATATCACTGAAGTCGCCTGTCGAAACGTCGGTCGGTGGGTCGATGCAATACGACTGTTATTTACAGAACATTAGGCAAATACAGTCACAGAGCAGACAAGTCAAACTATGTTTGGGTTGCGATGTACGATATTTGGCCATTAGGCAAACTAAAGCCGCAGGCGGACACCTATGTATGAAGGGACCACCATAAGGGATCACCGCCCTATCAGTGGTGGCCAAGGGATGAAAAATAATTTTCACTAAAATTTAATATGTTTTAAAATTAATGAAAACATCTTGAATTGTGAATAATTTTTTTTAAATATCCGAATGATTTTTTTGAAACCTTTTTCGATTTTCTACCAGCTCGCTGTCTATGCTTGCATGTTAAAATTTGGAAAAAAAATTTTAGACTTAAATTAAAATATACTAAATTAAGAATCACACCCAACATTCTATCCATGTCGTATTAGTTCACATTTGTAAAAGCATTTTTAAAATTAATTACCTACTATTTTCAAAACTTTTTTTGCCACCAGTCTGCTGTCTATTCATAACTCTTAAGTTAAATTTTATAAAAACAATTTACAATATATTTTTAATTTTTTTAAAATAAAAAACTTTTTTCATAACTTTTTTTACCACTAGCGCCCGGTCTATGCTTCATAAGTTAAAAATATAAACAAAGCACTATTTTGTATTACGTCAGTGTTATTGTTCAGTATTCAATGACGAATTTAAGATATACCAAGTTGCTGTAGAGTGTTGTGATGTTAGAAAATTTTATAGATGATTTAATTTAGAACATTTTAGTCTTTCACACCATCAATATTAATCGAATGGTTTGAAAAATATAAGCGGTATAAGATAAATGTACTTCTAGTTCAGGTAGAGTAATTTTTTGGTTTCAAGTGCGATTTTAAAGCATACCGAGTTGCTGTAGGTTGTTATGATGCTGTAAAAATCGTTGATAATTTAATTTGGAACAAGTTTGTCTGTTACTTCAACAATATTAATCGAGTGGTTTAGGATTGAGAGATAAAATAAGAAATAACCGCATGTATAGTCTATACCATAGGTGGGGAACCTGCGGCCTCGAGGCCGCATGCGGCCTCCGAGAGGTTCTTGTGCGGCCCCTTGCCGTCTAGTACAAAATAGCAGAATTACTTTCAAACAACTATTGTACAAAAATCCCACCAAGAACAGTCATATTGTAACATGACATCAGATTACTAGCCTGAAACACAGACTCTTAGGCAGATACAAAATAGAGATGTAATGTAATTGCTTATATTATTTAATATAAGCAATATTTTCGATTTTGCAAGACATCGCCTATTATATGATTCAAGAAGTATTATAAAAAAATTAACAGCGCGAGAGAATCGTTAGCACCCCGTTAGGGTTGAAGATTTTTATGCGTATCCGTAGTAAAATGATAAAAATTTATACTTCTCGCAACCAAAAGCAAATCCGCAGCTTTGGCGGAGATCGGAGCAACCAGATTTTATCTAGGTATATTGGAAAGAGTTAACGTTGCGTTTCATGCATTAATCCTTTTTTTTTGTTATGATAACTATTGTCATGAATGACAACAAACAGGAATATTCATAACGAAAGTTCACAAATGAATTTAATCTGGTTTTTCCAGAGCCCGAAATTCTCTAAATTAACCTTTAACACCTTAGTTTGCAAAATAAAAATTTATCTGTGAATTCAATGGTATAAGAAAACTATAGTATATTAGAACTATAGTCAGAATTAAAAATAAAATCTGAAATATTTTCGATATACAAAAAATTAAAACTAAAAAAAAAAAAAAAAAAAAATGGAACAAAATTTTTTTTTCCAAAATCAATTATTTTGTTAAGACAAGCAGAAAGTTCTTTGAATCATATAAATCGGACGCTTAGTTCTCTCAAAAATTGCCATTTTTTACATATTTAGCTCCGTATTTTCAAAATGGCTGGGCCTGCCTTTGCCAAAAACTAATGAACACTTCTCCCAATCAGTACTAATTGAATGTTTTTTAGATCATTCAAATCGGATACTCCGTTCTCTCAAAAATTCGATTTCTATTTTCTGCACTCTTTGCTCCGTATCTCCGAAACGGCTGGACCTGCCTTTGCCAAAAACTAATCAGCTCTTTTCCCTATCAATAGGAATCGAATGTTTTTTGAACCATTCAAATCGGTTGATCCGTACGCCCGAAAACGTAGGCGAAAATTTGTATCCATACATACATACAAACACACACACACACACACAAACACACATCCTTTTTTCTGAGGTATGCCAAAACGTTCAGAAACCTTCAAAACGTCGAGAAATGTAAAAATTTTCAATTCCGATTTTCGGCCCATTACAATAACTTACCTTACGGGAAGTTAAAAATATATAATTTTTTATTTCAAATAATTATGTAACAATAAGAATATGGAAATCAAATTCAAATCCAAAGACTTTAATATCATTTTTATATAAAAAATGAATGTTTAAATGAAATTAAAACGAACTAAAATTCGATTTTATCGAAACGAAGTCGATTTTATCTCGTTACATACGTTCGAAACATACCAACTTTTTTTTCCAATCATCAAGAAAAATGAATGAAATTCAGTTCGATTTCCTTCGACACCCAGAAATTTTACTTCTCAACATTTATTGGTTATTTTGTCATAAATTGCTCAGTTGCCAAGCAAAAAACAAAGCCAAACGCTGGTATTGGTATTTTGCCTTGAGGCAAGTTACATGAACTTTCTCATTTGTGTAAATAATTGACTTAATCCATGATAGATAAATTAATTTATGAGTAGTTAAAAGTATTCGAAGTGGATTTATTGAAAATCGAGCACGTCAACCCGGTCGGAGTATTTTTTAAAAGCAAATTTTCAAAAATCAATAATTTTTATAATTGAGCGAGTTTTTTGTAGGACTTTAATTGTTTATCATGTTTATTAAGACCAAGTACTCTATCGTTATACCAAGTAAATCGTCTCATTTTAATTTTAACAAATGTCAAAAGAACTACTCATTTTCTCAAACTGTGCTAAATTTTTAAAACTAAACTACTTGTCGTAAGGTATTAATATTTCAGTAAGTTCAATAAGACCATGATATATAACGCCAAAAAAGTTCCGTGAAAATCGGCTTATTTTTTTTTCAACTGTTAATTACGAGAAAACGGCTCGGTAGATTTTCACCTAAAACTAATCAGTATCATTCCCAACTAATATCTTTCAAAGAGTTTTTGATTTTTTAAAATCGATTCGGTAGTATCAGCACAAATGTGCACGAAAAGTTTAACACTTTTTTTCAACAGTTAATTACAAGAAAACGGCTCGGTCGATCGTCGCACAAAACTGAGAAAAGATAATCCTCATCGAGATACATCAAATGGTTTTTAAATTTCTGAAATCGGGTCAGACGTTTTTGAGCAAACCTTGATGGAAGTTCTAATTTTGACAAATGCCAAAAAGACCATACTAATTTTTGCAAACATTGACGAATTTTTAAAGCTAAACGAGTTGTCGTGGGGCCAATAATGTTTTAGTATAATCTAGAAGACTATGGTATCTACCGTCAAAAAATATTAAAAATCGTCGAAATTTTTTTTAAAAACTTTATTACAAAAAAACGGCTTAGCCGATCTTTACCAAAAACTAATCAGCATGATTCCCAACCAATATCTATCGAACGGTTTTTAAATTTTCAAAATCGATTCAGAATTGCGGGCTAAAACGTGGACAAATTTTTTTTCACTTTTCTGCAATTTAGAAAGAAACGGCCCAGCCGATCGTCGCACGAAACTCAGGAACGCTAGTCCTCATCGTGATACATCGAATGGCTTTTAAAATTTTGAAATCGGTCCATCCGTTTTGGAGAAGACATCAATTTACGGCAAAAAATCTGTTCACACTCACACACACACACACATACACATACTTTTTCCAAATTTGGTCTCATTCGATTCAGAATGACTTGAAACGTCGAGAAAACATAAAATTATCGAGTCAGATTTTTTGATGAAAACATTAACTTCTCCTTCGGGAAGTTAATAATTTCACAAAAGTCCCTTTTTTAGGTCAATCAGCTTATGCGGCCTCTTTCATTGCTGCCTAATTTAAGTGCGGCCTCTAATGGCAAAAAGGTTCCCCACCTCTGGTCTATACCGTGTCTATACCTTAAAAGTAAATATATAAAAAATGCATGTAATTATTATATAAAGTTATTGTTTAGCATTCAATGTTGATTTTGAAGTATACCGAATTGCTGTAGGGTTTTATGATGTTAGAAAATATTAAAGATAATTTAATTTTGAACGAATTTGTCTGTCACATCATCCATATTAATCGAGTGGTTTAGGATTTATACATAATAAAAAACAAAATGCACGAAATTTGTGCAAGCATATTTTTAGTGCACTCGGACCAATTTTTCGTTTTAGAATGCGATTTTAAAGTATGCCAAATTGCTGTAGGGTGTTATGATGTTAGAGAAAGACGTAGATAATTTATTTCAGAAGAAGTTTGTCTAATACATCATTCATATTAATCAGATGGATTAGGATCGAGATATTAAATAAGAAATAAGTGCACGTTCGATCTGTGGTTCACACGTAAAATATATCAGCAATGAATGTTTTTAGAACATCAAAGTTATTGTTTAGAATTCAATGTTAATTTTAAAGTATACCGAGTTGCTGTAGGGTTTTGTGATGTTAAAAATATTATAGATAATTTAATTTTAAACAAATTTGTCGAATATATCGTTTACTTCAAACATCCCATTCAAAAGTTACAAGACATTCAAGAAACAAATGCACTAACTAATTGTTACAACAAAATTTACACTTTGAATTAACTTGCAAGTACACCGAGTTGCTGTAGGTCATTACAATATTAAATAAAATTATACACACCTTAATTTCAAACCAATTTGCCAAATACTTCACGTACCCCAGACTTCAACATCAAAGGTTACAACTCTTATACTAAAAAAATCCACGACTTCTTAATCTATCAATTATCATTTTCCCTTAAGTAGCCCCTAAATTTGACCACCAGTGCTCTGTGTGGGTACAATAGGGGTGTCAAAATCGACGTAATAAATGTATATATGTGTTTTGGGGATGAGTATTAAGGGTAGGTTGTACACATTTGTGTTCGGGGAGACCGGTGAGTAAGCAAATGTTGTCTGCAGGGTAAACAAACTCAAAGGCCCAAATGTTATTCTAAAGTTTGTATGTATATATATATATATATATATATATATATATATATATATATATATATATACACATACATTAGTGGTGTATGACAGTCCAATTACTGACAAATTTAATTCTCAATAATTTTCTTGCAACTTTTTCAATAGTAAACATTTTTAACAAAATCAATTGCTAGAATTGTGACTCCTCATACATTGGGCAAAGGTATCAAAATTTGGAAAAAACACAGTGAAAACACGATTCACAAAGTCAAAGTGTTGATTATAAAAAACACAAAAGCATCTTTGAGCCACAGAATTTCGAGTAACTACAATTTTGATTTCAAAAACTTCAAATTTAATTAATTAATCAATAACTAATAATTTTATTTTAAAAATAATTTAAACATGAAGTGAATCAATGTTAAAGCCCAAACAAAATTTTACTATGCATATACTAATATACTAATATATTGCATGATTTATACTTAAATCTCATAAATATGTTAAAATTTAATATTTTTCTTATATGTGCCCAAAACTAAATACAATCACATTATCATAATTTGCAAAATAAACACTCAATTTATTATTTAAAATTGCACTCGTTGTTATAGAGCTCAAGTGAAAACCACCAATTCGATAACAAACACTGAAAAATTATCTAGTTTTCTATGAAAAAATAGATATTGAGGTCTTCAGAAATAACCTTGAGGAACTCCAAGTTTATATAAAAAATGAATTTTTGGTAATTACTATAAAACGTGCAATTAGAAACTCGGATTTTTTAGAGAGGATTGAAAAACGATGCGAGACAAAATTAATAAAGTGTGACTCAGCACGGATCAGAGACATGGACTCTGCAAAAATAATAAAAATATCCTTGAGATTTTCGTAATGTGATACTAGATAAGAATAAAGATTAAATATGGAATGTGTAGACAAGATGATAAATGCAAAGGACTATCAAGAAATAAAGATATCAAGAAAGGATTCGACTGTCTGATTCTAAATTAATAATGTTGCTCCGTAAGGATTAGAAACATGGACTCTACAGAAAACTGGCAAAAAATGCGTAACAAAGAAAAATGTTATCAATTATCGATGTCATCAATTTTAAACTATAGTACCATCATAAAGTCTAGTAAGAAATTCGTTGACCAAAGTACATTAATAAACCAATTCTGCGTTAAAACAGCTGATAAGATAGTGCTGTGTTATTCTTCCGTCTTGGTAGTAAAAACTGTGAAAAGTCTATTTGCCGTACGATCAGGCGTATTTTACATATAAACAAAGCAAGGAAAAATCTTATGATAAATGCATCTTCTTAATGCGCATTTATAACATACAGTCTTATATGTAAAGCGCCTGATCGTACTGCAATTGTATAGACATTTTGACAGTTTTTACTATCAAGAAATAAAGGTAAGATAGAGTGGTTATAGTAAGTCTATATTATCGGTTGTGTTACTGCAGAATTGGCCCACAAATTTATTTATATTATTCAAATTGTTGATGGCACAAACCATAGTCTCGAAACGTTCGCAGCATTAATATTATTTGAAATAATACAGAAGAATATAATATATAAAGTGTAAATTAATATATATATATATATATATATATATATATATATACATACCCGCAGATATCTTTATTAGTGCGGTTGATTTGAAACCCTTTTAATTCTATGCATTAGAATTGGTGACCCTTTTAGGGAGCTCACAGCTAATTGATATCATGACACTGATATATATATATATATATATATATATATATATATGCATATATAAATTTATTTGATAACATTAAGTGTCTCTCCACAAATTGTCCACCATGGCAGTTTAATTCATATGTATCTAAAGTGCCCAATTTAGATTTCGAATAAATGGAATGTTGAGTAGTTTTATTTCGAATTAATTGATTTGACTCTTTATAGATCAGAGACATGGACTCTATGAAAGTCACATGTAAGTGATAACTGTTTCGAAATGTATAGAAGAATATATGGAAAAAAACTCTACTGAGAAGAAAAATTTTAAAACTGAACTAGGTGACTAAAAATGACTCTACTGATGAGCAAAATCGATTTAAACGACTTGAAAAAAATATTTAGTGAAATATTGAAGAAAAAAAGTGAAAAGAACTATAATGACGAGCAAGTCGAGTCTTCATTTATGAAAAAATTTGTTAAAATGCTTTACCTTTAGTATGGCCCTTAATATATCGAAAAAATTACTCTAAAAAAAAGGACTCTACTGACGAGCAAACTATTATAAATTAAGACAAGATGAGGACACTACTGACAAGCAAACTGAGACTTATTTTTGGAATAGAATGATAAAATGCTGTATATTTAGTATGGCTCTGAACGGATCAGAGACATGGATTCTAAGACTCGGATAAACTACCTCGAAATGTGGAAAAAAAAATTTAACATATTATATTTTTCAAAGGACTCTACTGACAAGCAAAATCGATTTGAACGACTTGAAAAAAAGGAAAAATTTAATTAAGAGCAAACTATTACAAATTTTGACAAGATGAGGACACTACTGACGAGTAAACAAAGTCCTAATTTGCAAAAGAAACTGATAAAACGCTGTTTTTTTAGTATAGCTCCGAACGGATCAGAGACATGGACTCTAAGACTCGGATAATAACTACCTCGAAATGAGGAAAAAAAATCTTAATATATTATATTTTGAAAAAGACTCTACTATCGAGCAAACTCCATATCAAAGACTTGAAAAAGAATCTTGTAAAATATTTAGAAAATTAAAAAACAATTTTATCGGTGATCAAAAAAAAGAAAGGATTCTACTGATGACCTAACTTTTTTTATCTAAAATAAAATAAGCAAAATTATAAAAGGACTCTACTGGCAAGCAAACTATTGGTCAAGACTTAAATTCAAAAAAGGATTCTACTGACGAGCAAATTAGAATAATTATAATATAAGGACTCTACTGACTAGCAAAACCACGGTCTCATTTATGGAACAAGATAAAATACTATATTTTGAGTATGGCTCAGAAACGATCAGAGACATGGACTAAAAGTATCGAGAACAACTCTCACCATATAATATTATAATTACAAAAAAGTAAAGGACTCTACTGACAAGAAATGTGACTAGAAAAGGTGATAATTTTTATATGTGAAAGGAACTGATATGATATAATGATCAGAGATATGGACTCTAAATAAATAAACTAGTGGTGCAAATTAATTTCAAACATAAAATTATAAATACCAAAAAATTATACCAGTATGAGGACGCTACTGACAAGCAAATTCTGCAAATTTTGTAAAAATCAAATTCTGCAAAATTTAATATCGACAATATCATTTTGTTTAAATTTAATATCGAGATGTACCTCGTTCTGGAAATAAAATAAATTTAGCAAACATCTGTGCACAAATCGTGTTAATTACGATTTGTAAAATCTAGGACAATTTGTATGACCACTGTATAATATATATATATATATATATATATATATATATATATATATATATATATATATATATCGTATTTATAATTCATTAAATCATGTTACTCAGCTTTAATTGACAGCCATTACAAATGGTATTCAGTGATACCATTGATCAAGATTGATACATGTTGTTTTTCTACCAAGAAAGTTATGTAATTGGCATAATTAGGGTACTAGGAACCCCAAATTAGGTCCCAGAAATAAAATAATCAATTTTGAAATCAAAATCCTAAAACAAGTTATCGGGGTGATCAAATTTTTGATAGTACCAGTAGAAGATGAAAGATATATCTTATGTAATAATTAATTTTAATAAAATCATAACTGACGGATGAAAACAGGTCCTGGTACAAAACCTTGAGGAACTCCCATAGATAATAATAAAAAATATCTCCCATAAAATAATTTATTAAAACGATATTAACCTATTAATAATTAGTTAACTAATAATTGTTTTAAAATATATAATGATTGACTACAATTTTTAATGTTTTTTCAAAATTTTGCAATTTGGTCCTCATATACACCCTTGAGGTACACCAATTAAAATAAAAACAATTCTAATAACTTTCAACTACCTTCTAAGTTGAAACTAATTATAATTAGTGTAATGCAATTTTAATAAATATTATAGTTATGAGTAAAAATATAATAAAAAAGTGTCTTATTATAGAACCTTGTGGAACTCCAAGTTTCATGTAACGAAAACATTTTTACCGCTACTTATATTGGATTTTATTTATTAAATTAATTAATAGTAATTATTAAATGAATAAAGTTTGACTTTAATATTAAATATTTAGAAAAACTGAGTTATTTAGAAAAATGGATTTGTAAACATCCTTGGGGCACTCCTATTTTAATAAAAACAATATTATTGACATGCGCAAACTACTCCCTGGATTAATTACAACCTCGGACAGCTCGATATCGAGCAGTATGATATGAAATATTCACGTAAGGTTAAAAACTTCAAGTAAAAATCAAAATTCGTGAATATTGCTGCAACATATATACGTGGCCAACAAAAAGAGTGGTTGACCTTTTGGTTGCATTCTCGAAAAAAACTAGCTTTTAAATGACATAGATTATTGAATATGTATATCTAATAGGCGTTGAAAAATATATTTAATCTTTGAGAAAAATATGGAAACGGAGGTCCTTTTAAAGAACCTTGAGGAACTCCATGATTTATACTAAATTTATAAAAAAGATTTTTTTAGCAATATAACAATGAAATTTGAAATTAAAAACTCGGATTTTTTTGGAAAAGATAGAAGAAAAATTTGGAAAAAATTCATAAAGTGTGACTCAGCATAGATCAGAAACATGGACTCTCTAAAATGATAATGATAAAAATGACCTTGTGATACTCGTAATGTAGTTCTAAATAAAAATTGAGATACTATATGAAAGCTGCAGACAAAGTGATAAATACAAAGAGTTTACGAAAAAGAGACTCTACTGTCTGAACAAATCTAAATTGAATCCATATTGAAAAAATGGACACAAATTCGAGAAGTAAAAAGTAAACTATAAACAAAAAAAGTGGTGAAAAGTAAACTATAAACAAAAAAAGTAGTAATTAATACTAATAATGAATAACTATTACACTTCAGTGATAAATACTCTTATGGGATCTTACTCTTAACAGATCAGAGACAAAAACCACAAAACAGATATAAAAATGTCATAACTGTAAAAGTTTTCATTCAGCTTCCTTCAGAAGAGCCCAAATATGAAGTGTTGCTCTTTAGAGATCAGAGACATGGACTGTACAGAACCATCAAGGATACATATACCAAAAAACCGAAAAAAAGTCCACAACTGTAGTAATTTTTTGAAAAAAATTGAGAGAAAGGTGCAAAAGTTAGAGACGTAAAAAATATAATCGATTACTATCTATTATCAGCTCCCGAATTATCAGATACTTTGATATAGAGTCGTTCGACGATAGGTGGCGCCTTGCTCGTTGCATATTTATTACAAGAATGCTCCAGTTTGTCCATAAACATGTCGACTCGACGAATCGGATTTATTGAGTCGCCTTGAGCACCAAATGAGAAATTTGTCTAGGATTTGTTAAACATATGAATAAATAAATCACAATTTAAATACAAAATAAACGATGTGGATAAATATTTATTGATGTTGCTATTGGGCAGGTCCATGATAAGAGAGTATCATAATCACAAAAAGACTTACAAAGTTTTTTTTACTAAGTTTCATACAAAGGTTTTTAAATTTTTGAAATCCGTACATCCGGTTTGGAAAAAAACGATTTTGGAAGGACTTTTGACGCGTCCTTGAGGAACACCTAATTACATAAATGTACTGAAAAAGTATACAAATACTATTTTCTCCTGGTTGCCTGAACCGATTTCAAAAATTCAAAAGCCATTTGTGAAAACTC
This sequence comes from Ctenocephalides felis, assembly GCF_003426905.1. Taxonomy (NCBI): domain Eukaryota; kingdom Metazoa; phylum Arthropoda; class Insecta; order Siphonaptera; family Pulicidae; genus Ctenocephalides; species Ctenocephalides felis. The sequence continues at coordinate 38,299,388 of NW_020539726.1, read as the reverse complement.
TATAAGCACGTTTCGATTATTTTACATTCATCATTTTACTTTCGTCATCTTACATTCGTACACACCTCATAAATTATTAAGATAAGAGAGCAAGCTTATCTTATCTCGTCGACCGTTCCATTTCATTAGTAGAAAAACAAACGCAGATGAATAAATCATTTTCTGTTTGAAATTCTAAACTATTTTTTTTCGTGATCGGTTTCAACTACCGTGTTTGTATTTATAATATCGATCGATCGATTTATCGATGGATTTATCGATAAATCGATAAATCTATAATGATCAGTTGCAAGTTGCAACGAGTTCGACTTTCTAAGTTTTGCTACTGATAAAGACGTGGACGATTTGTATCTGGAAATGGCATGAGCAACTTTTTTGTAATAGAATTATTTAATAAAAAATTGTTGCATTTGATATAATCGATAATTGATATCGATAAATCATGTAGTTTGCCATGTTTTGTAGAAAGGATTTAAATGTGGCACTTGACTGTCTTTATATTAAAATCTAAAATAATATAAGGGATAAAAATTAATTTAATAAAATCTAAAATAATTCAGAGTCAATACAAAATTCTTATATCGTCTTGTAAAAAATTGTGGTTTGATTATAACAATTAACTAAACGCTAATAATAATCACTTCAGGTGTTCCTCAAGGTTACTTGAAAAGACCTCTATTTCTGTTTTGACTGTTGGAAATGGCATGAGCAACTTTTTTGTAACAGAATTATTTAATGAATTGGTTGCATTTGATATAATCGATAATTGATAACGATAAATCATATTTTGTTTTACAGTTTTGTAGAAAGTAGCAAATTTCTTAAACTATTATAGGCTTATGCAAAGCAGTTTACAATTTCATTTTTTTTCTGAAACTTTTATTATCGATGTAAATTTTTAATCCTCGATGCAGTTTTGTGATGCATGTGTTTCCAAAAGCTTTTAAAATATTTTTCCCCTCAGTCCCTTCCCTCAGTAGATAATCCGACAGCAAAAGTGCGTGAGTGACGTCACGTCAAGCGCGTCAAAAGCGCGTCAGACGCATAATGCGTCAGATGCGTAAGATGCGTCAGGCGTCAATCTCGATGTCACCTCAAGTGAAAAACGAAAGGTAAAGTCATGAATGAAAAATGAAGATTATATTATTGTGAATTTTTGGGCGGAAAATTTGGGGATGCGTTTAATAGATAGATGGTGGTGCTTTTTTGAAAAATCGAAAGTTCTTTAAAAATCCTGAAGCCTTCCGAAGTCAAACAGAAGTCTTAAAATATTACAGGCTTATGGAAAGTTAATTAGTATCAGCAGAAAAAGTATTTAATTATAAGAATTAATTTAATTTAAATAGTGCTTTCATAGATTGTCTAGTAGAATTGTGCATTTTGGGAATTCCTCAAAGATGCTTGACAGGACCTCTGAATTTATGAAAATATTTTTTTTAATACATTTGCAAAATAAAACTTACCAGAAATATTCACTTCCCGTAGGGTAAGTTATTGTAATGGGCCGAAAATCGGAATTGAAAATTTTAACATTTCTCGACGTTTTGAAGGTTTCTGAACGTTTTGGCATACCTCAGAAAAAAATGGATGTGTGTGTGTGTGTATGTATGTATGGATACAAATTTCCAGTCACGTTTTAGGGCGCACGGATCAACAGATTTGAATGGTTTAAAAAACATTCGATTCCTATTGATGAGGAAAAGAGCTGATTGGTTTTTGGCAAAGGCAGGTCCAGCCGTTTCGGAGATACGGAGCAAAGAGTGCAAAAAATAGAAATCGAATTTTTGAGAGAACGGAGTATCCGATTTGAATCATCTAAAAAACATTCAATTGGTAATGATTGGGAGAAGTATTTATTAGTTTTTGGCGAAAGCAGGCCCAGCCATTTTGAAGATACGGAACTAAATATGTAAAAAATGGCAGTTTTTGAGAAAACTAAGCATCCGATTTAAATGATTCAAAAAACTTTCTGCTCGTCTTAACAAAATAATTGATTTTGGAAAAAAAAAATTTGTTCCAACTTTTTTTTTTTTTAGTTTTTTGTATATCGAAAATATTTCAGATTTTATTTTTAATTCTGACTATAGTACTAATATACTTTACAAATAATTTCAACTCTGTGCAATTCGGTTTATATAATTCTTATAAATATTACACAATGTTACAATATTTATAATAATCTATTTGCAAGCATTCAGTATTCCTCTAACATTTCGTTACGGTGCGGGAAGTTCCAGCAATTTGCCTTAAGGCACGATGCCATAATTGCCTCAAGACAGAATTCCACTTACACCTAGTTTATGTTACAATTTGGATTCATTAAATATCCAGGACTCTAGTTTGATATTTAGTACAGACATTCAATATTTTGGACAATCATTCAATATTTTTAAACTTTATTCAATATTTTTGACTCACTCTCACATGATATCTTAGAATCTGTTTAAAGATTTCAAAATCATTCAATATTTTTAAATCTCACTTAGTATCATTATATTTAAATCTCACTCCATATTTTAGACTCTCACTCAATTTTTTTTTAAAAAAGTGAAATTATTCAATCTTAGAATCCCATTCAATATTTTAATATTTTTATACTTTATTAAATATTTTTAAGTTTAAAATCATTCAATATCATGGAATCTCTTTCACTATTTTGAAATTCCACTCAATATCTTAGAATCTATAAATAATTTAAAATCATTCAATCTTATAAATAAACTAATTCAATATTTAGGAATCTCATTGATTATTTTAGAATCGCATTTAGTAATTCAATAATTTCTAAACTCAAACAATACTTTAGAAAATCATTCAATACTTTGGAAAATCATTTAATACTATAAAAAATCATTCAATACTATAGGAACTCATTCTATACTTTAGAAACTCATGTAATACTACAAAGAATGACTCAATACTTTAGAATCTGATTCAATACTTTGAAAACTAGTTCAATTCTTAAAAAAAACTTGTTCAATACTTCGGAAACTAATTATATATTTCAAACTCTCATTTACTATTTTCAAAATTTAATCCAATATATAGTAAATTCATTCAATATTTAGAATACAAATTCAATATTTTTAAATCTAATTCAATATTTAGAAATCATTTAATATTATAAAATCACTTAATTCATGACAATATTTCAATACTTTTAAATCTCATTCAATATATTTGAATCTCATTCAATATTCAAGAACATAATTCAATATCTAGGAATCTGTAAGTATTTCAAACTAATTCAATATCATGGATTCAATCAGTATTTTGAAATCATTCAATATCTTACAATAATTCAATACCTTATAATTTTGAAATATCATTCAATTTTTAGAAATTTCATTCAATACTTTGGAACATCAGTCAATATTTTTCGAATTTATTCAATATCAAGGATAATCATTTAATATTTTGGCCAATAATTCAATATTTTAGATAATCATTCAATATTTCATATACTCGTTCAAAAATTTTGAATACTCGTTCAATATATGGGATTTTCATTCAATATCCAGAAATCTATAAGAATTTCAAACTAATAACAATATCATGGATTCATTCAATATTTTGAAATTATTCAATATTTTAAAATCATTCAATATCTTACAATCTTAAAATCTCATTCAATATTTAGATGTTTTATTCAATATTTTGGAACCTTAGTCAATATTTTAGAAATTTATTCAATATTAAGACCTGAACAGAAAATATTAAAATTTTGGACTCTCATTCAATATTTTGAACTTTTATTCAATATTTTAACTATTGGACATCTTATACAGTTTAGAATACAATATTTCGGAATCATTCAATACATATTGAAATTTGTGGCAAATTTCTTAGGATTTTAGTAAAATTTTCTAGACCTATTTTTAATTTAGAACTGTCTGGAAAAAAAATTATGACTTGCTGAAGAAGAAAATTTATGTTTTCGCCAGAAAATCCTACTGGCTAATTTCTACTAGTCATTCTGAATTGTTTGACACCTAAATAAAAACATATGTACTTGGCAAAATTCAACCTTACGTCAACGTTATCTCAAAAACGGCTGAACCGATTTTCAAAATTCAAAAACCAATCGATAAAATCAAACAAGGACTTACGCTTATCAATTTTGCACCACAATCAGCCAAGTCGTTTTCTCAAAATCACCATACAAAACATCATTACACCTGGTAAGTTTTTTGTACCTCCAGCACATTTGTATGAATATCTCCATCTATTCTCACAAGATAAGTCCTATTTTCGCATCTGTCAAGATATGTAAAGCAATCCTTTCAGCCCTTCAACCATCCCTTATCCCTTTAACCCCTTATCATCCTATTTTCATCCTATCAAGAGACACAACTCCTACATGACATCTCACCTATGTTAAACGATTCGGGGGTTTTAAAAAAAGAGGGAAAGTCCCGCTTTTTTTGTAATAAAAAGATGAATGTTATCGGCGAATGGCAGGTACGCGGATTTATGCAAAAAATAAGGTTTTTTGCATAAACGGTTTAGGAAATATGGTGAAAGGATGTCTTGTCAACTGATGGGAAGGATGTCATATTTGGATTTCGACTTTTAGAAAAAAAAATTAGGAGGTTTTGGTAATGTTAACCGAGATGTATTTGAGAAATTGTATATAAATGGAATTGTGTCACGTTGTGTGGAATAACTAGGCGTAAGTGGCATTTTGATTTAAGGTAAAAGTGAAAAATAGAAGTCATTATCAAGTTTCATCCAATGGCTTTTAAATTTTCAAAATCGGTCCAACAGTTTCTGAGAAAACGTCGACGCCAAACAAATTTTTATTTATCCAATTTGCGTTGTAGTTGTGGTTGCATCATCAGTCTATCTTTCTAAAGCCTTTCTAAATATTATATTAAATTTTTTTCCTCTCTTATTATTTCCTAAGAGAGCCTACCCCAATTTTAAGAGAATGTATGACAAACAATAGCTTCATAATAAATTTTTGGAACTAAAAATGTCTAGGAACGACAAAGTTTTGTTTTTTGTTTATCAGATTTTGACAAGAATTTTTGAAACCATTTGTGAATTTTTGAGTATGATTATATTTTTGTAATTGTATATGTACTTCCAGCTATCTACACATATTTTTTTCAAGTTTTTGTGATAAACTATAGCTTCAGAATAATTTTTTGAAACTACAAATGACTAAAAACAACAAAGTTTTGTCTTTTGTTTATCAGATTTTGACAAGAATTTTTGAAACCATTTGTGAATTTTTGAATATTATTATATTTTTGTAATCTAATATATACTTCTAGCTATCTATACATATTTTTTGCAAATTTTTATGACAAACTATAGCTTCAGAATAATTTTTAGAAACTATCTATGTACCTATACATATTTTCTGCATGCTTGTTAGGGAACTGAGTTACGACCAATCAGGGAACAGTATTGATGAGATGGTTTTGATTGGCTAGAAAATGCAATTTTAAAATATACCGAGTTGCTGTAGAGTATTATGATGTTAGAAAATATTGTAGATTATTTAATTTCAAACAAATTTGTTGAATATTTCATTTATCTCAGACAAATAGTTTGAAAATTACACAAGACATAACAAATAAATGCACAGATAACTTACCAATGCCCTATTAAACTTGCTCCAAGATATTTCTTTCATTTTTAATTAAGATTTTAAAGTATGCCGAGTTGCTGTATGGTCTTATGATGTTAGAGAATATTATAGATTATTTAATTTTAAACAGATTTGCCAAATATTTCATTTACCTTAGACAAACCGTTCAAAAGTTACAACAAATGTCTTAACGAAATGCACTTGTACAATCGATTATGACCTAGAGAATATTTGTCTAGTTTCAAATTTGACTTTTAAGTACACCGAGTTGCTGTAGGGCTTTATAATGCTAGAACAAATCATAGATAAGATAATTTTACATAAATTTGTTAAATATTCTATTTACACCAGACAATTAGTTCAAAAATTACAAGAGATACATCAAATAAACGCACCAAATTTCTGCACTTCAGTTGTAGTTGCATCATGAGTCTATCTTACATAAAGGCTCTTTCTAAAGCCTTTCTAAATTTTATATTAATTTTTTTTTCGTCTCTTATTATTTCCTAAGAGAGCCCACGCCAATTTTAAGAGAATGCATCGTCGTCGTTGCCGGTGTCAGGAATGCAAATTTATCCGACAACTTATAATAGTTATTATTAGTTGCATATGCTATTTTCCATATTGTGACTCACTCTAATAAAACACGCATTAGACGGAGAGCTGGTGGAAAAAATATCAACAGACGAATAATAATATTATTATCGCAGGTCTGCTATGTTTTTATTAATTTTTAAAATGTAGAAGACCTAAATGGAAAATACTTAGAAATTAAAAATGAATAGGACTCTACTGACAAGCAAATTAACTGGCATCATAAAGAGAAGAATGTCTAACTAGAAAATTCTGGGTTTTGAAATTGATATATCAAAATTGATGGATTGAGGAATTTTTGGAATTTGGAAATTTTTTGTTTGTGGAATTTTTTGATTCTGGAATTTATTGACCTCCGTCTCTCTTCTGATCCCTGAAATTTTTGTTTCCAAAATTTCTTGATTTTAAAATGCCTTGACTCTATTTTTGTTTTTGAGATTTATTAATCCTGGAATTTATGATTCTGAAATTACTTGACAAAAGGGATCCTATTAAGAAAGGTGGGTCAAAAAAGGACGCTATTGACGAGCAAACTAAATTTTCAACTAAAAAGATGAAATGAACTCTACTGACAAGCAATGTAAATCTAACCTCGAGTATAAAAAAATATCTTGAAGAAAGTTAGGCATGATTTTATAGAAGAATGGATTCTGTTTAGAAATGAGAAGACAAAAAGGACTCTACTGACGAGCAAATTAAATAATAGATTAGATCATAATAAATGACTCTACTAACGAGCAAACTGAATCTTCAATTGGGAAGATAAAAAGGGACTCTCCTGACGAGCAAAACGAATTTTCTATGAAAAAATGAAAAAGGACTCTACTGACGAGCAAACTGAATCTCCAATTGAGACGATGAAAAAGGACTCTACTGATGAGCAAACTTAAATTTGTAGTGAGGCGATAAAAAAAAGACTCTACAGAACCTCAAAATTCTAAAAAGGACTCTACTGACGAGCAAACTGACTACTATTTTACTTAGTAGATAAAAATGACTCTACTGACGAGTGAACAAAATTTTCAAATGAGAAGATAATAAAGGACTCTACTGACGAGCAAATTATAATAGCAGCTTATAAAAAAAATAATAAAGGACTCTACTAACAAAGAAATCCAATCCCGGTTAAAATAAGAAAAAAATATCATTATTATTGTTAAAGATATTTTTACTCAATTTATCAATCTTGAAGAATTGAGAAAAAGGACTCTACTGACGAGCAAACTAAATTTCGGCGTGATAAAAAAGGACTTAACTGACAAGCAAATTAAATAGTAATCTAGAGAATTAGAAATTATTGTTTCAGGTAAAAAAAAATTATCATAAACCTAAATAAGGAAAAAAGAGTTAAAAAAGAGCAGAAAATTTAGAAATTGTAGGACATTAGATATGAAAAATAGGATTCTACTGACGAGCAAATTCAATAGCAACATGGAGTATATAAAGGGACTGACGAGCAATATAAAATCTCAGACTTTTTTCATCATAAATTTAAAAAAAATTATAAATATTAGAAATTGGATGAAAAACACAAGAAAAACATGAATCAATTCAAAGAAAACTTGAAAAATAAAAAAGAGACTCTACTGACGTGCAAACTAGCAAAATATAATTAAAGAGGTAGATTATTATTATAAAAAATATATCTTTATTTCATTAAAAAACAAGAAAGGACTCTACTGACAAGCAAACTGATTGAACTTCAAAAAAATTTTAGTCAAACGTCATATGGAATTTTAAATGTGATGTAGATTACACAAACCTATAACAAAACATATTTATGAAACAAACTAATTAGTGTTGCCAGATGGAAATACACTCAAAGACATTCCACCAGCCCTTTATCTGAAATAAAGATCACCAGCAAATCTACCACTATTAAAAAGACAGAAATTAAACTGTGTATATAGTATTTGAGAATAAATGTTAGATAAAATTATACTTTATTGTTTATTCCACCAGCCCTCCATCTATTTTTATCTTATAGCGAGGTTATTCATATTGCAAATGAATATCTCATTGAAAGTGAACGCGCGCCTAATGATTTGCGATGGCAAAACATTTTCTTTAGACGTTTTATCTTCAATTCGATCTCAAAGTTAAAGCCGATAATGAATAAAGATATTTTAATAAAGATACTAAAATATAAATGAAGATAAAGATAAATAATTAAAGAACTCGGTTTACTTACACAACATCTATCTTTGAGTACGTCTGGTATGCATTTGTTAGTTATATTTATTATAACTTTTGAACGGTTTGTCTGAGGTTAATAAAAATAATGCAAATTTGTTTAAAATTCAATTATCTATAATGCATTCTAATAGTATATAACACTATAGCAGCTCGATGTACTTTAAAATCTTAATTGAAAACGGAGGAAATATCTTGGAGCAAGTGCGGTAAAGCATTGGTAAGTTTTTTGGTGCATGTATTTAATGTATCTCAATTAACTTGTAAATGATTTGTCTGAGATAAGTAAAATATTCCACAAATCTGTACAAAATTCAAATTACCTAAATTACCTAAAACATTTTCTAACACCACAAAGCTCTAAAACAACTCTGTGGCTTTAAAAACGCATTTTTCCACCAATCCCATCAATCCTGCCCTCTGATTGGTCGTAACTCAGGTCCTTAACAACGCGACCGCATGCAAAGGTTGCATTTTCTGTATTTTCTCGCCAATAAAGACACAAAAGTGAATAATTTACGACCAAATTCCAATTTGGCAGTAAACAAACGCATTTTATGCGTCTATTCACGCAAGAATAATTTATTAGTAAAGTAAAGAACGCCTCGACAATGTTGCAAACTTCAGGTTGTCAAGTTCAAAGTCGATTGATTGGTCATAATTTATGACAAAATAAAAAAAATAGAAATATGGGAGAAAAGAGATTTGTTGTGATTTATGGAAGGAAATAATAAGAAAGAAATGTATTTAATTTGCATAGAAACAAAGAGGTTTTGGTTTTTGCTTAGTAGATTTTTTATAGGGATTTTTAAAACCATTTGCAAATGTTTGAGTATGATTATATTTTTGTAATTTAATATATACTTCTAGCTATCTATACATATTTTTTTCAAATTTTTGTGACAAACTGTAGCTTCAGAATAAATTTTTGGAACTAAAAATGTCTAGGAACGAAAAAGTTTTGTTTTTTATTTATTACATTTTGACAAGATTTTTTAAAGCCATTTGCAAAGTTTTGAGTATGATTATATTTTTGTAATTCAATATATACTACTAGCCATCTATACATATTTTTTGCAAATTTTTATAACGAACTATAGCTTCAGTAAAATTTTTTGAAACTATAATTATCCATCCCAAACAATAAACAATTGCATACAAAACGATAACCCTAACGAATATGTATTTTGGAATTAAATTTAGTTAAAAAATAGTAATTTAGCAAAGACAGTAAACCCTAATAGTATATTTAAAAAAATTAGTTAAAGGAATAGTAATTTATTGGTGAAATAATATTTTTGGTATTTAATATACATATTTAGCTATCTATTAATATTTTTTGCAAATTTTTAGAACAAGCAATAGATAGCTTTATAATAAATTTTACAAAACTATAAATGTCTATTCCAGCAAAGACAACAAACTCTAATAGTTTGTATTTTAGAATTAAATTTAGTTGAAAAAATAGCAATTTTTTTGCAAAATAATATTTTATATATTCAATATAATAATATATTAAACTATTATTATTTTTTGCAAATTTTTGTGACAAACTATAGCTTCAGTAAAAAAATTTTAAACTATAATTATCTATCCCAAACAATAAACAATTGCATAACAAAACGATAAACCTGACAAATACGTATTTTGGAATTAAATTTAGTTAAAGAAATAGCAATTTTTTGGCCAAAAAATATTTTATATATTCAATATACATATTCAGCTATCTATTACAATTTTTTCGAATTTTTAACCCAAACAGAACCTTCAAAATAATTTTCAGAACCAAAGAATGTCCTCCTCAAATCATAACACTTGTTGCATAATTTAATTTCGCAACTAAAATGTCTATATTAAAATATTACAAGAAAACATAATATCGATATTTATACAAGATAATGTCGACAATAAAATAAAACTGGTTTTATGATCGATTTTATGGTCGTGTAAACATCGATATTAAAATAATAAAAGTAATAACAGTAATAAAATGATTTTGCGTGAAAGTAACTTCATTCGAAAATAAATAAAGAAAATATTTGAAATCTAATAAGATTTTTTGTGTAATCCAAGAAGATTTTTTGTGAAATACAATAAGATTTTTTTGTGTAATTCAATAAGATTTTTTGTAAGATCTAACGATTTTTTGTAAAATCTGCTAAGATTTTTTGCGAAATCCAATAAGATTTTTTGCGAAATCCAATAAGATTTTTTGCGAAATCCAATAAGATTTTTTGTGTAATCCAATAAGATTTTTTGTAAATTCCAATAAGATTTTTTGTGAAATCCAGAAATATTTTTTGAGAAATCTTAATATAATTTCAATCTAATACTTTGTGAAATCTAATGAGATTTTTTGGGTAATCTAATAAAAAAAATTTGAAAAATCTTAATCTAAAATCAATCTAATTTTTAGTACAATCCAATGAGATTTTTTGCAAAATCCAACAAAAAAATTGCAAAATCCTACCAAAAAATTGCAAGATCCAATAAGATTTTTTATACAATCCAACAAGATTTTTTGTGAAATCCAATAATATTTTTTGTGAAATACCACAAGATTTTTTGTGCAATTCAACAAGATGTTTTGTAAAACCCACCAATATTTTTGGGTTCAAAAATCCAAGAATAACATTTTTTTTAATCAGTGTTCTTTATGCAAATTTTTTAAAAATTATATTAACAATCCAAGGATTTTGAATCTAATAAAATGTATATATATATATATATATATATATATATATATATATACGTTATATATATATATATTATAAATATTTAAAAAAAAAATTACTGACCTTTAATTCCAGGAGCCAAGAACAAAATCAGCAACATAAATCCCATTATAGAAATTTTCCTCGACTCTATTTCCATTTTTGCACAATTTTGCACAAATCTTTCTCGAAGCTTAAAAATTATTTTTATACATCAAAATTAATCATCTCCATTATTCACACAACACTATTTTTGTCACTGACCACAAAACCACAAATTTTATTCGCACTTGAATTATTTATGTAATTCTTCAAAATCTACTAATTTTTGGTTAAATTATTTTTCGACGCATTTTTTTTTATTACAAACACATTTATATTAATGTAATATAAAGAAGTTTTACTTCAAATTTTAATTGGGTGTTAATTACACTTAATTTTCAGTTTTACAAAATTATTTTGTAAATTTTAATTGGTGTAATTTTTCTTACAAAAACAGACACTAGACGTTTACATAAAATTTGCTTTGAACTTGCACGATTTTTAGGATTTTTGGATTACGTAATAATCCAGAGATTTCCAAACTAAACACTTTTAATAGAATCCAATAGAATTAGATTTTTGGTTTCACAATTCAACAATCACAACTTTTTTTATTAGAATCCAATGTAATTTTTTCAAAATCCACAAAAAAATTCGCAATTTTATTTAAATCCATTGCACATACTTTTTACACCAACATAATCCAAGGACTTTAATAGAATTTTAAACAACACAAAATAAATTTCAAAATCCAACTATCAAAAACTGATTTTGTTATATAATCCAAATATTTTGCACAATTTTTTTCACACAAGTATTTTTCACATATTTTTGGAATCCAACAAAATCCAACTAGATTTTTTATTCTATGTAGAATCCAATAAGATTTTTTTTTAAATCCAACAAGTTTCTTTCCACTCCACTTAGATTTATTTCAAAATCCAACCACACTTTTTAATCAATATTAGTTAGAGTTTGTTAGAGTAAATTTTTCACAATCACTTGTAAACACAAAAATAATCCAAAGATTTTGGTTGGATCCAACAGGATTTTTTTTATAAATTTTCAACTGAAGAACTTTATTTAAATCCTTCACATAAACATTTGAAAAAATCCTTAAAATCCACAAATTACCAATTACTGGATTTTGTTCTAAATCCAACAACCACAATTTTATCATTCCAATCCAATATTGAGATTCAAAAACACTGTAAAAAATAATTGTTATAAACCACCACGATTTTTTTTTTAAAAATCCAACTACCACAATTATATTACTCAAATTCACAAAATCCAATCCGCATAAGTTAAAAAAATTATAAAAATTGTCTAACAAATTTTTGCTAAATTCCAAGAACACTCACAAGTTTTTGAAACACACTTTCATTGTAATTTCTTATAGTAATAATCCAAAAATGGTAAAATTGGAAATTTGGATTCACTGGATTTGCAAGAAAATGAATTTTATTTCAGTTCGATATTTTTCACATAAAATCCTAATTGCATTTAAATTAAAATACAGTTTGCACAAGAAGTTACACTTCAAATTAAGAATAAATTAATTGTTTATAACTAGATTTTTAGTTTTACAATCCAAAGATCATAATTTTTTTATTAGAATCCAAATAGATTTTTGGTTTCAAAATCCAAAAATCACACTCCACTTATAAGAATCCAACTAGATTTTTGGTTTCACAATCCAGCAAACACAATTTTCTCACTCGAATCCAACTAGATTTTTAATTACCACAATTTTCTTATTGGAATCCAACTAGATTTTTGGTTTCTCAATCCAAAAAAATCACAATTTCTCACTAAAATCCAACGTGATCAAATTAAATCACAGTCAATCACTGTAATAATCCAAGAATTTTGCCAGGTTTTGCACATAGACAAATTTACATGCCAGAGATTTTTTTCCAGCACATAGTCACATTTATTTGCCAGGTATTTTCTTTTGTAAATTTACCGAGATTTTTTGAAAAATTCCGACACTTAACTTCTTCATATTGATAATAACCAGTTTTTTAAAAGCATCCTTTTAATTAACATACTAACTTCATAACTAACGATTTTACACAAATTGTTTTTTCCTCAACCGACACCTTTTTAAAAAATTCCTCAAAAATGCAAAACCGTATTTAAACACATTTATGTATTTATTTTAATACCAGATTTTGCACATGACTACATGGTATTTTCTTTTGTAAATTTACCGAGATTTTTTGAAAATCCCGACACTTCACTTCTTCATATTGATAATAAGCACTTTTTTAAACATCCTTTTAATTAAACAATTTACTAACGTACTAAATTCATAACCCACTATTTTACAAAAATTGTTTTTTCTCGACACTTTTTTTAAAAAAATCCTCAAAAACGCAAAAACGTACCTAACCACATTTACAATCCTTAAACATCCTCTGAATTAAACTAAAATTTTAATTAAAATTTACTGCCTTACTAACGCCATAACGCACTATTTTGCACAAATTTATTTTTCCTTCAACACTTTTTTTAAAAAAATCCTCAAAAACACAAAAACGTACTTAAACACCTTAACAATCCTTCCAAAATTTTCCCAAAATCCAACACTAATTATTTTACATTTTACATAACCTCACTAAAAAAAATTAACTATCCTTTTTCTATTATTTCGTTCGCGTATTTTCGTACTTTTCCGCCGACTAACCGTCATACATACTGCCTTCGGCGCTTGTCAAAGCAGACTGAAGCCGAAGAGTGCGCATACATAAGTCGAAGCACGCGCACTACATCCCCGCCACTGGAAAAAAGAGATAGAGATAGGGGAATAGAAGAGGGTAAAAGAGATAGAGATAGTGAGAGAGTGTGGGAGTAAAAGAGATGGAGATAGTGAGAGAGTAAGGGTAAAAGAGACAGAGATTGAGAGGGAGTAAGAGTGAGGCGATCGTGGCAAGAGTAGGACAGGTGATAAGATATGAAAGGCGGCAGATGATTAATTAAAAGTGGATTTTTATAATTGGTGATGATTTTGAAGGGTTTTTTTTTGGTTTTGTGAGGATTTGGAGATGGAAATTTGTTTATATGTTGATTTTGTAGATAGTTGTAAGTTTACATTGGTAATTACATGGGAATTTGTTAGTAAAATTACTTGGACAAATTCTTTTGTAAATTTTTTTAAACAGTATAAATTTTCATATGCAGGATATAAATTAATTCAGCAATAGCTGGATTAAAATAAATTTGTTTTGGTTGATTTTTAAAATTCCTGAATTAATATTATAATTATTTACAATTTAAAATATAGACAATAAATTAGACATAAATGAAATTTAAATTCAAAGAGTTCTTTTTTAAGTGGAATATTAAACAAAGAATTAGAATTTGAAAAAAGCCTAACGTACAATTTATTTAACATATAAAAAATGCTGCTTTAGTGCTTTTACAACTGATTTTACTCAAAATTTCCATATAAAAGTGTTCATAACAGGTTTTACAAGATTTTAGTAAATTTTATCTAGTTTTTATTAATGTAATCAAATAATAATGTCCGAGATGAAAATTAGAAGATAAATGTAAAAAATAAGAAAAATGTTCTATATAAATCCTTATAGTGTAAAGTACCAAAGTACTAAAGTCTGTATTTCAACTACAAATCATTTTTGATATAATCAATTCTGATATTGAAATGTATATATCAGTTTTTACTGAATTTTGGTAAATTTTATCTAGTTTTCACTAATTTAAATTAAATTATAATGTTCTCAAAGAAAATTAAAGGTTATTTAGAAAACAGTAAAAAATGTGTAGAATCATATACGACAAAATATCAATAGTTTGCATTTCAACTATGAATTGTGCAAAATTTCAATACGCAAGTGTATAAAACGAGTTTTAGTCAATTTTAGTAAATTTTATCTAGTTTTTGCTAATGTAAATAAATTATAATGTCCAAAATAAAAATTAAAAGTTTTTTGGAGAAAAGTAAAAAAATGTATCATATTTATCCTTTTAATGCAAATTATAATTTTATTAATTATCAATATACTAAAGTGCGCATTTCAACTACGAATAATACATAATTTAATATCCAGGTGTATATAACAGTTTTTACTGAATTTAAGTAAATTTTATCTAGTTTTACTGATGTATATAAATTAAGATGTTCACAAAGAAAATTTAATAGCAATTTAAAAAATGTAAAAAAATGACTAATTTACATATTGCTAATTATGAAAATACTAAACTCCGCATTTGTTCAAAATTTAAAAATATCCAAGTGCATAAAACAGTTCTTCTCAAATGTTAGTAAGTTTTATCAACTTTATATTGATGTATACAAAAAAGTGATTCAATACAAATTTTCAAAATATTCAAACAAACGTAAAAAATGTCCAAACTTCACATATAATATTACTAAATTAAAGTTACCAGAAAATAAATGTTCCAACAAGTTCTATTCAAAATTCTATTATGTAAGTGTACACAACAATTTTAATTAGAGTTTAGTAAATTTTATCTAGCTTTTACTAACTTATACAAATAAAAATGTTCCGGAACAAACTTTTAAACAGTTTCAAGAATTGTAAAAAAATGTCCTAAATTCACATATTGATTTAGGCAATTTGCAATATTGCTAATATTGCTACATGGAACATTTACATTTTTCTGAACTTATTAAAAAATTACAAACGTTCAAACTAAATTTTAATTAAAAATTATTAATATAGGGTATAGTAAAATACCACGTGTAATTATTTTTTACCAGAATTTTAAAAAAAAGTCAAATAATATATACCTCTAATAAAATATAGCCGAATGTACTTTGTATACTTTGTTATGATAAATAAATCAAAAAAAAATTAAAAAAAAGAAAAATCAAACATTTGATTGTGAGTAATTTTGAAAATCACCAAAAATCACCAAAGGGTAGTGTGGGTTGAAAAATCCTTAAAAAATCGAACACGTGAATAATGGACTAGTAGTTTATAAATTTCAAATCCTAATATAATAATATCATCATCGTCATTTTAATCTAACAATGTGTATCATTGTATAATGCAAACAAAATGAATCATGTTTATATAAAATCGAATGATACATCTATGTATGCTATAATGTAAACATTCAACATCTGTTCGCGGTTTATAAATTATTTCATGTGTGAGAAAATATAAATATAATAATATGGAACTGTTTATTCAAATTGTTTATATGATACTTGGTTTCGGTATTTGTTTATATAAGCATTTGATTTTATTGCCTCATGCCCAAATATAGACCATGAGAAATTCATCGTATAGTATCGACATAGTAAATTATTATTATTATTATTATATTTTGAATTCTCCGAAAGAGAAGTTTATGATTTAGCTAGAAAATTCAAGTTGTCAAATTTATTTTGAAGTTTCGAGTCGTTATGAATACGATGAGACCCAAATAGTTATAACTCACGTATGTGTGTGTCTAAGCCGAAATTTTACTTTCTGTCGACGTTTTCTCAGAAACGCCTGAACCGATTTTAAAAATTTAAAAACCATTCAATAGAACTCTCTGATGAGTTTTTTGTGACGATCGGCAGAGACATTTCTTCATAATTAACTTATAACTGCGACATTTTTCATCAACGTTTTAGTCGAAAATCCGGAACTATTATTACTCTTAATTTCTCGAAAGAGAAGTTTATGATTTAGCTAGAAAATTAAACTTGTCAAATTTATTTTTAGTTTTTGAGTCGTTATGAATAGGATGAGACCCAAATTGCTATAACTCACGTATGTGTGTTCCTAAGCCGAAATTTTACTTTCTATCGACGTTTTCTTGAAAACGGCTAATCCGATTTTGAAAATTTAAAAACCATTCGTTAGAACTCTCTGATAAGTTTTCTGGGACGATCGCCAGAGGCATTTCTTCATAATTATCTGATAAGTGCAACATTTTTCATCAACTAAAAATTCGGGACTGATTTTGGAAGTAAAGTTGCAAAAATAATAGATGTAGTAAAAATAATTTTTTTTTGACGATTTTGATAAAACCAAATCCTATATTTGATAAAGCACATGAGACCATACACAACTAGTTCCAGGAATAATTTTGAACAACTTTGTTTATTAATATATAGTAAAATATTATTACTTTGAATTTCCCGAAATGAAGTTTATGATTTAGCTAGAAAATTCAACTCGTCAAATTTATTTTGAAGTTTTTGAGTCGTTATGAAAAGTATGAGACTCAAATTGCTATAACTCACGTATGTGTGTTCCTAAGCCGAAATTTAACATTCTGTCGACGTTTTCTTAAAAACGGCTGAACCGATTTTAAAAATTTAAAAACCTTTTGATAGAACTCTCTGGTAAGTTTTCTCAGACGATCGGCAGAGACATTTCTTCATAATTATCTGATAAGTGTAACATTTTCATCAACCAAAAATCCGGGACTGATTTTGAAAGTAAAGTTGCGAATAGTGCTGAATTTTTGTTTATTTATTTAATTTTTTTTTATTAATTTTGTAATAAATCACATCCTATATTTAATAAAGCATATACACAACTAGTTCCTAGGAATAAATTTGAATAAAATTATTTTGAAGTGTTGTCCAATGGCTTCCGAAACATCTTGTATGGGTAATAATGTATTCTAAATGCTCTTTTGGGATTTTAAAATTTATTTAGTAGCCGGTTCAATAATATATACATGTATATATATATATATATATATATATATATATATATATATATTCTTCTATCTATTCAGAATATTAAATGAGGCGTAACCAAAACGATTTTGTCAACATTTCAAACACTTTTAGTGTTTGAATAGACATAAAACAATTTTATTTATTTTGTTCTTGAAAAAAAAATATTTAAACTAAGTAGTGCATGGTATCGTGCCTTAAGGCAAATTGCTGGAACTTCCTGTACCGTAATTGAACAAATAATTGTTTTAATTAATTTCAAATAGATTTATTATATGATAGAAGATATTATAGATATTATAGAAGTACATACTGTGAACTTATAAGTGCTTATGTGTATGTTTACAAGAAATTTATTCTCTTTTTCTTTAAATTTGATTTTTGTGGTAATTTTGATTTTTTTTTAAATTTGAAATTTTTGGATTTTAAGAAAAAAACGTTTTTTCTAAATTTTTTGAGAATTTGGAAATTTTTGAAACTATTCGATTTTTTTTTTTGAAACTTTGGAAATAATCTCAAATTTTTGTGAGAAATAGATTTATTTTAGTTTTATTATTTTTCAAAATTTAGTTTTTTTAAAGTTTAGTTTTAGTTTTTTTAAAAATGATGAAAAAATTTCGAAAATTAGTTTTGAATGTTTATTTTTTTTTGAATTTTTTCCCTTTTTTTTAATTTTCAAAATTACTAAATTTTCTGTAAATCCATTTTTTGCACACCGTCTATACGAGCAAAATATTTTTTGAATCAATCTAATCGTATGATCCGTTCTCTCAAAAACTGCATAACCGCTTTTAGACTCTTTGCGCTCCGTACCTCCGAAACGGCAAAATTGCCTTTTGCAAAAACGCCTCGCGATCGAGTACGAACCGAATGATTTTTCAATCACACAAATCGGTTATTCCATACTGGCGAAAACATTTGTTTCAACTATATACGTGAATTTTAAAATTGAAAATATTGGTACGGAACCCAAAAAAAAAATTACACAAAATGTGTACACATTATTAAAATCTCTATAAAATATCTGATACTTTGATGTGCATATGTCCTTAAAATATTTTGACCGCCAAATGTGCAATTTTTTAACTTTTTTTATTGAGAGTCCATAACCGCTGGACCTGTCTTCCCAAAAATTTCATCAGTTCTTTATTTAGACAATACAAATAAAATGTTTGTTGAATTATTCAAATCGGATGCTCCGTTCTCTCAAAAACTCGATTTCTATTTTCTGCACTCTTTGTTCCGTATCTCCTAAACGGCTAGACCTGCCTTTGCCAAAAACTAATCAGCACATCTCCTTATCAATAGGAATCGAATGTATTTTGAATCATTCGAATCGGTTGATCCGTATTCCCAAAATCGTTAACAATGTATCCGCACACACATACACACACACGCATCCCTTTTTTAAGGTATGATAAAATGTTCAGAATTCTTCAAAACGTAAAAATTTCATTTTTGATTTTTGAACAATTACTAGAACTCACCCTACAGGAAGTTTAGTTCCAACTTTTTATAACCTACAAATGCCCATTAGTAAATCCACATACGTTTCGAGCCTTAATTTGAGTCATTTTTAGTGGCAAAAAAATAAACATAATGATAAAAAAGTATAAAAGATAATATTATATTAAAACCAATATTTACCTTCTGATGAAGTTTATGTTTTCTTGATATTCTGAGTCATTCTGAATCGTTTGACACCGAAATTGAAAAGCCCTTTAGTTATGAAAGTTCACAATTTTCAACTAATCAACTAATTTATTAGTTGAACAGGTTAAATTTTTGGAAAGGTAGGTCCAGAAGTTTTGGAGATCAACTAAAAAAAGTGTAAAAAAATGCGATTTAGCGGTCAAAAATAATAATTAGACAAATGGACATAAAACGTAGTACTATGCTAAAAACGATATTTACCTTTTTTTTTGCATACTTTTATTGTCAATCAAAATTAAATACATTTTTTAAGACAATGTGATGTTGGTTTTAATGATATTTACCTTTTGATGAATTTTATGTTTTCTTGATATTCCAAGTCATTCTGAATCGTTTGACACCGAAATTGGAAAAGCGTTTCAGTTATGAAAGTTCACAATTTAACTAATTTATTAGTTAAACAGGTTGATTTTTTGGAAAGGCAGGTCCAGCAGTTTTGGAGATCAACTAAAAAAGTGTAAAAAATGCGATTTAGCTGTCAAAAATAATAATCAGACAAATGGACATCAAATTATCAAATATTTTATAAAGATTTTAATAATATGTATACATTTTTGGTTTATTAGATATATAAAAAATAATAAA
>NW_020539726.1:38263468-38278272 GCF_003426905.1 Ctenocephalides felis | reverse complement strand
TTTTCTGTATTTCCTCGCCAATAAAGACACAAAAGTGAATAATTTACGACCAAATTCCAATTTGGCAGTAAACAAACGCATTTTATGCGTGTATTCACGCAAGAATAATTTATTAGTAAAGTAAAGAACACCTCGACAATGTTGCAAACTTGAGGTTGTCAAGTTCAAAGTCGATTGATTGGTTATAATTTATGTCAGAAAATAAAAAAAAATAGAAATATGGGAGGAAGGAGATTTGTTGTATTCTATGGAAGGAAATAATTCGAAAGAAATGTATTTAATTTGCTTAGAAATGAAGAAGTTTGTTTTTTGCTTTGTATATTTTGATATGAAATTTTGAAGCAATTTGCAAATTTTTGAGTATGATTATATTTTTGTAATTTATTATATACTTCCAGCTATCTATATATATTTTTTTCAAAATTTTGTGACAAACTGCAGCTTCAGAATAAAATGTTGAAACTAAAAATGTCTAGGAACAAAGAAGTTTTGTTTTTTGTTTATTACATTTTGCTTGGCATTTTTGAAGTCATTTGCAAATTTTCGAGTATTATTATATTTTAGTAATTTAATATATACTTTTAGCTTTCTAAATTTAATTTTTTCAAAGTTTTGTGACAAACTATAGCTTCAGAATAAATTTTGGAAACTAAAAATGTCTAATAACAAAAATGTTTTGTTTCTCATTTATTAGATTTTGACAAGAATTTTTGAAGTCATATGCAAATTGCATATAAAACGATAACCCTGACAAATATGTATTTTGGAATTGAATTTAGTTAAAGAAATAGCATTTTTTCGGCCAAATAATATTTTGTATATTCAATATACATATTTAGCTATCTATTATTATTTTTTGCGAATTTTTATAACAAACAACAGCTTTAGATTATTTAGATTAGAAATTTTTTTTGAAACTATAAGTGTCTATTCCAGCAAAGACAATTGCATGCATTACAATAAACCATAATAGTTTATATTTTGGAATAAAATTTAGTTAGATAAAAAGTAATTTATTGGTGAAATAATATTTTTAGTATTTAATATGTACATTGAACTATGTCTAATAATATTTATATTCTTTTTTAGCTAAAACTGTAGCTTCAGAATAAATTTTTAAAACTATTAATGTATATTCCAGCAAAGTAAGTAAACCTTAATAGTTTGTATTTTGGAATTAAATTTAGTTAAAAAAGTAGTAATGTTTTGGCCAAATAATATTTTATATATTCAATATACATATTTAGCTATTTATTATTATTTTTTACAAATTTTTGTAACAAACAATAGCTTCAGTAAAAATTTTTGAAACTATAATTGTCTATCCCAAACAATAAACAATTGCATACAAAACTATAAACCTGACAAATATGTATTTTGGAATTAAATTTAGTTAAAGAAATAGCAATTTTTTGGCCAAATAATATTTTGTATATTCAAAACCTATATTTAGCTATCTATAAATATTTTTTATAATTTAAAATATTTTTTATAATTTTCTAACTTGAGCTATAGCTTCAGAATAAATTTTTCAGTCTAAAAATGTCGAATCCAACAAAATAATTATGAGGAACACTGTATATATACAAATGTAAATTTTGGCTTCAAAGTTATACATTTTTATAAGATACTATTTTTAGAAACTAATATACATATTTGGCTATATATAAAAATTTTTAGAAATTTTTTGGGCCAGCTATATCCTCAGAATAATTTTTTAAACCCAAAAATCCAACAAAGTCCCTGCGCATAAGAGTAAGCTTAACAATTTCAATTTTGACTACAAATTTATTAAAAAAAATTTTTTTGGTAAGTCCAATAATAATTTACAAAAATAATAGACACATTTACATATCTATCAAGATTTTTTGCAAATTTTTAACCCAAAAAATACCATCAGAATAAATATTTGAAAGAAAAAATATATGAACTGAACTCACAATAAGCAGAAAAATTCACACTTTGGCTTTATTTTTTTCTATAAATTTTGATTAACTTTAAGATAACACAAATATTTTACATAATCAATACACACATTCAGCTATCTATTACATTTTTTTTGCAAATTTTTATAACAACCACAATCTTCAAAATAATTTTCAGAACCAAAAAATATCCATTTAATATCAACACTTGTTACATAATTTAATTCCGCAACTAAAATGTCTATATTAAAATATTACAAGAAAACATCACATCGATATTTATACAAGATAATGTCGACAATAAAATAAAACTGGTTTTATGATCGATTTTATCGTCGTGTAAACATCGATATTAAAATAATAAAAGTAATAAAAGTAATAACAGTAATAAAATGACTTTGCGTGAAAGTAACTTCATTTGAAAATAAATGAAGAAAATATTTGAAATCCAATAAGATTTTTTGTGTAATCCAAGAAGATTTTTTGTGTAATCCAATAAGATTTTTTTGTTTATTAGATTTTGACAGAAATTTTTGAAACCATTTGCAAATTTTTGAGTATGATTATATTTTTGTAATTTATTATATACTTCTAGCTATCTATACATATTTTTTGCAAATTTTTGTGACAAACTATAGCTTCAGGATAATTTTTTAAAACTAAAAATGTCTAGAAACGATGAAGTTTTAGAACGTTTGAAGATTTTTTGTAAAATCCAATAAGATTTTTTGTGTAAACTAATAAGATTTATATATATTATAATAACATTTTTGAAGAAGTCACTGACCTTTAATTCCAGGAGCCAAAAACAAAATCAGCAACATAAATCCCATTAAAGAAATTTTCCTCGATTTTATTCCATTTTTGCACAATTTTGCACAAATCTTTCTCAAAGCTTAAAAATTATTTTTATACATCGAAATTAATCATCTCCATTATTCACACACACTATTTTTGTCACTGACCACAAAAACCACAAATTTTAAAAGAAATTTTTTGAACTCGAATTATTTATGTAATTCTTCAAAATTTGCTTATTTTTAGTTAAATTACTTTTAAACTCATTTCAAAATAATATATTGGAATTAATTAATAATTAATATATAATTCAAATTAATATATTGTTAGCACAAGAAGTTTTACTTCAAATTTTTATTAGGTGTTAATTATACTTAATTTTCAGCCTCACAAAATTATTTTGTAATTTTTAATTAGTGTAATTTTTGTTAAAAATTACATAAGAGATGTTTATATAAAATTTGCTTGAAACTTCTGAGATTTTTACAATTTTTGGGTTACGTAATAACCCAGTGATTACCAAACTAAACACTTATAATAAAATCCAACTAGATTTTTGGTTCAACAATTCAACAATCACAACTTTTTTATTAGAATCCAATGTGATTTTTTTTTGAAATCAACTAAAACTTTTTTACAATTATATTTTAATCCAATGCACATACTTTTTACACTAACATAATCCAGGGATTTTGATAGAATTCCAACATGATTTTTTTGCAAAATCCGAGCACCACAATATAAATTTCATCCAAATCCAACTATCAAAAATGGTTTTAATTTTGTTATATATAATCCAAGTATTTCGCACAATTTTTTACACGAGCATTATGCACATATTTTTGGAATCCAACAAAATCCAATCACATTTTTTAATAAAATCCCAAAGTGATTTACTACTATTTTAAAAGTTGTAATATTTAATTGCACTATTGATCCAGGGATAAATAAATCCAAATAAATATTTTAAATGGAAGCCAACATGATTTCTGGTTTCACAATCCAACAATCGCAATTTTCTTGTAAGAATCCAACTAGATTCTGATTTGAATCTTATAAGAGTTTCATGTGTTCCAATAAGTTTTTTTTAAATCCAACAAGATTTTTTGCACTCCACTTAAATTTATTTCAAAATCCAAGAAACACACTTTTTAATCAATATTTGTTAGAGTAAATTTTTCACAATCACTTGTAAGCACAAAAATAATCCAAAGATTTTGGTTGGATCCAACAGGATTTTTTTTTGAAAATTTTCAAATAAAGAACTTTATTTAAATCCTTCGACACATAGTTTGTCACAAACACTTTAAAAAAATCCAATAAGATTTTCAAATTCTCAAGAATTCATCACTGGATTTTGTTCTAAATCTAACAACCACAATTTTATTAATTTAATCCAATATTGTGATTCAAAAACACTGTAAAAAGTAATTGTTATAAACCACCACAAAATTGAAAAAACACAATTTTATGACTCAAATTCACTCCGCATGAGTTAAAAAAATTTATAAAAATCACAACTTTTTATAGAAAACACTTAGTTAAATATTTTTTTGTGAATAATTACGTTAATAATCCAAAAATGGTGAAATTCGTAAATTTGGATTCACCAAAATTTACAAAAAAACTAATTTTATTCCAGTCCCATATTTTAAAAATATTTTTACTTCAAAATTGTCTCACAAATTCTTTACAAGTTTTTGCTAAAATCCAAGAACAATCACAAGTTTTTGGAAACACACTTATTTTTTTTTATAATTAATAATCCATTATTTTAGTAATAATCCAAGAATGATAAAATTCGTAAATGGAATTCACCAAAATTTGCAATAACTAAATTTTTTTCTAGTCCCATATTTTTCACATTTAAATTAAAATACAGTTTGCACAAGAAGTTTCACTTCAAACTATAAATAAGTCAGTTATTTATAATTAGCACTATTGAATTACACTCAATTTCACAGTTTCACAAAATTTTAAATTTCTACAAATCTTAGGAGTTCAAACACAATTTTCTGATGCGAATCCAACTAGATTTTAGACTTCACAATCCATGGCTCACACTTGTCTTATTAGAATCCAACTAGATTTTTGGTCGCCACAATTTTCTTAATAATAATTTTCTTAATTTTCCATTGTAATTTTTATTAATAATCCAGCGATTTTTTTCAAAAATTCACTAAGATATTTTCATGTTAGTCCAACACAAACCTTCATAACCATTTTTTTTTAAATAATCCTTAAATGTGATAACTAACTATCATATAAATTCTTTTCCGTTACCGACATTCGAGTAATTATTTCGATCGCGTATTATCACTTAACTTCTTCATATTGATAATAATCACTTTTTAAAAAAATCCTTTTAAATAAACAATTTACTGACATACTAACGCCATAACGCACTATTTTGCACAAATTAATTTTTCCTTCAACACTTTTTTAAAAAATTCAAAAATTCCTCAAAAACACAAAATAGTACCTGAACACCTTAACAACCCTTCCAAAATTTTCCCAAAATCCAACACTAATTATTTTACATTTTACATAACCTTACTTACAAAATTTACTATCCTTTTTCTATTATTTCGATCGCGTATTTTCGTACTTTTTCGCCAAAACCGACCGTAACTCTACCTTCCTTCGGCGCTTGTTGCAAGCAGACTGAAGCCGAAGAGTGCGCATACATAAGTCGAAGCACGCGCACTACATCCCCGCCACTGGAAAAAAGAGATAGAGATAGGGGAATAGAAGAGGGTAAAAGAGATAGAGATAGTGAGAGAGTGTGGGAGTAAAAGAGATGGAGATAGTGAGAGAGAAAGGGTAAAAGAGACAGAGATTGAGAGGGAGTAAGAGTGAGGAGATTGTGGCAAGAGTAGGACAAGTGATAAGATATGAAAGGCGGCAGATGATTAATTAAAAGTGGATTTTCATAATTGGTGATGATTTTGAAGGGTTTTTTTTTGGTTTTGTGAGGATTTGAAGATGGAAATTTGTTTGTTGGATAGTTGGATAGATTTTTTGGTTTAAGATGTACATGACGTAATAGTTATTAGAGTAATTTGGGATATTTAGCATTTGCAATCAATATAAAATAAGTCAATATTTGAAAAAATTAAAAGATGCTTGTAATTTGCTGAGGAAATGGAAAAACAGGATTTTACTCTAGATGACTCTCATAAAGACTAGAAACGTTTACGACTTTGATAATGAACATTTATATTTTTTTTGGAAATCATGTTGAGGAGATTTTCTAAATATATTCTCATTAATTGAAGTTTTTATTTAAAATATTGGTGGTTTCTGTAACTTCAGTTTATAAACTATTTGGTATTGGTATTTTTGCCTTAAGGCAAGTTACATGAACTTCCGGATATATGTAATTAATCTACTTAATCAATGAAAACTAAAATAATTTATGAGTAATTAAAAGTATTCCGAGTGGATTTATAACACTTAATTGAAAACGAACGACACTTTGACTCGGAGTATATTCTAAAAGCAAATTCTCACAAATCAATAATTTTTATAATTGAATCAGTTTCCATAGAACTTTAATGGTTTAGTATGTTCATTAAGACCAAGTACTCTATCGTTATACCAAGTAGATCGTCTAATTTTAATTTTAACAAACGTCAAAAAAACTAAATACATCGGATGGTTTTTAAATTTTTGAAATCGATCCAGCCGTTTTTGAGAAAACGTCGATTTACGGCAAAAAATCTGTTCACACACACATACTTCTTCCTTAAATTTGGTCTCATTCGATTCAGAATGGCTTGAAACGTCGAGAAAACATAAAATTAGCGAATCGGATATTTTGATGAAAACAAACTTCTCTTTCGGGAAGATAAAAATTGTACCTCATGGACTTTGACTAAACTTTTTGTTGGATTTGGAAATATTTCTGAATTTTAATCAAAATAATCTCTGGATCATTAATGTGAAAAACAACTTGAATTACATATAAAAAACATTAAATTAAAAAAAATTTAGTTTTTGAGTTTTGAAGAAAAACTCTTGGCGGATTTTGAATGAAATTGTTTTAATAATTTGTATTAAATTTCAATTTTAGTATTTATTAAAAATTGCAATTTTGAGAAAAACTACAAAAGTTCATAAACGTTTTTGCCAAAACTCCTGGACCGATTTTCAAAATTAATAAAAGATAACAGTTGGAAATTTTACTGATTAATTTTGGATGAAAATCAGCCTGGCCAATTCTTTTTAATAAAATTAACTCGACAATCTTAATAAAAATTTTATGATTATAAGTTCTTAAAATATTATAGACTTATGAAATTTGTTAGAGTAATATGAAATATAAAGTTTTAATAAAAACAGACATAGGGCAACACACCACTAGTTCCAAGAAAAAAAGAATTTTTTTTTACAAAAATGCATAAATTAATTTGAAGTGTAGTCGAATGGCTTCCGAAACATCTTGTATGGGTAATAATGTATTCTAAATGCTCTTTTGGGATTTTAAAATTTATTTAGTAGCCGGTTTAATAACACACACACACACATATATATATATATATATATATATATATATATATATATATTTATTTTCTTTCTATCTATTCAGAATATTAAATGAGGCGTAACCAAAACGATTTTGTCAACATATTTCAAACACTTCTGGTGTTTGAATAGACATAAAATATTAGTATTTATTTTGTTCTTGATGAAAAGGTATTTAAACTAGTTACAAGTGGTATTTTGCCTCAAGGCAAGTTGCATGAACATCCCTTTGCATAAGCAACCAACTTAATAAGTGAAAATTGAATTTCAGAAATCTTTGCAACGGTTTGCTTTTAATTTTATAAAATTAGTTCAGATTTTTTTGCAAAAATGTTGGACGTAAAATTTTATATTTTTTTGCAATCGAGATACCACAAAAACAGCAAGTCGGATTTTCTGGTGAAAACACTAACTTCTAATACTAATTTAGTCAAAAAGAAGTATTTTTCAATGGCAATAGCTTTACTACGTAAGAAAGTTTGCAAATATGTGATTTAGCAAAAAAAGTTTGAGGATCTTAGGTCAAATCGAAATTTACTTAATATTGTTATGCAATATTGATATTAATATACTTTGTACAGAATTTATACAAATATAATTATCCTTAACTTGTTAGTTTACATATAAATCAGAATTAATTACTAATTTGCATCTGGCAATACATGAAAGTTTATTAATTTAGAGTCCGTATTTGAAAATTGTACTGCATTTGAAAACAGAAAATTAACATAAATACTCTGAATTATCTAACTTTTTATTAATTTACCATTAATTTCTTTTCTATTAATTGAAATAATGACTTATAGGATAGTTTGAGAATCTTAGACAAGATCCAAAATTATTCAAAATTTAACTGTTTATAAAATGTTCTAACACTCTAAAACCCTATAACAACTCGGTATAATTTAAAGTTGCATTCAAAATTTAAAAAATAAATCTAATTTAAAATAAATGTATACTTACACTTTTTACTACATAGACATTTGCTTATTATTTGTCTCATAACTTTTAAACATTTTATTCAAACAAAATATAATATTCGGCAAATTTGTACAAAATTAAATTAACTTTAATGTTATCAAACATCATAAGCCCTTCAGCAACTTGGTATACCTTAAAATCGTAATAGAAAACAGGAAATTTAGGTGCTCCAATTGTCCTAACTTTTTATATGTCATACTCGTTGATTAATTTAAATCACGTCTTTGATAAAACTTTGAGAATCTTTGGTTAAATTTAAATATATTCAAATTTTAATAGTATATAATATTTTATAACACCCTAAACCCTATACAATTCGGTATATTTTAAATCGCATTTAAAAACAAGTGCAATTTAAAATAAATTTTTTACTTATACTTTTATTACATAGACATTTGTTTTAATATTTGTCTCATTATTTTAGTTAATCAAACATAATATTTGACAAATTTGTACAAAATTAAATCACAAATAATATTGTCTAATATCATAATACCCTACAGCAACTCGGTATACCTTAAAATTATATTAAAAAACAGGAAAATATTGTAGGTGCTCCAATTGTACTAACTTTTTATATGTCATACTCGTTGATTAATTTAAATCACGTCTTTGATAAACTTTGAGAATCTTTGGTTAAATTTAAATATATTCAAAATTTAATAGTATATATATATTTATAACACCCTAAAACCCTATACAATTCGGTAATTTTAAAATCGCATTTAAAAACAAGTGCAATTTAAAATCAATTTTTTACTTATACTTTTTATTACATAGAATTGTTTTAATATTTGTCTCATTAATTTTAGTTATCAAAACATAATATTTGACAAATTTGTACAAAATTAAATCACAAATAATATTGTCTAATATCATAATACCCTACAGTCTAATATCATAATACCCTACAGCAACTCGGTATACCTTAAAATTATATTAAAAAACAGGAAAATATTGTAGGTGCTCCAATTGTACTAACTTTTTATATGTCATACTCGTTGATTAATTTAAATCACGTCTTTGATAAAACTTTGAGAATCTTTGGTTAAATTTAAATATATTCAAAATTTAATAGTATATAATATTTTATAACACCCTAAAACCCTATACAATTCGGTATATTTTAAAATCGCATTTAAAAACAAGTGCAATTTAAAATAAATTTTTACTTATACTTTTTATTACATAGACATTTGTTTAATATTTGTCTCATTAATTTTAGTTAATCAAAACATAATATTTGACAAATTTGTACAAAATTAAATCACAAATAATATTGTCTAATATCATAATACCCTACAGCAACTCGGTATACCTTAAAATTATATTAAAAAACAGGAAAATATTGTAGGTGCTCCAATTGTACTAACTTTTTATATGTCATACTTGTTGAATAATTGAAATAACGTCTTTGATAAAACTTTGAGAATCTTTGGTTGAATTTAAACATCTTCAAAATTTAATAGTATATAATATTGTTTAACACTCTAAAACCCTATAACAACTCGGTATACCTTAAAACCACATTTAAAACAAAAAAAAAACATTTTTAATTAAGTCTATATACATTTCCTACATATACATATTTATTTACTAATTTGCTTATAACTTTTAAGCATTTTATTCAACTAAAACAAAATATTTGATAAATTTGCTCAAAATTAAATTACAAATAATATTGTATTCTAATATCGTAAAACCCTACAGCAACTCGGTATACTTTAAAACTACATTTGAAAACAGAAAATTACCAAAAACGCTCCGGATTATCATGTCTTATATTGTCATACAGACAATACATTTCCTACATATACATTTGTATACTATTTGTCTCATAACTTTTGAACATTTTATTCAATTGAAATATAACATATGACAAATTTGTTCTAAATTAAATTATCTATAATGTTTTTTAACATCATAACACCCTATAACAACTCGGTATACCCAAAATCGCATTCAAAATGAAAAAACTTACATAAACTCATAATTCTTTGTGTCCTTTTGAGAGAGAAAACTGGCAAATCTAGAAATTTTAAAGAATCGAGAACATTGAATAAATAAAATGTGGTGATCGTACATAATAGACCTGCCTTTGTACACGTCACCAATAGTAATAATAATTTACTTTATATAATAAACAAAGTCTATACTATACAATGAATTTCTCATGGTCTATATTTGGGCATGAGGCAATAAAATCAAATGCTTATATAAACAAATACCGAAACCAAGTATCATATAAACAATTTGAATAAACAGTTCCATATTATTATATTTATATTTTCTCACACATGAAATAATTTATAAACCGCGAACAGATGTTGAATGTTTACATTATAACATATATACATAGAGAGAGATGTATCATTCGATTTTATATAAACATGATTCATTTTGTTTGCATTATACAATGATACACACTGTTAGATTAAAATGACGATGATGATATTATTATATTAGGATTTGAAATTAATAAACTAGTGGTGTATGGCATCGTGCCATAAGGCAAATTGCTGGAACTTTCCGTACCTTAACGAAATGTTCGAGGAATACTGAATGTTTTCAAATAGATTATTATTATTAATATTGTAACATTGTCTAATATTTATAAGAATTATATAAACTGAATTACAAAGTTGAAATTATTTATTTAAAGTATATTAGAACTTTAGTCAGAATTAAAAATTAAATCTGAAAGATTTTCGCTATAAAAAAAACAACGCAAAAGCAGTTGTTTTGTCAAAACAAGCATAAAGTTTTTTAGATCATTCAAATCGGACGCTTAGTTGACTCAAAACTGCCATTTTTTGCACATTTAGCCTTGTATCTTCGAAATGGCGAGACCTGTCTTTGCCAAAAACTAATCACCACTTCTCCCCACCATTACGTATTGAATGTTTTTTGAATCATTCGAATCGGATGCTCCGTTCTCTCAAAAACTAAATTATCATTTTTGGCACTTTTTGCTCCGTATCTCCGAAACGGTTGCACCTGCCTTTGCCAAAAACTAATCACCACTTCTCCCCATCATTACGTATTGAATGTTTTTTGAATCATTCGAATCGGATGCTCCGCTCTCTCAAAAACTAAATTACCATTTTTGGCACTTTTTGCTCCGAATCTCCGAAACGGTTGCGCCTGCCTTTGCCAAAAGCTAATCAGTACATCCCCTCATTAATGGGAATTGAATATAAATATAAATCATTCGAATCGGTTGATCTATGCACTCGAAATAGACGAAAAATTGTATCCAAACATACATACACACACACATCTATTTTTTCTAAAAATTGAAATGTTCAGAAACCGTATTTTCTGAACGGCTAGACCTGCCTATGCCAAAAACTAATGCGCACGTCTCCTTATCAATAGGAATCAAATGTTTTTTGAATCATTCGAATCGGTTGATCCGTATTCTTAAAATCGTTAACAATAGAATGTATCCGCACACACATACACATCATTTTTTTTCTAAAGAAACCTTCAAAGCGTGAAATTTTTAATTTTGGTTTTTGGACAATGCTATAACTTACCCTACGCGAATTTAATAATCTTTCCAACTAAAGTTTTTATAACCTCCAAATGTCTACTAGTGAATTCTCATACGTTTCGAGCCTTTATTTGAGTCATCTTCAGTGGCAAAAAAATTAACACGATAATAAAAAAATATAGAAGGTAAAACTATACTAAAACGATATTTACCTTTTGATAAAGTTTATGTTTTCTTGATATTCTCAGTCATTCTGAATCGTTTGACACCGAAATTGGAAAAGCGTTTCAGTTATGAAAGTTCACAATTTAACTAATTTATTAGTTAAACAGGTTAAATTTTGGAAAGGCAGGTCCAGCAGTTTTGGAGATCAACTAAAAAAAGTATAAAAAATGCAATTTAGCGGTCAACAATAATAATTAGACAAATGGACATCAAATTATCAGATATTTTATAAAGATTTTAATAATATGTATACATTTTTGGTTTAATAGATATATGAAAAATAATAAATAATTGTATGTGATTTATATATATATATATATATATATATATATATATATATATATACAAATTTATATATAAATTCATGATGACGTGCTGGAAGGCCATAAACCAAATAATGAATAAACGAATTCATAAAATGAATCATGAAAATAATGTAAATTGCTTTATTGAGATCGAATATTTTGTATATATATATATATATATATATATATATATATATATATTTGTATATACATAAATGCATTATATATTTATAAAAGGGTTTTTGTGATTTAAATAAGGGATGCGAGGCAATTTATTGAATGCGAAATAATTCCATCGACTTTGTGTTCAATTTCTGTTTTTACATTGAATTGAATGTAAAGCTGGATTTGTATGTATATATATATATATATATATATATATATATATATATATATATATAGGGTCCGCCAAATTTTTTTTGTGCAAACTACTGAATATTTTCTAGAATTTCTTTTTCTATTTGAAAGTACAATCCTTTCAGTTAATAATGAAATTAATTCAGTTAATAATTTCATTCAAAAATGAAGAAAAAAAGTCTCGGCTGACCGTTGAAAAAAAAAAAGAAAATGAAAATGAAAAATGTTAGATGGCATACCCTATATATATGACAAATTACATATTAAAATTTACTTCACGTTTCGGAACACCATTCCTCCCATCATCTAAGAACATCCTACATAATATGTAGGATGTTATATATTTTATAAGAATTATATTTTATAAGAATGAAATATTTTGTGGAACAATATTATCAAAGTTATTATTGTGTTTGTCTTTAATTTAGTTTTGTCATAAGGCAACCCAATGGTTGTCCATTCTCATTTTGAAGATATTAATAATAAATATCAATTATCATTTATTACGAATTTCTCATGAACAAATTGAATCAAAATATTTCTATTTCTATCAGAATATGAGATATTTATATCACTACTGCCTGATATCGAGCTGTCCGAGGTGTGAATAGAACCTGGAACCTTGTGCTAAATATATATATAAATATATTAATTACAATATTTATTACAACTGTTAAATAATTAACATCTAGCAATAATGATAAATAATAACATAAATTTAAATAAATAAGAAAATATATAAATGTAACTTTTGATTTCTATTCGCGAAAAAAAATGTTATTTTTCTATTTAGTTTAAAAATTGGTCTTTCTGGACGTGCAAATAATTGCCTATAAATGGTGCAAATAATTAAAAATTATTCTGGTTATGTAACTCTTGATTTCTTAACCGATTGCAAGATTTTTTTTTGCTATTTGCAAGTTTAATTAGTCTTCGGTTTAATTTATGTTTAATTGCAAATTGCAAACAGAAGCAATGCGAATTTGCAAATCGATTCGTTTTGCGAAATCTGCCGACGACGGACGATCTTCGCGCTTAATTTAAATATACATTTATATATTAGTATGTATATACATACATACACACACACATATATATATATATATATATATATATATATATATACATACCTTATATTACCGTCACATGGACATTTTTGAATTTCTTTAAAAAAATCTCCAAAAGTTTCAGATTTCAATATTAACATTTGCATAGTCATCAATTCAATTAAAATTTTCGTATATTCATTATTAACGTATGTCATTAAGTAAATCCTTACGCCATCTATGATAACATTTGTTAACTCAAATATTACGACACTCAAAAATATTTATAAAGCACTTAACCTCTAATTAAATCCACGTAGACTG
Organism: Ctenocephalides felis; assembly: GCF_003426905.1. Classification (NCBI taxonomy): domain Eukaryota; kingdom Metazoa; phylum Arthropoda; class Insecta; order Siphonaptera; family Pulicidae; genus Ctenocephalides; species Ctenocephalides felis. The sequence goes on along the minus strand of NW_020539726.1, from coordinate 38,264,288 downwards.
TTTAACGAAATATTTATTCATCATTGGAACAAAATTAATTTTGCAGCAGAATATTTATTAAATTTGTAATGTTGATACTCAAATTATCAGTAATAAATTGCCATCAAAGTTACAAGTCTGCTATCACAGATGGCGCAAGAATTTACTTAATAATAAATATACGAAACTTTTAATTGAATTGCGGACTATCTAAATGTTAATATTAAGAGTTAAAATTTTTAGAAAATTTGTTTTTATCACTTTAGATGCATTTGAGCCCTTGGGAGGACGAAAATTCAAACAAATCCATATTAAGAACCAATATACCAAACCAAATCTAAATATACATATTACTAATGCATAAGATATACACTATTTCTAAAGCATAACAGATATAATTGTGATCGAAGAAGTTTTTTATTCTGATATCCATCCTGTTGATAAAAACAAAGGTATGTTATTTTTTTTTAAAAAAAAAGCTGCCATACGTTTCTAACCTCAATTACATCCTGCTTCAGTAATCAAAATTATGTAACATAGTATATAAAATAATAATGAAATTATTAAACCAAAAATTTTGTTTCACTTCTGTCTCTTCTTATTTCAATTAGTAATCTAAAATATTTTTTTATCATTTATCAGTTTTTTTAAAGTATTAATTTTTTTTCTGGTAAACTCCACTCTTGAGTTTTTTTTAAGAATGTCCTCCAACAATTATCGTTTTTCTTCTATAATCGTTCCCGATTTCTTCGACGATCACCAGAGTCGTTTCTAATTACGGTAACGACTTGTTATATTGTAATTTAAATACAATGAAGACGAGGTGGTCTTAATGAAATTG
>NW_020539726.1:38232816-38262468 GCF_003426905.1 Ctenocephalides felis | reverse complement strand
GCGCTCCGTACCTCCGAAACGGCAAAATTGCCTTTTGCAAAAACGCCTCGCGATCGAGTACGAACCGAATGATTTTTCAATCACACAAATCGGTTATTCCATACTGGCGAAACATTTGTTTCAACTATATACGTGAATTTTAAAATTGAAAATATTGGTACGGAACCCAAAAAAAAATTACACAAAATGTGTACACATTATTAAAATCTCTATAAAATATCTGATACTTTGATGTGCATATGTCCTAAAATATTTTGACCGCCAAATGTGCAATTTTTTAACTTTTTTTATGAGAGTCCATAACCGCTGGACCTGTCTTCCCAAAAATTTCATCAGTTCTTTATTTAGACAATACAAATAAAATGTTTGTTGAATTATTCAAATCGGATGCTCCGTTCTCTCAAAAACTCGATTTCTATTTTCTGCACTCTTTGTTCCGTATCTCCTAAACGGCTAGACCTGCCTTTGCCAAAAACTAATTAGCACATCTCCTTATCAATAGGAATCGAATGTATTTTGAATCATTCGAATCGGTTGATCCGTATTCCCAAAATCGTTAACAATGTATCCGCACACACATACACACACACGCATCCCTTTTTTAAGGTATGATAAAATGTTCAGAATTCTTCAAAACGTAAAAATTTTCATTTTTGATTTTTGAACAATTACTAGAACTCACCCTACAGGAAGTTTAGTTCCAACTTTTTATAACCTACAAATGCCCATTAGTAAATCCACATACGTTTCGAGCCTTAATTTGAGTCATTTTTAGTGGCAAAAAAATAAACATAATGATAAAAAAGTATAAAAGATAATATTATATTAAAAACCAATATTTACCTTCTGATGAAGTTTATGTTTTCTTGATATTCTGAGTCATTCTGAATCGTTTGACACCGAAATTGAAAAAGCCCTTTAGTTATGAAAGTTCACAATTTTCAACTAATCAACTAATTTATTAGTTGAACAGGTTAAATTTTTGGAAAGGTAGGTCCAGAAGTTTTGGAGATCAACTAAAAAAAGTGTAAAAAAATGCGATTTAGCGGTCAAAAATAATAATTAGACAAATGGACATAAAACGTAGTACTATGCTAAAAACGATATTTACCTTTTTTTTTGCATACTTTTATTGTCAATCAAAATTAAATACATTTTTTAAGACAATGTGATGTTGGTTTTAATGATATTTACCTTTTGATGAATTTTATGTTTTCTTGATATTCCAAGTCATTCTGAATCGTTTGACACCGAAATTGGAAAAGCGTTTCAGTTATGAAAGTTCACAATTTAACTAATTTATTAGTTAAACAGGTTAAATTTTTGGAAAGGCAGGTCCAGCAGTTTTGTAGATCAACTAAAAAAATTGTGCGATTTAGCGGTCATAAATAATAATTAGACAAATGGACATCAAATTATCAGATATTTTATAAAGATTTTAATAATATGTATACATTTTTGGTTTAAGAGATATAATATATAAAAAATAGTAAATAATTGTATGTGATTTATATATGTTTATATATATATATATATATTAACAAAGTCTAATAATCGGGCATAACATCAATAAAAAACATGAATTTCTTTCAAAAATTTATTTTAAATCCATACGTTTCAGTTATAATTTTAGCCTTCATTCAGTGGAAACTAAAATAAAATTAAAAACTAAAATTGAATTGGAGTGAAAAGAAAAAATAAAATAGTAATTAGTACTTACAATTAGTTGATCTTAGTGTTTAAATTGGAAATTTTAATAATCCATGATATTAGGATATGGTAATGCACTACACTATGTATATAAACATTAACTTGAAATTACACAATATTTTCACAAAATACTGATTTGAAAAAATCACAAATGGATAGTGTGTTATTCGTAGACTGGTTGAAGATGTAATGGAGAAAGACATTTTTTTTAAAAAATATTTTTACCAAGATTCTGCACATGTGTGGAACAAATCGTAAATCCTTTGCGCGAACGCTTTTATTGTTTTATGAAGGCTAGGATTATAGCCGAAACGTATGGATTTAAAATAAATTTTTGAAAGAAATTCATGTTTTTTATTGATGTTATGCCCGATTATTAGACTTTGTTAATACATATATCAACATCAAATTCAGAATCATACAAAATATATATATATATATATATATATATATATAAATATAAATATATATACAAATTCATGATGACGTGCTGGAAGGCCATAAACCAAATAATGAATAAACGAATTCATATAAAATGAATCATGAAAATAATGTAAATTGCTTTATTGAGATCGAATATTTTGTATATATATAATATATATATATATATATACATTTATATTTGTATATACATAAATGCATTATATATTTATAAAAGGGTTTTTGTGATTTAAATAAGGGATGCGAGGCAATTTATTGAATGCGAAATAATTCCATCGACTTTGTGTTCAATTTATGTTTTTACATTGAAATGAATATAAAGCTGGATTTGTATATGTATATATATATATATATATATATATATATATATATATATATATATATATATATATATATATATACTAGCGTGCCCGGCCACGATTTGCTGTGGCTTTTATTAAAATTTGAAGCTGATACACAATCGATCAATATAACAATAATATTATTCAGAAATTATTCCTTTTTTAAAAATATATTAATAAAAAAATAAATGCAATTTTTAAAATAAAGTTTTCAATATAAGAGTACATTGCAAAATTTGTCGTTTTTTAAAAATAAACCACTTATTCCATTTTTTTTTAAATATTAATTTTTTTGAGCTGCCACTTTCTTTCTGAATTGACTTATGTAATATTTAAACTGTAAATTGTGATTTATAATATTTTTTGGACTTTGTAAATTATGAATCGATTTGTTTAATTTTTGTTAATTGATAATTCTCTCAATGCCAAGACTCGAACCTAGTACCCCCTAGTTACCACCTAGTTTCATTCTATCTCAAATCAACGATTCAAATTCTACTTTTAGCAAAACAAATGACAATTTTATGTCAGTGATTGTCCCTGACGTGTTAGTCAGTCTTCTTATAATTTCTAATTATATTATATTTCAAATCAACAATTCTATTTTTACTTGATTGCAACAAATCAAACGACGATACTATGTAAGTGCCAAGACTCGAACCGATAACCCTAGCGTGTAAGTCGGGCGCCATACTGACTGAGCTATTGCCGCTACTTGTAAGAAGTTTGTACTTTTACTATTCATTAATGTATTATATGTCAGTGCCATGACTCGAACACAGTAACCCCGGCGTGTTAGTCGGACACGTTACTGACTGAGCTATTTCTTTTTTTTCTAACTTTTGATTTTATTTCACATCATAAATTTAATTTCTACTTAATTTCAATGCAACAAATCAAATGACAATTTTATGTCAGTACCAGGACTCGAACTGAGTATCCCTGACGTGTGAGTCGGGCATGCTACTGACTGAGCTATTCTCTTTTTTTATAACTTCTAAATCTATTCTATCAATAATTTCAAATATACAATTTGAATTCTACTTAATTTCAACACAAAAAATCAAATGATAATTTTATGTCAGTGCCAGGATTCGAGCCGAGTATCCCTGGTGTATCGTCTAGTAGTGTATCCTCTTTTTTAACTTCTAAATGACTTGAACCGAGTGTATTAGATTAGAAATATTTTTTATGGTAAAACCATGTTTGCCGGTCAGCTAGTATATATACACATATATATATATATATATATATATATACTAATATATAAATGTATATTTAAATTAACCGCGAAGATCGTCCGTCGTCGGCAGATTTCGCAAAACGAATCGATTTGCAAATTCGCATTGCTTCTGTTTGCAATTTGCAATTTGCAATTAAACATAAATTAAACCGACTACTAATTAAACTTACAAATAAAAAAAATATCGAAACTGTTAAGAAATCAAATGTTACGTTATAGTTACATAATTGAGTCAAATCTTTGATCGAATGGAATACATTTGAAATATATTTATTACATTTTGTTGGTCGTCAGTAGAGTCCCTTAGTATATTTTTGTTGGCTTGTCAGTAGTGTTCTTTCTAAAAAAATATATATCAAGCCTATTATCAGAAATAAGTTTTTTTTAAATTTTAATTAATTGCCATTACATAATTTTTATTAATCAGGTTTTTCGTCAGTGAAGTCCTCTTTCTTAACATCGACCATTTTTTAAGGGTTGCTCATCAGTAGATGCCCCTTTCTTGATACCAATTTTTTTTTTGTGTAAAAGGTAATATTTTTGGTATTTGTTTTGTACCTTGTTGTAATTTTAAACCTAGTGATCCCACTTTTTCATTTATTGATTTACTAGTCAGTAGAGTCTCCTTTCCCCGACATCGATGAAGAGTAATATTTCATCAAAACTAATATTTTTGGTATTTTCAGTTTTAATTCATATAACATTGAACTGTGTATATTCAGTTTGCTCGTCAGTAGAGTCGATTTTTTACCCAAAATACATTTAAGTTTGCTCGTCAGTAGAGTCCCTTTTCTTAGCCCTGATATCTTTTGCTTCAATTTGCTCGTTAGTATAATCTTTTTTTTTTAATTTCATATTTATCATTCTCAAAACTAATTTTGAGTTTTTTTATATGCTCGTCAGTAGAGTTCTTTTTCTTAACGTTTATATGATATCACCAATAAAAAGTAATAGTTTTAATATTAGATTAAAAGTTTTAATATTAGTTTTAATTTAGATTATCGTTTTAATTATTCAGTTTGCTCGTCAGTAGAGTTCGATACCAAATCAAAGGCAATAGTTTTGATATTTGGTCAATTGTTGTTTAATCGTCAGTAGAGTTCTTTTTTCTTAAATTTGATTATATTTTTTTACTTACTCGTCAGTAGAATTCTTTTTCCCAATATCTGTGTCAAATCAATAAATATATTTATAATTTGGTTAAATTTACGTTTGCTCGTCAGTAGAGTCCCTTTTCTTAACTTCGTTAATTTTTACTTGAATTTGCTCGTCAGTAGAGTTCTTTACCCTGACATTATTATCAAATTATTAGTCGAATGACTCAAATTTTTGTCTAGTTTTAATTATCGGTATTTTGGAACAATTTGTTTTTTGCAGTTTGCTTGTCAGTAGAGTCCTATTTCTCAAATTTGATCATTTTGACCTTGATCGATAATATTGGTTTGTTTGTCAGTAGAGTTCCTTTTTTTAACATTGATAATATTTTACAATTTGCTCATCAGTAGAGTGCCTTTCGTTAACATTGATCATTTCTTTTACAGTTTTAGTCCCTTTTCTTAATATTGATCATTTTTGCTCGTCAGTAGAGTTTACAATTTGATTTGATTTTGATATTTTACAATTTCATCAGTAGAGTCCGCTTTCTTAATATTGATAATATTTTTAGTTTGCTCGTCAGTAGAGGCCCTTTTCTTAAGATTGGCATTATTTTTAGTTTGCTGATTAGTAGAGTTTCTTTTCCTAAAATCGATCATTTCTTTTACAGTTTGCTCGTCAGTAGAGTCCCTAATCTTAACATCGATAAAAAAATCTTCAATTTAGTCAGTTTTTCTTTCAGTAGAGCCTATTTTCTTAACATTGATAATTGTTTTTTTCGGTTTACTCGTCAGTAGAGTCTATTTTTTCATTAATTTTAATTTTGGTTTGCTCATCAGTATAGTCTTTTTCAATATTGATGATATTTTAAGTTTGCTCTTTTTCAAAATGAAAGTCTTCCGCTTAAAATGTAAAATTATCTCAGATTTTACATGAGCTTGCTCGTCAGTAGAGTCCTTTTTCTCATTATTTTTTTTTCAAAGTCTACTTTTCTGATCTAATTGTGGAAATCCTAGTATTTAATCATCAATTGCAAGCAATATCTTTAGTTAGTTTGCTTGTTAGTAGAGTGCCTTTGTTAACATTAACACTACTTATCAGTTTGCTCGTCAGTAGAGTTCTTTTTATTGAGATTGATAATTTTTATAATGATAATATTTTTCTTTTTACTCAATTTCTTGCTTAATTTGCTCGTCAGTAGAGTCCTTTTTTAAAAAGAAATAATATTTTTCTTAAGTTTGCTCGGCAGTAAAGTTTCTTTTTTATAATCTATATTACTAATTGTACTATTTTATTAGTTTGCTTTTGATAGAAACAAGACTCAATTTGCTCGTCAGTAGTGTCCCTTTTCTTAACATTGACACATTTGGTTTAGTTTGCTCGTCAGTAGAGTCCTTTTCTCTAAACAACCATATCAAATCCAATGCATTTTGGGTAACTCCACCTTTTTCTAAAAATGTCCTCCCACAATTATCGTTTTTCTCCTATAATCGTTTCCGATTCCTTCGACGATCACCAGAGTCGTTTCTAATTACGGTAACGACTTGCTATATTGTAATTTAAATACGAAGGTGGTCTTAACGAAATTGCCGTTTCACTTAGAGGAAGAAAATGGAAAGCAATTAATGCCAAAGTAATCGATTTTTCGGTAATATTATATTTTTAGTAATTAATGGTGAAAGTATATTAGGGAAGGAGACAATATTAAAAAAACTCGTTGCAAAATCAGCACTGTGGTACAAAATAAAATTTAATGACAACAAATTGTAAGAAAAGGACTCTACTTGACGAGGAAAATAATAGTCCAAAGTTACGTCTCACGATTGAAATAGTAAAAAATGACCAGATATCATTTACCAAACATCACGTTGATGTTAATGTTTATAAAAAGGACTTTTACTAACCAATAAACTAAAGAAAAAGATTGTCAATATAAAAAATCAAACTCTACCGACGAACAAGCAATGGGCCGATGTATATATTTAAAATTTTTACCAAAGTATCCTGTTTCAATCAAATATTTGACATCTTGTTTTGAACAAAAAGAACTGTACTGACGAGCAAACTGAGAATAAAATAAAATCATTTTTGACTGAACAGACTCTACTAACGAGCAAATAGATTAAAGATGGTACAATGTAATACTAATTAAAATAGGAAAAATCTTAAAAATATTACATTCTATAACTTAAAATCTGAAAAATATTTCATTCGTATAACTCAATCAATTCTATCATTAGCTAATGATTAAGATAAAAGAAAGGACTCTACTGACTAAATAAATTGAAGATTAAACTAATGCATATCTAATTTTACATATTTTTAAAATTGTATCTGACTTAATATCAAAAATATTTGATTCCATCAAGGATTAAAATTTGATATTCAGAAAGAGGACTCTACTGACAAGCAAATTGGAAAAAATATCGATGTTATGATAAAGAGACTCTGCTGACTAACAAACTGACTGAAAAGGTGAAATACAATAATATTGGAAACAGAAAAAATAAAAATAATATACGTTTGATCAAAGATATTTTAACAAAAAATGGACTCTACTAGAATAAAATATTTTTTTAAGAAAAGGGACTCTACTGATGAGCAAACAAAATAAAAATGGTGCAATGAATTTAAATTGAGCCAATAATAAAAATAATATTAGTTACTGAGACCGATGATTTGAAAAAAAGTTTCTTTCATCAAGTAAACTGAAAAAAATTCATTAACAAATCATCATTTAAATAAAAATTTTAATTAAAAATTATCATTTTTAAAAGAAGGAACTCTAACTGACAAGCAAATTAAAAAATAATGTCAATGAATAAAAAGAACTCTATTGACGAGTAAACTCTACTCGACATTAAGAAAAGGAACTCTACTGACGAGCAAACTGACACAAATCATCAAAATTAGGAAAAAGAATACTACTGACGAGCAAACTAAAAAAAAAACATCAAAATTAAGAAAAGGAACTCTCCTAACGACCAAACTGAAAAAAATATTATCGACATTTGGGAAAGAAACTCTACCGACGAGCAAACTTAAAAAAATCATCAAAATTAAGAAAAGGAACTCTACTGACGAGCAAACTGAAAAAAATATCATCAACGTTAAGAAAAAGAACTCTACTGACGAACAAACCGAAAAAAATATCATCAACATTTGGGAAAGAAACTTTACTGACGAGCAAACATAAAAAATCATCAAAATTAGGAAAAAGAACTGTACTGACGAACAAACTGGAAAAAATCATCAAAATTAAGAAAAAAAACTCTACTGGCGAGCAAGCTTAAAAAATTATGATTAATATTTGAATAAGGAACTCTACTGACGAGCAAACCAAAAAAATGTCATCAACGTTAGGAAAAGAACTCTACTGACGAGCAAACTGAAAAAAATGTTATCACCATTAAGAAAATGAACTTTACTGACGAGCAAACTGAAAAAAATATCATCAACGTTAGGAAAAATAACTCTACTGACGAGCAAATTAATAAAAATAATATCGACATTAGGAAAAAGAACTCTACTGATGACCAAACTGACAAAAATCATCAAAATTAGGAAAAAAACTCTACTAACAAGCTTACATATTTAGGAAAAAGAATTCTACTGACGAGCAAACTGACAAAAATCATCAAAATTAGGAAAAAGATCACTACTAACGAATAAACAAAACACGTTTTATGATTCAAATTTCTAAAATGACCAAAAATGAAAAATACTGTTTTTTTATAAAAAGCTGTGTTTTTCTATATTCGATTCGATATTAAATTTTGAAAGAAAACTCTACTGACGAGCTGTTATAAATATGTCGGTAAAATTCTAAAATTTTCGGACGCCATCGTAATTAATTTGTGAATTTTTTTTACATTTTTATTTAAAAGAGTTAATAGACATCTTAAAATATTATAGGCCTACAAAAACTGGATCAACTAAAAAAAAATTCAAGTTAGGGTAATGAACCGCACTTTTCAGACCTACACAGTTTATTTTCTAATCTGAATTCTTATGGACTAATTAGTTCATTATTTACTCACATAATAGAGTTTATGCAACTTGCATAAGGCCAAAAAATGTTTTCAACCCTTGTTTTTTATTCGTCTTTTATTACTGAAATTTTATGATTATGGCATAAATTCAATTAAAGTGACATAAATTTTATAAATATGGCATAAATTCCATAAAAATGGCACACATGTTTTAAAAATGAGACAAATTGTATAAAGATGAGATAAATTTAATAAAAATGGCATATATGTTTTAAAAATAGAACGAACTTCATGAAAATGGCACAAATTTCATGAAAATGACACGAATATATGTTATAGAAATTACATAACTTTCATAAAAAAAGCATAACATTTTTAATAATGGCATGGATGTTATCAAAATGGCATAATTGTTATAGAAATGGCATATATTTTATAAAAAATGCACAAAAGTTACAAAATTGGTATAAGTATAAGTACTCATATAAGTAAATACATGCAACTTGACATAAGACTAATAATTGTTTCCAACCCCTGTATAAAATATTTTAAATTCGTCATCTGGTGCTTGTCGTCTCTCCAATGATATCTCTTCGGGTCTTCTTGATCTTATCAAGATCTGCTCAAGACGAATTATTACAGAGACACCGAAATGACGACGAAGACAAAAAGAAGATAAAGAAGACTTTGAAGAACAAGAAGAAGAGTTAAAAGACATGTTAAATAATCTTAAAACACGTGTAAACCTCACAGATAACAATCTTTAGATTCTCGTTTTGATTTATTAAGTGAAAAGGCAGATGATGACGATGGATAGATAAGATGAAACAACATATGGTTTTGGCTAGAATTAAAGTTATTAGTGGGTTTTGAAGTAAAACTTCTTAAGGGACGCTAGGTGTATGAACTTAGAGATATGTATAAATCATTAAGACATACACGGTGTATGTCCTAAGAGCGCGGTCTATTATAACAAACTAAAAATTAGTGCTTTGAGGAGTATAACTTTTTAGGCGTCGATTTCGAATAATCGAAAAATGGGAGAGATCTGCGAGTAAAATTTCAAGGACAAATTTAAAGAGAAAGAAAAATTAATTTAATTTTGTTTTCAAATTTTACTGATTTTATTCGGAAAGGACAGAGACAATTCACAATACATTTCATACCATTTAATTCCATTAAATAAATGGTCAAAAATTAATTGTTCCTTATTCATTTATTAGTACATTAATATTTTATTCGACATACTGGCAGATATAATATCTCATGTAGATATAGAAATTGGAACTAATATGCATGGAAGTAAAACAATAAGAGTATTAATTATTAAATAGTTAATATCGTTAATAAGTAATTTATATTATTACATTTAAAATAAGATATATCTATTAAAAGTTATTACTAATTTAATTAGTACTGTCTTCAGAAAACGTTCTATTTATATTAGAAAAGTTGCTGCAAACTTCTCAAAAATATTATAAACTATCTGAAAATATTGTAAATTGTCTAAGAATATTTGTGATAAAATTACTAAAAGAACTTATTTTACTGTTATAAAGTTTACAAAAATGTCTAAAAATGTTTGGAATTGTTTAGTTTGCTCGTCAGTAGAGTCCCTTTTGTTAACACTGATTTTTATTTAGTTTGCTCGTCGATAGAGTCCCTTTTGTAAATATTATTTTTTAGTTTGCTCGTCAGTAGAGTTAACTATTGTTCATTTCTATTTCAGTTTGCTCTTCAGTAGAGTTTCTTTTGTTTATATTGATATATTCTTTTTTAGTTGGCTCGTCAGTAGAGTCCTTTTTTCACTTTGCTCATCCGTAGAGCCCTTTTTTCAACACAGATTTTTTTAGGTTGCTCATCAGTATAGTCCCTTTTGTCAACATTGCTCATTTCTTTTTCAGTTAGCTGGTCAGTAGAGTCTCATTTGTTAATATTGATAAATTCTTTTTTACTTGGCTCGTCAGTAGAGTCCCTTTCTCAACACTGATAATTTTTTCTTTAGTTTGATCGTCAGTAGAGTCCCTCTTGTTAACATTGCCCATTTCTTTTTCAGTTAGCTGGTCTGTAGAGTCCTTGTCTTAATACAAATAAATTTTTCTCTCTTTTGCTTGTCAGTAGAGTTCTTTTTTCAACACTGATTTTTATTTAGTTAGCTCGTCAGTAGAGTCCCTTTCTGAACACTGATAATAAAGTATCTCTAGTTTGCTCGTCAGTAGAATCCTTTTATAAACGCTAATAAATTTTTTCTTTAGTTTGCTCGTCAGTAGAGTCCTTTTTCAACACTGATATTTTTTTTAAGTTTGCTCGTCAGTAGAGCCCCTTTTGTTGACATTGGTATTTAGTTTGCTCGTCAGTAGAGTCCCTTTCGTTAACATAGAGTTTTAATTTGTACAAGAGATACACCACACACATCTTGAAAATATTATTTATTTTACAAGACGCCCTTGCATCCTACCCTGAGTAACTCCAGTTCATATCAAGAGACACTTATGTACAAATAATTTGGTTAAACCACAATTTAACACATCTACCACAAATATTAGTTTGTATTAAAATTTCCGAAGGACTTCAGCAAGCACAATTCGCCATCTTCGCCACCTGCCCTGGATAAATTAGTCATGACCACCTACATACAAATTAAAATTCAAGTTTCAATTACAATTCACGACAGCTGTTGATTTTAAACGTTCCTCCCAATATTTTTTTTTTCTTTACAATTGAATGGAGTCGTCGTCTAGGGGAAAGAGGTGTGCATGCGACTACATTACATTATCATGTTATTTATACATACACGTGTTCCCTGCTCTCTCTGTGACAAAAAAAGACTAAAGAAAAATCAAAAGACGAAACTACAAAGAAAAATAAACGTAAACAAACAAATACCGTATGTGCGTATATGTGCGTGAGTGTGTGTCATATGTGCGTACGCCCTGTGCGCAAACAATGGGTGTCTTTTTTCTACTAACGGAGACAGGGGTTGGAAACTATTAATAAAATCTGGTTAACATAAAAATCATCATTTATAAACAGACATGTTTTTACTGACAAAAATTTAATATGAATCTTAAAGATAAAAATAAGAGATTCCTACTGAAATATTAGGTTGTCAAATATCTCCCTTCCGCCTTTTTGTATTATAAACCAATAGCAAAAAAGCGGAAGGGAGATATTTGACAACCAAATACATGAGATAAAGGATAAGCAAACTATGATCGAAATTTCGTAAATTTTATAAAAAATTGCATAAATTTAATAAAAATATCGTAAAGTAGATAAAAATGGCATAAATTTTATGAAAATTTTATTAATTTGATAACAATTGTATAGATTTTATGAAAAAAATTTAAATTAAGCAAACTATGATGAAAATTTCGTAAAGTTTATAAAAAATGGCATTAATTTAATAAAATTTGCATAAAGCTTATAAAATAGTATGGATGTTATAAAAATTTCATTTTATTGATGGAAATGACATAAATGTTAAAAATATTGTGATAGTTCATGAAAATTAGTTAAATTTTATAAACATGGCATAAATTTAATCGAAATTGTTTAATATATAAAAATTGTATAAATTTTATAAAAGTTTTATTAATTTTGATGGAAATAGTACAGATTTTATAACAATGGCATAAATTTAATATTAATTGCGTGAAGCTTTTAGAAATGGCATAAACTTCATAGATAAAAATGCCTATATACAAATTTCACTGAGTTGATAAATATGGCATAAATTTAAGAAAGAAAATGCATAAATTCACAATAGTTATTGACCTAAACTTTGTAATAGTTCTATAAATTGTATGAAACTGACATAAATTGTGTAAAAATGGCAAAAATGTAATAGAAATTTTATAAAAATGGCATAAATTTTACAGAAATCGTTTAAAGCATATGAAAATGGCATAAATTTTAGAGAAGTTTTATTGAGGTTGATTAAGACTGTATAGATTTTATAAAAATGGCATACATTTGATATCAATTGCATAAAGCTCATAAAAATGGCATTATTTACTGATTTGATGAAAATGGCATAAGTTTAAAGCATAAACTCTGTAATAGTTTTTCAAATTGGACGAAACTGACATAAATTGTGTAAAAATGGCATAAATGTAATAGAAATTTAAAAAATGGCATAAATTTTACAGAAATCGTTTAAAGCATATGAAAATGGCATAGATTTTAGAGAAGTTTTATTGAGGTTGATTAAGACTGTATAGATTTTATAAAAATGGCATACATTTGATATCAATTGCATGAATTGCATACAAAAATGGCATAATTGTAATAGAAATTTCAACAATTTGATAAAAATGGCATAAATTATATAAAAATGTAATAGAAATGTAATAGAAATTTTACTAAATTGATAAATATGGCATACATTTTATAAAAATTCATAATATTTGTAATGGCATAAACTTCGTAAAAGTTCTAAAATTAGATAAATTTGGCAAGAGTTTTATAAAAATGCCATAAATTTACAATATTTGTAACGGCATAATTTTCATAAAAGTTCTATAAATTGGATGAAAATGGCATAAAAAATATAAAATTGTTGCTAATTTTGTTAAAATAGTATAAATTTTATAAAAATGACAATTATTTTAGAAAGATTTTGTAAAGCAAAACGGCATAAACGTTTCAAAAATTTCACTAATATGACAAAAATGGCATAAACGTTATAAATAAAAATAAATATCAAACATAATATCAGGTGCGTAAAGCATTTAAAAAACGGCATAAATGGTTATGAAAACCTCACTAATTAGACAAAAATGGCATAAATTCATTACCAATGGCATAAATTTTATACATATTTTGATAACTTGATAAAATCGAAATAAATTGTAAACTTGATACTAATCACATAATTTTTATAAAAATTGCACAATTAAGCACATAAAATGACATATATGTTAAAATAAATTTGACTAGAAATTTTAATGAAATTTCGTAAACCAAATAAAAGCGGCACAAATGTTATAAAAATTTACTAATTTGATGAAATTTGCATACATTTTCTGAAAAGGGCATAAAATACAATTGGGTAAAGCGTATAAAAATTTTACTAATCTGATGAAAATAGCATAATACATTTTATAAAAACATAAAAATGGCATCAATTACATTCAAGATAGTTTTTTTTTCAAAAATGGCATAGTTTTCATAAAAATAGCATCAATTTAAATAAAATGCCATAAAAATTGCACAAATTTAATAAAATTATGTAGAGCTTACAAAATGGCACGATTGTTAATATATTTTTACTAATTTGATGAAATAGCATAAATTTAATAAAAATGCCATAGATTCAGTAGAAATTGCTTATGGGTGAAAATTAGTTTCAAACAACAACCGGTCGAGTAGTAATCTGTATTTTAAATAATAGCCAAGTGCAAAAGTAACAAAATTTTTACAAAATTCAAAAACTTACTCAAGTTTATTCTATCTTCTATTCTAACTTTTCCAACCCTGTTTCCTTTTCTTCTCCGCTTTCAGTAGGTAGTAAAGTAAATCGCCCTTGGCGCATGCACATGCACTTTAAAATAAAATACGCGAAATTAAAGTTGAAGTCGAGGAGGACTTGAAAGGCAGAAAATCCTTCTGCGAAGGACCGACGACATGCCCATAGGGCAACGGAAATATAAATAGGGTAGACATATGTACTTAGACACACATACGTATGTAAACTGTGCACATATAACCTCAAACTTAAAATAAATCAAATATGTTGCAAGGAAATTACTTGTAAGAATAGTAGAAAACTGGAAGAAGAAAATTGCTTAATAGAAAGTAAATGACCAAAGTTAAAGTTCAAACCAACCCTTTGTTTATCGATCGACTAAATTTACACTAAATTCAAACAACTCTCTTCAATGCAGATTTTTTTTCCAATTCTTCACCTTTATCCTACCAGCGCCCTGTCTATTCTTCTCTTTGTAAGAGACGCGCGCCGCCTCGGACATGATACATAAGTCTTATGACAAAAATCAAATTATCAAAAATAAAATATTAAATATGCGACATGTCGAAATAAAATTTATGAATAATTAATTGCTGCAATTTTGGCCTGTGGAATTTGTCAAAAGAATTAGTGAGGACCAAAAAGGAATGAAAAAGTTATTATATAAGAAAGATATGATAAAAAGTTCGTGATATAATTATTTTATATATTAAAATTGAATAAATGACTTAGGTTTTTATATATACGACACTTTGTGTGTCGACTTTACTTTAATTATAATTTGCAAGAGGTGTAACATGGAACATCCTACTAATGTATTTATTTTTTGTTTGTTTTTTTATGCAGTTTTTGATATGATTGCATTTGTGCAATTATGACCACACACGCACTAAACCACACTCTTAGTTTTGTGATATAAAAAAATTGTAAACTAGTAGTGTATTTGTTTTGTGCCTGTATACAAAATATAAGAACTTTTTTTTAACAATTTTCATTCATTAGAAATTTCAAAACACAAATGGGTTTTGTCTATTAGAAGAAGAGTTTCCTGAAAGCATTTTGGATCATGCACCATTAGTTTAAAAAATGACTAAGTTTTATTTGCTGTTTTATTCTTCTAATTATGGAATTGAATTTTTTCTTATTATTATCCCCAAATAAAATGCCTAAAAAAGATTGTATAAAAGTCACAAAAATTGCATAAATGTTATAGAAATGGTATAAAGTTCATAAATATGTGACTGTAATTTGATAAAAATAAAATAAGTTTCATAAAAATGGCATAAACTACATAAAAAACAAAGAGCATTTTTCTAACCTTTCAGAAATTTTCTATATTATTTATTATGTATGATATATAATAATGGCATAAACTAATTTATAAAAATGTCATAGAATTTAATAAAATGTCATAGATTTTATGAGAATATCAAAGATTTTATAAAAATATTATAAAACTTCTAAGTTATTTTCAAAATTACATAGGATTCATAAAAATAGCATGGATTTTACAAATACGTCATGAAATGTATAAAAATGACATAGATTTAAAAACTGTAAAAAACTTTATAAAAATGGCATGGATTTTACAAAAACGTCGTAGAATTTATAAAATTATTGCATATGCTTCACAAATGCGTCATGGACTTCAAAAAATGGCATATATATATTATAAAAATATTCAATTTATAAAAATGGCATTGATTGAAAAAATAAAAATAGATTTTACAAATACATAATGCAATTTATAAAATTGGCATATGTTTTATAAATGTGTTATGGAAATTCATCAAAATGGCATAAATTTTATAGAAATATTATAGTATTTATAAAATTGGTAAGGATTTTATGAAAATGGCAATAATTTAATAGAAATATATCTGGTGTAGTTTTTATAAAAATGGCATAAAATTTTTAAAAAATATGATAGTATTCATAAAAAAATTATACAATTTTTAAAAATTGCATGGATTTCATCAAAATGTAATAGAATTTATAAAAGTGTAACATAATTTATAAAAATTGTATTGATTTTATAGAAATGGCATAAGATTCACTGAAGGTATCATATAATTAATAAAAATAATATAATTTTATAATAGTGACATAGAATTTATAAACATGTAATAAAACTTATGGAAATTATTTACAATTTATAAAAATTGCGTAAATTTTACCAAAATGTGATAAAGTTTATAAAAAATAGCGTAAAAATTATAAAAATATAATTTATAAATGTATTACAAAATTCATAAAAATTCAACCGCTTTTTTTAAATAAATTTAAATAAAATAGCTTTTATGAACTGACATAGATTTTATAAACATTTCATAAAATTTATAAAAATGGCACAGATTTCATCAACACGTCATAAAATTCACAAAAATTGCATATATTTCATAAACATGCTATAGAATTTATAAAAATAGCATAATGTTCAATTATGACATAGATTTTATGAAAATGTTATAGCATTATAGCATAAATTTTTAAGAAATACCACAATGATAAAAATGGCATAAACTTGCTGAAAATTTCACGAATATTACAAAAACTTATAAAGGTCATAAATTGTATGAGATTTTTAAAAACTCATAAATTTAACAAAAATGATATAATAGATTTTATAAAAATATGAATATGAATATGACATATATTTTATAAGAAAGTTCTAAAAATTATGTCACAGAATTTATTTAAATGTCATAGATTTTATAAAAATGTCAAATTTATTAGAATTTATAAAATTGTGAAAAAAATTATAAAAAGTCATGCATTTTATGAAGATGAAATTAAATGAAAAATTCAATGGAATGGAAAATGGAATATAATTATAAAGTATCAAAGATTGTAGAAAAATGGTATAAAATATATAAAAATGTCAAGGATTTGAAAAGGATAATGAAAACAAAAATTATGAAAAATGTATAGAATGTATGAATTTTGGCATGAGTCATTCAATAAAATTGCACAGCTTTTGTAAAAGCGAATGGCATGGTTTTTATAAAAATTGTCATAAATTTGGCTATCCCCTTTTTTTTTAACAACTTTATCTGATATCTCCTATTTTCTATGCCTAGATCTTCTTAATTTTGTTCTAGTTTATAGTCGATCTTCAATATACAAGTTATTTTCACCTTTTTATAACTCTAACTATTTTCTTTTTATAACTCTAACTAATCCTCGTCCTCCTAATTAGAGACATCCTTGCAATCTTCTCTAATCTATCAAAAGTTCCTAAAGATCCTTATCATCTACAAACCACAAAAAGGTATCTTTGTACCATCATCTCATTCAATTACTCTAACTGTGAGGATCCTTTCATATCCTTTTCTATTCCTGGAGAAGTATTTCTGGTGCACACAATAGATTCATTCATACCGGTACGACTTAGGAGCTAAAAGGAGCGTCGAGGGCTAACTTTTGAAGGAAAAGTCGGAGGAAACTGGGAAAAGTTTTAAACTAGGAGGAAATATATATGTTATAGTAAATATCTTGGTTTTATGTATGTATCTGTTACAGGTGAGTAAGTTTTACACCAACTGACACATTTTTCAAAAAAAAAAAAACGAAAAAAAAAATATATACACATATTATTATTGGTGCACGTGGTCTTACGTGATTATCTTTTTCAGATGAGTAAGTTTTACTTCAGCTCCTTGATTTTTCAAAAAAAAGTCTTTCAGGTAATATATATTGGTCTTTGATGTGTATATATTACAGATGGGTGAGTTTTACACCAGCTCTCCGATTTTTCAAAAAAATGCCTCCCAGGTATTTTCGTGTCGAATATGTTATCCGTCGAATTAATCGATCGCCTTCCCATATTAAGCCTGTCTTCTTTTTTTTTAAATAAAATCATTTACATACCACAATTATTCATGTTTAATGAACAAAAAAAAACAGAAAAATCACCGACAAACTCTCTGTCTAAAAAATAAAAATAAAAAATGCATAAAGAAATTCTTGGTTAATTTTTATTGACAATTACTTACTTATGTATTTATTTATAAATATAGCTTCAGTATCAATCTGATTTTTTTACAAATTTTTTCAAAAAAGTTTTGTCAAAAATCCAATAAATCTAATAAATCTATAATATCTCACTCCTGTTATCCTTTTCCGCATTTTTCAAGGATTTTCTTCCTGTTTTATGATATACGACTTTAGATTTCCCGAAATGTCACTTTTACGTAACAAAACGTAACGCAACTCAACATTCAAAATAATATTTCGTCCTGTTTTAATACAAAACTTTTCGAAGGGGCGATAAATCAAGAAACGCCTTAGGCTGGGTCACCATGATCCAGAAGAAAATTGAGAAAAAATATCTTAAATATTAATTTATGCAAGATAAATAATTTTAATTTATGCAAGTAGTTTTATTAAACAGAATTATATGATTAATGAAAAAATGTTTGTAAGGCTATGTTTCCATGACTCTACACAAATTATTTTTATTACAAGATTTTTATAAGTTTCAAAACTTCTTTGGCAAATGAGTCAAATGTAGATGTAGTATTTTCTAAAGATTTTTTTAATTTTGTGTATGATTTTTTTGGAAGATCATGTGTCCCCGGCCTTGGGCGGGGTCAACATGATCCAGAAGAAATTTTAAAAGATACTTAGATTATTTGCAAGATGAAATTATTTAAATATTAATACATTTTTAATGAGTAACACAAATTTATTAGGCCTTATATCCATGTCCACCGAAATATTTGTTAGGAATTGTGTCCATGATCCTATAAAGTACAATTTTGAAAGTGCAAAACTATAAGTGTAGTCTAGTGCTAATTGTTTTTAGCACTTAGAGGCATTATTTATATTATTATTGGGTTCGTGTACATTTTTATAAGTAAGGCATGGTTTCCATGATACCTTGAACAATTTTATTTGTATATAACAAATAATGTTTGCCTATTGGCAAGTTGTTTAAATAAAATTTAAGTTTTAGTATGTAAGTGCATATTTAAAGCAGATAAATAAAGAAATGTATATAAGGCTATATTTCCATGAACTTCAACAAATTATTATTATCATAAGACTTTTATAACGTTACAACGATCTTTAGACATGAAAACAAATATATTTGTAATTTCTGAAGACTGTTTTATACTTGTTAATTATATTTTTTCGAGGTTCATGTGTACCCGGCCTAATTTGAAAAAAATCTTTGACGTATTTATTTGTGTAAGTCATAAAATTTTTGCCTAGAAAGAAGTAATTTTGATACAAAAAATATTTAAAGGAGCAATGAACAAAAAAATTACATAAGGCTTTGTTTCCATGAACCTCGGCAAACAATGTATATAACAAGACTATTATAATGTTACGACGATCTTTAGACATGAAAACAAATATATTTGTAATTTCTGAAGACTGTTTTATACTTGTCTATTATCTTTTTTTGAGGTTCATGTGTACCTGGCCTAATTAGTTGAAAATTCTTTGGCATATTTATGTATGTAAGTCATATAATTTTTGCCTAGAGGAAAGTAGTTTTAATACACAAAATATTTAAAAGAATTATGAACAAAAAAATGTAAGGCCATATTTCCATGATAGAGGTTCATTGAAACATGGCCTTACATTTTTTTATAAGATTTTTATAAGGTTACAGCAAAGTTCTTTGGCTACTGAGTCAAATGATATTAGTGTTTCCAGAAGACTTTTTTATTTTGTGTATGATTTCTTTGGAAGATCATGTGTCCCCTGCCTATTGTATATCTAAATATATATATTTTGGAAGTTTTATAAAAGAGGGATAAAAGCAGAGTGACAGATATGGCAAAAGCTTTCAAAAGGATTTGGCGATGAAATATGCAAATCAACTCAAAAAAATAATGTGAATACATTTTAAAGAAAAAAGTTTAATTTTAAAAAGAAAGAAAGTATAGACATGTTTTTAATTTTCAGAAAAAAATGTTTATGGCTTTCTATAACTTTGTTTTTAATGTTTTACACTGTTTTTATAAATGTAGTGCAAGATTTATGAAATTATTGCTATTGTCATAAAATTTGTGACAATGAAATTTGTGCAATTTTTATTAAATGTATGCCATTTCCAAAAAATGTATGACACTTTTATAAATTCTAAGCAATTTTTTCAAAGGTTATGCTATTTTATAATATTAAAAAAACTGTTTATTTTTTAATATGTCGTTTTTAAAAATTTCATTCTAGTTTTATTGAATTTGTGTTTATAATGAATTTCATATCACTTTTATAACATATATGTCATTATAATAATTTTATACAGTTTATGCGATTTTTCTTAATATTTTGTTCTATTTTTATAAAATTTATGCCTCTTTTGTGAATTTTATGCCATTTTTATAGCATGTATGCCATTTTTAAAAGTTTTATGCGATTTTGAGACTTTTTTGCCATTTTCCTAAAATCTAATACTATAAAATTTGTTCAATTTTTTTCAAATTCATCCCATTTTTGAGGCCTTTATTTCTCATTGGCATATTCGTGAACTTTATATAATAAATATGCCATTTTTTTATAACTACTATATAATTTTGTGATTTTTATGCAATTTTCCTAAAATCTGATTTCATAATTTTTATGTTATTTTATAAAATTTGTTCCATTCCTATTAAACTTATGTAATTTTCATAAATTTTGTATCATTTCTATAACATATGTGTCATTTTTATAAATTCTATGCAATTTTATAACCCATTTTTATAAAAGATGTGCAAAAAGTCATGCGATTTTATAAAATTTATTCTATTGTTATTAAATTTGTGTCATTTCTATGAATTTCATAACTTCTCTATAATATATTTGCAATTATTATAAATTTTGTAATTTGTGTATTTTAAGACATTTATGTCATTTCTCATTTCTATGAAACCAGTGCAGTGCAATTTTCATAAAAATTTTAAATTGTCATTGCCATTTTATGATATTTGTTCTATTGTTATCAAATTTAAGTAATTTTTATGAATTTCGTATAACCTATATGGAATTTTTATAAATTTCATGCACTTTTTTAATTTATTTATGCCATTATAATAAATGTTATTTTTATTAAATAATGCAATTTTAATGAATTTCACACCAACATTTATATAACAAATATGCCATTTTACTAAATTATATGCAATTTTATGTTTTTTGTACCATTTTTTCCAAAACACATTTTTATAAGAGCCATGCAATTTTTATAAAATTTATGCCATGAGCTTTCATTTCATTTTAGCAAATTCATATAATTTTTAAAAAAATTTAAAATTGTTTTTGTAGATATTATAATAAAAAAGTGTTCATAATATACATACCATTTTTATAAATTCTAAGCAATTTTGTGACAGCATCCTTAATAGAGATGCAAATTTAATTTTATTTTAGTTCAAAATACACGACTAGTTTAATGAATTAAAAATAATTAAATATTAAATTACATTTATAAATATATAAAATAATTATTTTTTCTAATATAATGAAATCGATTTAGATTTCTCTGTCGGCATAATAAACGAAAGTAAAACAAAAACACACAAATCCGATTATTGATGTCTTATTCAAAGGGCGTGCTCGATATTTACTATCCTACAATTAGGAGAGACCGGGGTAAAAAAAAAACACTAAAAATTCTAAAGGGCATTATAAATTATAAAATGTCGTAATATTGATAACGAATTTATGAAAGGATGAAGTATAAGGATCTTGATGAACGATTATTCGGATTTTGATAAATCTTTCTGAAGTTTGTTAAGGAAATTTTTCAAAAATTTTTGAATTATAGAAATATTGTTAGATTGAAGAACGTTGAAATGTTCATCAAAGATATGTGCAAGTGGTCAAACAATACCCCTAGCCCCCTTACTTAAAATAATTATATACATATATTGGTGCGAGCAAAAAATGTCAAATGCTCATTTTTTTTATTTTTATTTTTTTTTTGAATAACGAAAATAATTCGGATTTTAATTTTAATCATACCTAAAACTCCAATCTCACTTATATCTTTGAAATAAAAGATTTAAACTTTGCACTTCAGTTTATATAATTCTTAAAAATTTGAGATGAGATCCATCATTCTAACTCCGGTTGATTAAGTTTTGTTTATTCACTTTTATAATGTAAACTTATATTAGGTTGTCAAATATCTCCCTTCCGCTTTTTTGCTCTTGGTTTATAATACAAAAAGGCGGAAGGGAGATATTTGACAACCTATAAACGTCAAAGTTCAATGCATAAGCTCTTATATTTCGTCTATAAAATAAGGAAAATAAAAGTAAAGTATTTATAATAATTTATTTGAAAACATTTAGAATTTCTCAGAAAGTTTATTACGGTACGGAAAGTTTCAGTAATTTACCTCACGGCACAATGCCATATACGACTAGTTACAAATTATTGTGAATATAAAAAAAATCATTCTGTTACTGTTTCCCCTGATGTCCTCTAAAGCTGTATAATATAATAAAAACGAAATTAAATCACAATAAAACGTTTCTCACTTTCAATCGACCGACTCGAACCGACACAAACTAATTGAATGAAAATATTATTAATTCCGCCTTTTATTATTATTATTGTGTTGTGTTCCGATACGATTACGAAGTCCGGACACGCCCTCCATTTGTAAAAACAAAGATAAAAAAAGAAACCGAATGAAGGAAAAATAAGAAGAGAGACACGATTGTAAAAAAGATGTGAGAAAGTTTATATTGACGGTGTTATTAATAAAATTAGATTGTTTTTATTATAAAATATATACAGAGTGTCCCAGAACTCAACGGCAAGCCGAAACAAATATTAAGAAACAAAACAACAAAAGAAGAAAAACAACAGAGACACGGTTGTAAAAAATATGTGAGACATTTTGTATCGATAGTATTATTAATGAAATTAAATTATTTTTATTATAAAATATACATATAGTGTCCCAGAACTCAACGCAAGCTCAAACAAAGAATAAGAAACAAAACAACAAAAATAAAACAAAAACAATATAGACACGGTTGTAAGAAATATGTGAGAAATTTTGTATCGATGGCATTATTAATAAAATTAGATTGTGTTTTATCTTATAATATAGAGAGGGTGTCCCAGAACTCAACGGCAAGTCGAAACAAAGATTAAGAAACAAAACAACAAAAAGGAAAAATAACAGAGACACGGTTGTAAAAAATATGTGAGAAATTTTGTATCGATGGCATTAATAATAAAATTAGATTGTTTTTATTATATAATGTATGCAGGGTGGCCCAGAACTCAACACAAGCCGAAACGAAGATTGAGAAACAAAACAACAAAAAAAGAAAAACAACAAAGACACGGTTGTAAAAAAGATGTGAGAAAGTTTATATTGATGGTATTATTAATAAAATTAGATTGTTTTTATTATATAACATGTACATGGTGTCCCAGAACTCAACGGCAAGCCGAAACAAAGATTAAGAAACAAAACAATAAAAAAGAAAAACAGAAACAATATAGACACGGTTGTAAAAAATATGTGAGAAATTTTGTATCGATGACATTAGTAATAAAATTAGTTTTTTTAATAATTTAATAAAATTTATATTATATAGAGAGGGTGTCCCAGATCTCAACGGCAAGCCAAAACAAATTAGAGAGTTTAACATAGTTTATTTCATTTTTCTAAAATTTGTGCCACTTCTATAGAGTTTATGTCATTTTTGTAAAGTTTATTCCATTTTTCATGAATTTTATGGAACTTTTGTGGAGTTTATGCCATTTTTATGGAGTTTAATCGATTTCAATGAAATTTATCGCACTTTTATGGAGTGTATGCCATTTTTATGGGGTTTATTCCATTTTCCTGAAGTTTATGCCATTTATATGCAGTTTATTCCACTTTTATGAAATTTATTTCATTTTCCTAAAGTTTATGCCATTTTAATGGAGTTTATTTCATTTTCCTAAAATTTATGCCACTTCTATTGAGTTTATTCCATTTTTATCAAGTTTACATCATTTTCATGAAATTTATCCCACTTTTAGCGAGTTTATGCCATTTTTATGGCGTTAATTACATTTGCATGAAATTTGAAATGTTTATGCCATTTTTATGAAGATTATGGCATTTTCATCAAATTCATGCCACTTTCATAGAGTTCATGCCATTTTTATAAAGTTAATTCCATTTTCATAAAATTTATGCCATTTTCATAGAGTTTATGCCATTTTTATGAAGATTATGGCATTTTCATCAAATGTATGCTACTTTTATGGAGTTTATACATTTTAATGGAGTTTATGCTATTTTTATGTAATTTATTCTAATTTCATGAGATTTATGCCACTTTTATAGAGTTTATACCATTTTTATGGACTTTATTCTATTTTCTTAAAGTTTATGCTATTTTTATGGAGTTTATTTCATTTTTATGAAATTTATGCCATTTTATGGAGTTTTTTGCTATTTTTATGGAGTTTATTCCATTATCATAACATTGATGCCACTTTTGGGGAGTTTATGCCATTTTTATGAGTTAGTTCCATTTTCATGAAATTTATGCCACTTTATGGAGTTTATTTTATTTTTATCAAGTTTATGCCACTTTTATGGAGTTTATTCGATTTTCATAAAATTTATGCCACTTTTATGAAGTTTACGCCATTTTCATGTAGTTTATTCCATTTTCATTAAATTTATGTCACTTTTATGGAGTTTATGTCATTTTAATGAAGTTCATTGCATTTTCATGAAATTTGTGCTACTTTTATAGAGTTCATGCCATTTTTATGGAGTTCATGCCACTTTTATGGAGTTCATGCCATTTTCATGTAGTTTATTTCATTTTCGTAAAATTTATGCCACGTCTATAGAGTTTAAGCCATTTCCATAGAGTTTATGCCATTTCAATGAAATTTATGCCATTTTTATGAAGTTTGTCATTCTTATGGATTTTATTTCATTTTCATGAAATTTATGCCATTTTATGAAGTTTGTCATTCTTATGGATTTTATTTCATTTTCATGAAATTGTTGTCAGTTTATGCCATTTTCATGGAGATTATTCCATTCCAATGAAATTTATGCAATTTTTATGGAGATTATTCCATTTCAATGAAATTTATGTCACTTTTATGGAGTTTATGCCATTTGCATGGAGTTTATTCAATTTTCATAAAATTAATGCCAGTTTTATGAAACTTATGCCATTTTCATAGAGTTTATGCAATTTTTATGGAATTTATTTTATTTTCAAGAAAAAAAAACTACAGAAACATGGTTGTAAAAAGATGTAAGAAAGTTTGTATTGATGGTATTAATAATAAAATTAAATATTTGTTTATAAATTTATTTATAAATATATCCATGGTATATTATAAACCTTTCAAAGTTTTTGTCTGTTTATCTGTGCTGAACTCAAAAAACTGCTGGACTGATTTTGACGGGAATTTTATTAGTAGGTATCTGATGTAAGTGCGCGTAACATATGGTAATTTTATTTCTTAAGATTAAAAAAAAGTCAAATCTTTCTTCAAAAATTCCTTATAACATCCTATGAAGACATCACAAAAGGTCTTCTGGAAACTATTCTTGCTCTGCAAGAATTAGCCGGAGGGCTGCTGGGACTCTTACACGGGAAGTCATAAGATCACAATCGTTTATGAAAAAAAAACAAAAAAAAAAAATGCTAGAAGCAAAGACAATAAGGAAAAAACAGGAGGACGAGAGGAATGAATGGTAAGTTGGTAAAATGGCAAAAGCTAAAGGCAGTAAAGGGCTACGCCCAGCTTCTCTCGCTTATAACTCATCTTGGTTGAATAGACAGAGAGCTGGGGAGACAATATGATGACAAAATATTATGCTAGGTGTCAGTAACGACAAGTTGTGTGTCAAAGATGTGTCAAAAATTCATTTAATTAATAAGAAATTAACATATTTTTTTCTAAGTTATTTGGAGAAAACGTAGTTAGATAGAGAGCTGGGCAGAAAATTTTGTAAAAAAATATTGGTGGCATTCTGCATAACGACAAGTTGCATAAACTTCTAAAGATGTGTAAATTATCCTTTTAATCAATAAGAAATTAATATATATTTTTTTATTAGTTATTTAAAGAAAACGAATTTAGACGGAGAGCTAGAAAGACAATTTGTTAAACAAATATTGTGTTAGGTGTATGTGGCATTTTGGATTAAGGCAAATTAGATGAACTTCTAAAGATGTGTAAATAATCCTTTTAATCAAAAAGATTTTAATATTTTTTTTATAAGTTATTCGGAGAAAATAAAGTTAGACTGAGATGGGCAGACAATTTGGTAAAAAAATATTGTGCTAGTTGTAAGTGGCATTTTGCCCAACGACAAGTTGCATAAATTTCTAAATATGTGCAAATAATCCTTTTAATTAATAAGATATTAATATATTTTTTTATAAGTTATTTTAGGTAACGAAGTTAGACAGAGCGCTGGGCAGACATTTTGTTGAATGTTGACATTATTCTGTTAAAACTGTTAAAAATAAACAAAATACTAAAACAAGCCAAATAAATATCGAAGTGAAAAATATAAAAAAGGACTCTACTGACGAGCAAATTTTTAACAAAATTCAAATATAAAAAGAGAACCTACTGACGAGCAAATTAAATTGTAGAGACAGAAATATAAAAAAGGACTCTACTGACGAGCAAAAGTGAAATAAATAAAAAGGACTCTACTGACTAGCAAATTAAATCAAAGACATAAAATAGGAAAAAAACTCTACTGGCAAGCAAACTAAAATAGCACAAAAAAATTAAAAAAGACTCTGCTGACGAGCAAACATATTTATAAAACATAAAATAAGAAAAAACTCTACTAACGATCAAATGAAAAGAAAAAATGAAAAAATGAAAACGACTCTACTGACAAGCAAACTAAAACTAAAAAAAATTATAAAATTATTGTTTTTTTTTAAACAATGATGATCAAACTTCATTTTGTTCATTTATGTCAAATTCTTATTTTTTCTAAAAGAATCTAAAATTATAATTCTTGAAGTCCTGTACTATTTTAATAACCAATTTCAAAAAGCTAATAAAAGGACTCTACTGACGAGCGAACCAAAACTCTTGAGTCTAGATTAAAATTGCTTTGTAGGGATCAGAAACATGGACTTTTAAGAACAAAATCTTTATCTAGAATGTATTAAAAAAATATTGAAAATTAAAAGTGAACCTTTAAATTAATTGTGAACCTAAATGTCAACCATTTAATAGTCATTACCAAATTCACTCGTAAACCAGTCTTATATATCCAAGTCATAATAATTTCTACCAGCTCTCCATCTAATAGACAAATTATTAGGTTGTCAAATATCTCCCTTCCGCTTTTTTGCTCTTGGTTTATAATACAAAAAGGCGGAAGGGAGATATTTGACAACCTTATATATCAAAATTTATCCTTAAGTATCCAAAGTTTATCATAAGTAAAAACTTTTACCGGTCATATACTCCTAAATCAATTTCATATGTATCTAACCTAATGTCTTGTACCAATATTTCCACCAGATTTATGTCTAATAATCTTAAACAGAATCAATACGTTCTTTAAATTCATTTAAAGTTGATATAAAATAAACTTGGCATTTCAACACTTTTTACCAGTAACCTTCATCATCAAAAGTTAACCTAAATATTATGTATTCAACCAAATGTCTTTTGCCAAATTTTCCACTAGCGCTTAGTCTAATTATTTTAAAACAGCATCTTCCAGAATTAATACAATCTTTCAATTCATCCATTCCAAAAACCAAATTAATATAAAATAAAAAAACAATTGACATCTAAAAACTTTTCACCATCACCACCAATCTTATACATCCAATATCTTCCACTTATCTTTTCTCCCAGCTCCCAAACTAACAGTCTAAAACTACATAATCCAGCGACTGCCGTGTTGTATTTCTTCTGAATTTCGCCAATGGCATTATTTCTACTTCTACAGTACCTCTACACTACAGGTTTCAGATAGATATAAAATAAAGACAATCGCGGTGTAATTCAAGATAAAAGATAGAAGATTCAAGATGGTATAATGTTAATGTGCACGCCATCTATCCACAAAGAAAGGTAGGAGCTGCCAACGGCATCAGTAGTCCTCTCTATTGTATATATGGTATGGTATGGTATGATGGTATATTATGATGGTCAACTGCTTTTGTTGGTTAGGTTTATTCATAAGAGAAATGACTGATGGTAATGGATTAAAAAGAGTTAGGATGACATCAAAAGTTAAAGACAAAGTTGGAGAAAATCAAGAAATTTGAGTGATTTTTTCAGGCATTAGTATATTATGATGGCATTATTTGATTTAGATGAAAAAAAGGTAAAAGATTGATAAAAGTTAGTTTGGCAAAGATTGTCGACTTCATATACAAAAACTGGCGGCGTGTGAAAAACCAGAGGTTTACCTTAAAGTTTTAGGACATCAACTAAAATATTGGTAACTAAAGACAAATTTGACGTATGAAAAGAGATATTTACTAATCCAACGGCATCAGTAGTCCTCTCTATTGTATATATGGTATAGTATGATGGTATATTATGATGGTATATTATGATGGTATATTATGATGGTCAACTGTTTTTGTTGGTTAGGTTCATTTATAAGGAAAATGACCGATGGTAATCGATTAAAAAGAGTAAGGATGACATCAAAAGTTAAAAACAAAGTTGGAGAAAATCAAGAAATTTGAGTGATTTTTTTAGGCATTAGTATATTATGATGGCATTATTTGGTTTCGATGAAAAAAAGGGTAAAGGATTGAGAAAAGATAGTTTGGCAAGAATTGTCGACTTCATAAACAAAAACTGGCGGTGTGTGAAAAACAGAAAGCTTTCTTAAATTTTTGTAGGACATCAAATAAAATATTGGTAACTGAAGATAAATTTGACGTATGAAAAGAGATATTTACTAATCTACAAAGGTAGGTAGGAGCTTCCAACGGCATCAGTAGTCCTCTCCATTGTATATATGGTATGGTATGATAGTATATTCTGATGGCCAACTATTCGAAATGACCGATGGAAGTTGGCAGGATTTGTTAACATCAGAATCTGAAGACAAAAACAAAAAAACTCTAGAATTCGAAAAATGATCCTAAAGAAAATTAAATGGAGCGATAAGACAACAAAGGTAAATTCAAATAGTCAAAACAGCAATATAAAAAAATCAAGTAAATATTTGAATCAATCTCTCTCTTATACTAAGTACTCCACTGGATGTATTAATATTCCACCACTTCTGGACGTATTAATATTCCCAGCTTCTGGGCTTTATGTAATAATTTAGCAAAGAATAACGACAAAAGCGATTTTGTCGTCCGGTATAATTTTTATAAATAATTCATCCCGAAGACAGGCTCTGCACGCCTCCAATAA
>NW_020539726.1:38212445-38231816 GCF_003426905.1 Ctenocephalides felis | reverse complement strand
CCTAAGTCGTACCGGTATGAATGAATCTATTGTGTGCACCAGAAATACTTCTCCAGGATAGAAAAGGATATTGAAAGGATCCTCACATTAGAGTAATTGAATGAGATGATGTTACAAAGATACTTTTTGTGGTTTGTAGATGATAAGGATTTTAGGAACTTTGATAGATTAGAGAAGATTGCAAGGATGTCTCTAATTAGGAGGACGAGGATTAGGTTAGAGTTATAAACAAAAAATAGTTAGAGTTATAAAAAGTGAAAAAAACTTGTATATTGAAGATCGACTATAAACTAGGAACAAAATTAAGAAGATCTAGGCATAGAAAATAGGAGATATCAGATAAAGTTGTTAAAAAAAAGGGGATAGCCAATTTATGACAATTTTTATAAAAACCATGGCCATTCGCTTTTACAAAAGCTGTGCAATTTTATTGAATGACTCATGCCAAAATCATATACTTCTATACATTTTCATAATTTTTTGTTTTCATTATCCTTTTCAATCCTTGACATTTTTATATATTTTTATACCATTTTTCTAAATCTTTGATACTTTATAATTATATTCAAATTTTTCCATTTCCTTGAATTTTTCATTTAATTTCATATTCATAAAATGCATGACTTTTTATAATTTTTTTCACAATTTTAAAAATTCTAATAAATTTGACATTTTTATAAAATCTATGACATTTAAATAAATTCTGTGACATAATTTTTAGAACTTTCTTATAAAATATATGTCATATTCATATTCATATTTTTATAAAATCTATTATATCATTTTGTTAAATTTATGAGTTTTTAAAAAATCTCATACAATTTATGACCTTTATAAGTTTTTGTAATATTCGTGAAATTTTCAGCAAGTTTATGCCATTTTTATCATTGTGGTATTTCTTAAAAATTATGCTATAATGCTATAACATTTTCATAAAATCTATGTCATAATTGAACATTATGCTATTTTTATAAATTCTATAGCATGTTTATGAAATATATGCAATTTTTGTGAATTTTATGACGTGTTATGAAATCTGTGCCATTTTTAAAATTTTATGAAATGTTTATAAAATCTATGTCAGTTCATAAAAGCTATTTTATTTAAATTTATTTAAAAAAAGCGGTTGAATTTTTATGAATTTTGTAATACATTATAAATTATATTTTTTTATAATTTTTACGCTATTTTTTATAAACTTTATCACATTTTGGTAAAATTTACGCAATTTTTATAAATTGTAAATAATTTCCATAAGTTTTATTACATTTTATAAATTCTATGTCACTATTATAAAATTATATTATTTTTATTAATTATATGATACCTTCAGTGAATCTTATGCCATTTCTATAAAATCAATACAATTTTTAA
Organism: Ctenocephalides felis; assembly: GCF_003426905.1. Lineage (NCBI taxonomy): Eukaryota > Metazoa > Arthropoda > Insecta > Siphonaptera > Pulicidae > Ctenocephalides > Ctenocephalides felis. The sequence continues at coordinate 38,230,442 of NW_020539726.1, read as the reverse complement.
AATTATGTTACACTTTTATAAATTCTATTACATTTTGATGAAATCCATGCAATTTTTAAAAATTGTATAATTTTTTATGAATACTATCATATTTTTTAAAAATTTTATGCCATTTTTATAAAAACTACACCAGATATATTTCTATTAAATTATTGCCATTTTCATAAAATCCTTACCAATTTTATAAATACTATAATATTTCTATAAAATTTATGCCATTTTGATGAATTTCCATAACACATTATAAAACATATGCCAATTTTATAAATTGCATTATGTATTTGTAAAATCTATTTTTATTTTTTCAATCAATGCCATTTTTATAAATTGAATATTTTATAATATATATATGCCATTTTTTGAAGTCCATGACGCATTTGTGAAGCATATGCAATAATTTTATAAATTCTACGACGTTTTTTGTAAAATCCATGCCATTTTTATAAAGTTTTTTACAGTTTTTAAATCTATGTCATTTTTATACATTTCATGACGTATTTGTAAAATCCATGCTATTTTATGAATCCTATGTAATTTTGAAAATAACTTAGAAGTTTTATAATATTTTTATAAAATCTTTGATATTCTCATAAAATCTATGACATTTTATTAAATTCTATGACATTTTTATAAATTAGTTTATGCCATTATTATATATCATACATAATAAATAATATAGAAAATTTCTGAAAGGTTAGAAAAATGCTCTTTGTTTTTTATGTAGTTTATGCCATTTTTATGAAACTTATTTTATTTTTATCAAATTACAGTCACATATTTATGAACTTTATACCATTTCTATAACATTTATGCAATTTTTGTGACTTTTATACAATCTTTTTTAGGCATTTTATTTGGGGATAATAATAAGAAAAATTCAATTCCATAATTAGAAGAATAAAACAGCAAATAAAACTTAGTCATTTTTTAAACTAATGGTGCATGATCCAAAATGCTTTCAGGAAACTCTTCTTCTAATAGACAAAACCCATTTGTGTTTTGAAATTTCTAATGAATGAAAATTGTTAAAAAAAGTTCTTATATTTTGTATACAGGCACAAACAAATACACTACTAGTTTACAATTTTTTTATATCACAAAACTAAGAGTGTGGTTTAGTGCGTGTGTGGTCATAATTGCACAATGCAATCATATCAAAAACTGCATAAAAAAACAAACAAAAATAAATACATTAGTAGGATGTTCCATGTTACACCTCCTCTGCAAATTATAATTAAAGTAAAGTCGACACACAAAGTGTCGTATATATAAAAACCTAAGTCATTTATTCAATTTTAATATATAAAATAATTATATCACGAACTTTTTATCATATCTTTCTTATATAATAACTTTTTCATTCCTTTTTGGTCCTCACTAATTCTTTTGACAAATTCCACAGGCCAAAATTGCAGCAATTAATTATTCATAAATTTTATTTCGACATGTCGCATATTTATATTTTATTTTTGATAATTTGATTTTTGTCATAAGACTTATGTATCATGTCCGAGGCGGCGCGCGTCTCTTACAAAGAGAAGAATAGACAGGGCGCTGGTAGGATAAAGGTGAAGAATTGGAAAAAAAATCTGCATTGAAGAGAGTTGTTTGAATTTAGTGTAAATTTAGTCGATCGATAAACAAAGGGTTGTTTGAACTTTAACTTTGGTCATTTACTTTCTATTAAGCAATTTTCTTCTTCCAGTTTTCTACTATTCTTACAAGTAATTTCCTTGCAACATATTTGATTTATTTTAAGTTTGAGGTTATATGTGCACAGTTTACATACGTATGTGTGTCTAAGTACATATGTCTACCCTATTTATATTTCCGTTGCCCTATGGGCATGTCGTCGGTCCTTCGCAGAAGGATTTTCTGCCTTTCAAGTCCTCCTCGACTTCAACTTTAATTTCGCGTATTTTATTTTAAAGTGCATGTGCATGCGCCAAGGGCGATTTACTTTACTACCTACTGAAAGCGGAGAAGAAAAGGAAACAGGGTTGGAAAAGTTAGAATAGAAGATAGAATAAACTTGAGTAAGTTTTTGAATTTTGTAAAAATTTTGTTACTTTTGCACTTGGCTATTATTTAAAATACAGATTACTACTCGACCGGTTGTTGTTTGAAACTAATTTTCACCCATAAGCAATTTCTACTGAATCTATGGCATTTTTATTAAATTTATGCTATTTCATCAAATTAGTAAAAATATATTAACAATCGTGCCATTTTGTAAGCTCTACATAATTTTATTAAATTTGTGCAATTTTTATGGCATTTTATTTAATTGATGCTATTTTTATGAAAACTATGCCATTTTTGAAAAAAAACTATCTTGAATGTAATTGATGCCATTTTTATGTTTTTATAAAATGTATTATGCTATTTTCATCAGATTAGTAAAATTTTTATACGCTTTACCCAATTGTATTTTATGCCCTTTTCAGAAAATGTATGCAAATTTCATCAAATTAGTAAATTTTTATAACATTTGTGCCGCTTTTATTTGGTTTACGAAATTTCATTAAAATTTCTAGTCAAATTTATTTTAACATATATGTCATTTTATGTGCTTAATTGTGCAATTTTTATAAAAATTATGTGATTAGTATCAAGTTTACAATTTATTTCGATTTTATCAAGTTATCAAAATATGTATAAAATTTATGCCATTGGTAATGAATTTATGCCATTTTTGTCTAATTAGTGAGGTTTTCATAACCATTTATGCCGTTTTTTAAATGCTTTACGCACCTGATATTATGTTTGATATTTATTTATTTATAACGTTTATGCCATTTTTGTCATATTAGTGAAATTTTTGAAACGTTTATGCCGTTTTGCTTTACAAAATCTTTCTAAAATAATTGTCATTTTTATAAAATTTATACTATTTTAACAAAATTAGCAACAATTTTATATTTTTTATGCCATTTTCATCCAATTTATAGAACTTTTATGAAAATTATGCCGTTACAAATATTGTAAATTTATGGCATTTTTATAAAACTCTTGCCAAATTTATCTAATTTTAGAACTTTTACGAAGTTTATGCCATTACAAATATTATGAATTTTTATAAAATGTATGCCATATTTATCAATTTAGTAAAATTTCTATTACATTTCTATTACATTTTTATATAATTTATGCCATTTTTATCAAATTGTTGAAATTTCTATTACAATTATGCCATTTTTGTATGCAATTCATGCAATTGATATCAAATGTATGCCATTTTTATAAAATCTATACAGTCTTAATCAACCTCAATAAACTTCTCTAAAATCTATGCCATTTTCATATGCTTTAAACGATTTCTGTAAAATTATGCCATTTTTTAATTTCTATTACATTTATGCCATTTTTACACAATTTATGTCAGTTTCGTCCAATTTGAAAAACTATTACAGAGTTTATGCTTTAAACTTATGCCATTTTCATCAAATCAGTAAATAATGCCATTTTTATGAGCTTTATGCAATTGATATCAAATGTATGCCATTTTATAAAATCTATACAGTCTTAATCAACCTCAATAAAACTTCTCTAAAATTTATGCCATTTTCATATGCTTTAAACGATTTCTGTAAAATTTATGCCATTTTTATAAAATTTCTATTACATTTTTGCCATTTTTACACAATTTATGTCAGTTTCATACAATTTATAGAACTATTACAAAGTTTAGGTCAATAACTATTGTGAATTTATGCATTTTCTTTCTTAAATTTATGCCATATTTATCAACTCAGTGAAATTTGTATATAGGCATTTTATCTATGAAGTTTATGCCATTTCTAAAAGCTTCACGCAATTAATATTAAATTATATGCCATTGTTATAAAATCTGTACTATTTCCATCAAAATTAATAAAACTTTTAAAAAATATATACAATTTTTATATATTAAACAATTTCGATTAAATTTATGCCATGTTTATAAAATTTAACTAATTTTCATGAACTATCACAATATTTTTAACATTTATGTCATTTCCATCAATAAAATGAAATTTTTATAACATCCATACTATTTTATAAGCTTTATGCAAATTTATTAAATTAATAATGCCATTTTTTATAAACTTTACGAAATTTTCATCATAGTTTGCTTAATTTAAATTTTTTTCATAAAATCTATACAATTGTTATCAAATTAATAAAATTTTCATAAAATTTATGCCATTTTTATCTACTTTACGATATTTTTATTAAATTTATGCAATTTTTTATAAAATTTACGAAATTTCGATCATAGTTTGCTTATCCTTTATCTCATGTATTTGGTTGTCAAATATCTCCCTTCCGCTTTTTTGCTATTGGTTTATAATACAAAAAGGCGGAAGGGAGATATTTGACAACCTAATATTTCAGTAGGAATCTCTTATTTTTATCTTTAAGATTCATATTAAATTTTTGTCAGTAAAAACATGTCTGTTTATAAATGATGATTTTTATGTTAACCAGATTTTATTAATAGTTTCCAACCCCTGTCTCCGTTAGTAGAAAAAAGACACCCATTGTTTGCGCGCACGGGCGTACGCACATATGACACACACTCACGCACATATACGCACATACGGTATTTGTTTGTTTACGTTTATTTTTCTTTGTAGTTTCGTCTTTTGATTTTTCTTTAGTCTTTTTTTTGTCACAGAGAGAGCAGGGAACACGTGTATGTATAAATAACATGATAATGTAATGTAGTCGCCTGATGCACACCTCTTTCCCCTAGACGACGACTCCATTCAATTGTAAAGAAAAAAAAAATATTGGGAGGAACGTTTAAAATCAACAGCTGTCGTGAATTGTAATTGAAACTTGAATTTTAATTTGTATGTAGGTGGTCATGACTAATTTATCCAGGGCAGGTGGCGAAGATGGCGAATTGTGCTTGCTGAAGTCCTTCGGAAACTTTTAATACAAACTAATATTTGTGGTAGATGTGTTAAATTGTGGTTTAACCAAATTATTTGTACATAAGTGTCTCTTGATATGAACTGGAGTTACTCAGGGTAGGATGCAAGGGCGTCTTGTAAAATAAATAATATTTTCAAGATGTGTGTGGTGTATCTCTTGTACAAATTAAAACTCTATGTTAACGAAAGGGACTCTACTGACGAGCAAACTAAAATACCAATGTCAACAAAAGGGGCTCTACTGACGAGCAAACTTAAAAAAAATATCAGTGTTGAAAAAGGACTCTACTGACGAGCAAACTAAAGAAAAAATTTATTAGCGTTTATAAAAGGATTCTACTGACGAGCAAACTAGAGATACTTTATTATCAGTGTTCAGAAAGGGACTCTACTGACGAGCTAACTAAATAAAAATCAGTGTTGAAAAAAGAACTCTACTGACAAGCAAAAGAGAGAAAAATTTATTTGTATTAAGACAAGGACTCTACAGACCAGCTAACTGAAAAAGAAATGGGCAATGTTAACAAGAGGGACTCTACTGACGATCAAACTAAAGAAAAAATTATCAGTGTTGAGAAAGGGACTCTACTGACGAGCCAAGTAAAAAAGAATTTATCAATATTAACAAATGAGACTCTACTGACCAGCTAACTGAAAAAGAAATGAGCAATGTTGACAAAAGGGACTCTACTGATGAGCAACCTAAAAAAATCTGTGTTGAAAAAGGGCTCTACGGATGAGCAATGAAAAAGGACTCTACTGACGAGCCAACTAAAAAAGATATATCAATATAAACAAAAGAAACTCTACTGAAGAGCAAACTGAAATAGAAAATGAACATTAGTTTACTCTACTGACGAGCAAACTTAAAAAATAATATTTACAAAAGGGACTCTATCGACGAGCAAACTAAATAAAAATCAGTGTTAACAAAAGGGACTCTACTGACGAGCAAACTAAACAATTCCAAACATTTTTAGACATTTTTGTAAACTTTATAACAGTAAAATAAGTTCTTTTAGTAATTTTATCACAAATATTCTTAGACAATTTACAATATTTTCAGATAGTTTTAATATTTTTGAGAAGTTTGCAGCAACTTTTCTAATATAAAAGAACGTTTTCTGAAGACAGTACTAATTAAATTAGTAATAACTTTTAATAGATATATCTTATTTTAATGTAATAATATAAATTACTTATTAACGATATTAACTATTTAATAATTAATACTCTTATTGTTTTACTTCCATGCATATAGTTCCAATTTCTATATCTACATGAGATATTATATCTGCCAGTATGTCGAATAAAATATTAATGTACTAATAAATGAATAAGGAACAATTAATTTTTGACCATTTATTTAATGGAATTAAATGGTATGAAATGTATTGTGAATTGTCTCTGTCCTTTCCGAATAAAATCAGTAAAATTTGAAAACAAATTAAATTAATTTTTCTTTCTCTTTAAATTTGTCCTTGAAATTTTACTCGCAGATCTCTCCCATTTTTCGATTATTCGAAATCGACGCCTAAAAAGTTATACTCCTCAAAGCACTAATTTTTAGTTTGTTATAATAGACCGCGCTCTTAGGACATACACCGTGTATGTCTTAATGATTTATACATATCTCTAAGTTCATACACCTAGCGTCCCTTAAGAAGTTTTACTTCAAAACCCACTAATAACTTTAATTCTAGCCAAAACCATATGTTGTTTCATCTTATCTATCCATCGTCATCATCTGCCTTTTCACTTAATAAATCAAAACGAGAATCTAAAGATTGTTATCTGTGAGGTTTACACGTGTTTTAAGATTATTTAACATGTCTTTTAACTCTTCTTCTTGTTCTTCAAAGTCTTCTATATCTTCTTTTTGTCTTGGTCGTCATTTCGGTGTCTCTTTAATAATTCGTCTTGAGCAGATCTTGATAAGATCAAGAAGATCCGAAGAGATATCATTGGAGAGACGACAAGCACCAGATGATTTAAATATTTTATACAGGGGTTGAAAACATTTTTGGAACTAGGTGAAAGTGGTATTTGTAATAATCAACTTGTGGGAATCAAGTGAGCTAGGAGTAAATTTGAGGGAAACAAATAGTCAGGACATTTTGTAAAATTTTATAATCAACGAAATTTAATATATATTTTTATACATGGAAATATCTTTTCATATATTTAATTATTTCCATAAAATTAATCAAGAATAATTGAGATTATGACATACATGTACATACTCGTAGTATCTGTTCTAAAATACAAACACATACTGTCTACAATTTTGAACACAACCGATTCAGAATGACTTCAAACTTCAAGAAAGCATAAATTAGCGAGTAGAATTTTTTTCGAAAAAAACATGAAGTTCAGTTACCTTTCTTTCGGCTCGAATTACGGCAAAACTTAGAAAAATATTGTCTTTTTGGTCTGTATATACCTAGCTATGTTTTTCTGTAGTTTGCTCGTCAGTACAGTCCCTTTTACTAATATTGATCCAGATTGATCGTTGGTATAGTCCATATTAAGTTTTTAATCAAAACTGATATTGTAAACATAATGTACTTTTTTATACATTTTTTCTTACCAAAGATTTTTCAGGTTTCCTTTCGGTAGAGTACCTTTTCTTAACAATTTTTATTTTGCTCAGTTTGCTTGTCAGTAGAGTCCTTTTTGATAAAATTGATCTTTTTAACTTCCCGAAGGAGAAGTTTATGTTTTCATCAAAAAACCCGATTTGCTAATTTTATGTTTTCTCGACGTTTCAAGCCATTCTGAATCGAATGAGACCAACATTTGGACCAAAAGTATGTGTGTGTGTGTGTGTGTGTGTATGTGTGTGTGTGTATGTGAACAGATTTTTTGACGTAAATCGACGTTTTCTCAAAAACGGCTGGGTCGATTTCAAAAATTTAAAAGCCATTCGATGTATCTCGACGACAACTATTGTTTGTCAGTTTTGTGCGACGATCGGCCAAGCCGTTTCTTCATAAACGGCAGAAAAGTGAAAAATTTTTCGTCTACGTTTTAGCCCGCAATTCTGAAAATTCAAAAACCGTTCGAAAGATATTGGTTGGCAATCGTGCTGATTAGTTTTTGGTAGAGATCGGCCGGGCCGTTTTCTTGTAATAAAGTTTAAAAAAATAGATTTCGACGATTTTTATGATTATTTTTTTGACGATAGATACCATAGTCTTCTAGATCATACTAAAATATTACGGCCCTACGATAACTGGTTCAGCTTTAAAAATTCGTCAAAGTTTGCAAAAATCAGTATGGTCTTTTTGGCATTTGTCAAAATTAGACTTTTGATCGACGTTTTCTCAAAAACGCCTGAACCGATTTTAGAAATTTAAAAGCCATTTGATGTATTTCGGTGAGGACTATTGTTTGTCAGTCTTGTGCAACAATCTGCCAAGCCGTTTCCTTGCAATTTGAAAAAAAAGTGTTAAACTTTTCGTCCACGTTTAAGCTCATCCTACCGAACCGATTTTAAAAATCAAAAACTGTTCGAAAGATATTAGTTGGGAATGGTACTGATTAATTTTAGGTGAAAATCTACCGAGCCGTTTTCTTGTAATTAACTGTTGAAAAAAAAATTTAAGCCGATTTTCATGGAAATTTTTTTGGCAATATACATCATGGTCTTATAGAACTTACTGCAATATTACGCCCTTACGACAAGTAGTTTAATTTTAAAAATTCGTCAAAGTTTGCTAAAATTATTATCGTTTTTTTTTTAAAGTAGGATTAATGAAGTATATTATTTACACATTTTTTTTGATTAAGTCAATTATTTACACATATCGAAAAGTTCATGTAACTTGCCTCAAGGCTAAATACCAAACCAACTAGTTTTTCAGTTTGCTTGTCTGTAGAGTTCCTTTGGTAAAATTGATTTTTTTTCAGTTTGCTCGTCAGTAGAGTCCCTCTTGGTAAAATTGATTAATTGACTAAGTTTAATTAAGTGCGTTTTGCACAATCTCTATTCACTTTGCTCATCAGTAGAGTTCCTTTACCTGAAAATGATCATTTTTTCTTCAGCCTGCTCGTCAGTAAAGTTCTTTTTTCTAAACAAAATTTAAAATCTTCGATTGAAAGCGATATTTGGTAAAATGTAAAAATATAATCATTGGTCTATTATTTGCTCGTCAGTAGAGTCCTCTTCTTCGATATTGATGTTTTTTTCGGTTTGTTTGTTAGTAGAGTTCTTTCACCAATTTCCAAGATTTTCTAATGATCAAATTATTAAAATCGATTTCAAAATACTTTAGACGTTGATCAATTTTATAACTTTGATTATTAGACTATTTCTTACTCGACTAATGTTTTCTTCAGCTTGCTGGACAGTAGAGTCCTTTTTATTACCAGTAGCTGTCAGCAGAGTTCTATTTATCATCATGATACTGATTACAGAATTAATGTAATTTTTCTTTAGGCTCTCAATAATTTATATTTACTAAATTATCTCTGCACCATCCAGTTTGATTGACCATTTTACCATTAATTAAGTGAGTCGAAATTCATTTGTTAATATTGATAATTTTTTTTTTAAATTGCTCGTCAGTAGAGTTCCTATTTCTTACTATTACTGTTAGTAGATATTTTTATATTCATTTTACAGCAATTGTTATATTTTTTTTCCTCTCACAAAACCATCTTTTTACCACCCACCTTCACCATTAATTACTAAAAATATAATATTACCGAAAAATCGATTACTTTGGCATTAATTGCTTTCCATTTTCTTCCTCTAAGTAAAACGGCAATTTCGTTAAGACCACCTCGTCTTCATTGTATTTAAATTACAATATAACAAGTCGTTACCGTAATTAGAAACGACTCTGGTGATCGTCGAAGGAATCGGAAACGATTATAGGAGAAAAACGATAATTGTGGGAGGACATTTTTAGAAAAAGGTGGAGTTACCCAAAATGCATTGGATTTGATATGGTTGTTTAGAGAAAAGGACTCTACTGACGAGCAAATTAAACCAAATGTGTCAATGTTAAGAAAAGGGACACTACTGACGAGCAAATTGAGTCTTGTTTCTATCAAAAGCAAACTAATAAAATAGTACAATTAGTAATATAGATTATAAAAAAGAAACTTTACTGCCGAGCAAACTTAAGAAAAATATTATTTCTTTTTAAAAAAGGACTCTACTGACGAGCAAATTAAGCAAGAAATTGAGTAAAAAGAAAAATATTATCATTATAAAAATTATCAATCTCAATAAAAAGAACTCTACTGACGAGCAAACTGATAAGTAGTGTTAATGTTAACAAAGGCACTCTACTAACAAGCAAACTAACTAAAGATATTGCTTGCAATTGATGATTAAATACTAGGATTTCCACAATTAGATCAGAAAAGTAGACTTTGAAAAAAAATAAATGAGAAAAAGGACTCTACTGACGAGCAAGCTCATGTAAAATCTGAGATAATTTTACATTTTAAGCGGAAGACTTTCATTTTGAAAAAGAGCAAACTTAAAAAATATCATCAATATTGAAAAAGACTATACTGATGAGCAAACCAAAATTAAAATTAATGAAAAAATAGACTCTACTGACGAGTAAACCGAAAAAAACAATTATCAATGTTAAGAAAATAGGCTCTACTGAAAGAAAAACTGACTAAATTGAAGATTTTTTTATCGATGTTAAGATTAGGGACTCTACTGACGAGCAAACTGTAAAAGAAATGATCGATTTTAGGAAAAGAAACTCTACTAATCAGCAAACTAAAAATAATGCCAATCTTAAGAAAAGGGCCTCTACTGACGAGCAAACTAAAAATATTATCAATATTAAGAAAGCGGACTCTACTGATGAAATTGTAAAATATCAAAATCAAATCAAATTGTAAACTCTACTGACGAGCAAAAATGATCAATATTAAGAAAAGGGACTAAAACTGTAAAAGAAATGATCAATGTTAACGAAAGGCACTCTACTGATGAGCAAATTGTAAAATATTATCAATGTTAAAAAAAGGAACTCTACTGACAAACAAACCAATATTATCGATCAAGGTCAAAATGATCAAATTTGAGAAATAGGACTCTACTGACAAGCAAACTGCAAAAACAAAATTGTTCCAAAATACCGATAATTAAAACTAGACAAAAATTTGAGTCATTCGACTAATAATTTGATAATAATGTCAGGGTAAAGAACTCTACTGACGAGCAAATTCAAGTAAAAATTAACGAAGTTAAGAAAAGGGACTCTACTGACGAGCAACGTAAATTTAACCAAATATAAACTATATTTATTGATTTGACACAGATATTTGGGAAAAAGAATTCTACTGACGAGTAAGTAAAAAAATATAATCAAATTTAAGAAAAAAGAACTCTACTGACGATTAAACAACAATTGACCAAATATCAAAACTATTGCCTTTGATTTGGTATCGAACTCTACTGACGAGCAAACTGAATAATTAAAACGATAATCTAAATTAAAACTAATATTAAAACTTTTAATCTAATATTAAAACTATTACTTTTTATTGGTGATATCATATAAACGTTAAGAAAAAGAACTCTACTGACGAGCATATAAAAAAACTCAAAATTAGTTTTGAGAATGATAAATATGAAATTAAAAAAAAAAGATTATACTAACGAGCAAATTGAAGCAAAAGATATCAGGGCTAAGAAAAGGGACTCTACTGACGAGCAAACTTAAATGTATTTTGGGTAAAAAATCGACTCTACTGACGAGCAAACTGAATATACACAGTTCAATGTTATATGAATTAAAACTGAAAATACCAAAAATATTAGTTTTGATGAAATATTACTCTTCATCGATGTCGGGGAAAGGAGACTCTACTGACTAGTAAATCAATAAATGAAAAAGTGGGATCACTAGGTTTAAAAATTACAACAAGGTACAAAACAAATACCAAAAATATTACCTTTTACACAAAAAAAAAATTGGTATCAAGAAAGGGGCATCTACTGATGAGCAACCCTTAAAAAAATGGTCGATGTTAAGAAAGAGGACTTCACTGACGAAAAACCTGATTAATAAAAATTATGTAATGGCAATTAATTAAAATTAAAAAAAACTTATTTCTGATAATAGGCTTGATATATATTTTTTTTTAGAAAGAACACTACTGACAAGCCAACAAAAATATACTTAAGGGACTCTACTGACGACCAACAAAATGTAATAAATATATTTCAAATGTATTCCATTCGATCAAAGATTTGACTCAATTATGTAACTATAACGTAACATTTGATTTCTTAACAGTTTCGATATTTTTTTTATTTGTAAGTTTAATTAGTAGTCGGTTTAATTTATGTTTAATTGCAAATTGCAAATTGCAAACAGAAGCAATGCGAATTTGCAAATCGATTCGTTTTGCGAAATCTGCCGACGACGGACGATCTTCGCGGTTAATTTAAATATACATTTATATATTAGTATATATATATATATATATATATAATACTAGCTGACCCGGCAAACATGGTTTTACCATAAAAAATATTTCTAATCTAATACACTCGGTTCAAGTCATTTAGAAGTTAAAAAAAGAGGATACACTACTAGACGATACACCAGGGATACTCGGCTCGAATCCTGGCACTGACATAAAATTATCATTTGATTTTTTGTGTTGAAATTAAGTAGAATTCAAATTGTATATTTGAAATTATTGATAGAATAGATTTAGAAGTTATAAAAAAGAGAATAGCTCAGTCAGTAGCATGCCCGACTCACACGTCAGGGATACTCAGTTCGAGTCCTGGTACTGACATAAAATTGTCATTTGATTTGTTGCATTGAAATTAAGTAGAAATTAAATTTATGATGTGAAATAAAATCAAAAGTTAGAAAAAAAGAAATAGCTCAGTCAGTAACGTGTCCGACTAACACGCCGGGGTTACTGTGTTCGAGTCATGGCACTGACATATAATACATTAATGAATAGTAAAAGTACAAACTTCTTACAAGTAGCGGCAATAGCTCAGTCAGTATGGCGCCCGACTTACACGCTAGGGTTATCGGTTCGAGTCTTGGCACTTACATAGTATCGTCGTTTGATTTGTTGCAATCAAGTAAAAATAGAATTGTTGATTTGAATATAATATAATTAGAAATTATAAGAAGACTGACTAACACGTCAGGGACAATCACTGACATAAAATTGTCATTTGTTTTTGCTAAAAGTAGAATTTGAATCGTTGATTTGAGATAGAATGAAACTAGGTGGTAACTAGGGGGTACTAGGTTCGAGTCTTGGCATTGAGAGAATTATCAATTAACAAAATTAAACAATCGATTCATAATTTACAAAGTCCAAAAAATATTATAAATCACAATTTACAGTTTAAATATTACATAAGTCAATTCAGAAAGAAAGTGGCAGCTCAAAAAAATTAATATTTAAAAAAAAATGGAATAAGTGGTTTATTTTTAAAAAACGACAAATTTTGCAATGTACTCTTATATTGAAAACTTTATTTTAAAAATTGCATTTATTTTTTTATTAATATATTTTTAAAAAAGGAATAATTTCTGAATAATATTATTGTTATATTGATCGATTGTGTATCAGCTTCAAATTTTAATAAAAGCCACAGCAAATCGTGGCCGGGCACGCTAGTATATATATATATATATATATATATATATATAAATATATATATATATATATATATATATATATACATATACAAATCCAGCTTTATATTCATTTCAATGTAAAAACATAAATTGAACACAAAGTCGATGGAATTATTTCGCATTCAATAAATTGCCTCGCATCCCTTATTTAAATCACAAAAACCCTTTTATAAATATATAATGCATTTATGTATATACAAATATAAATGTATATATATATATATATATATATATATATATACAAAATATTCGATCTCAATAAAGCAATTTACATTATTTTCATGATTCATTTTATATGAATTCGTTTATTCATTATTTGGTTTATGGCCTTCCAGCACGTCATCATGAATTTGTATATATATTTATATTTATATATATATATATATATATATATATATATATATATATTTTGTATGATTCTGAATTTGATGTTGATATATGTATTAACAAAGTCTAATAATCGGGCATAACATCAATAAAAAACATGAATTTCTTTCAAAAATTTATTTTAAATCCATACGTTTCGGCTATAATCCTAGCCTTCATAAAACAATAAAAGCGTTCGCGCAAAGGATTTACGATTTGTTCCACACATGTGCAGAATCTTGGTAAAAATATTTTTTAAAAAAAATGTCTTTCTCCATTACATCTTCAACCAGTCTACGAATAACACACTATCCATTTGTGATTTTTTCAAATCAGTATTTTGTGAAAATATTGTGTAATTTCAAGTTAATGTTTATAATACATAGTGTAGTGCATTACCATATCCTAATACCATGGATTACTAAAGTTTTCCAAATTAACACTAAGATCAACTAATTGTACGTACTAATTACTATTTTATTTTTTTTTTCACTCCAATTCAATTGTTTTAGTTTTTAATTTTATTTTTAGTTTCCACTGAATGAAGGCTAAAATTATAACTGAAACGTATGGATTTAAAATAAATTTTTGAAAGAAATTCATGTTTTTTATTGATGTTATGCCCGATTATTAGACTTTGTTAATATATATATATATATAAACATATATAAATCACATACAATTATTTACTATTTTTTATATATTATATCTCTTAAACCAAAAATGTATACATATTATTAAAATCTTTATAAAATATCTGATAATTTGATGTCCATTTGTCTAATTATTATTTATGACCGCTAAATCGCACAATTTTTTTAGTTGATCTACAAAACTGCTGGACCTGCCTTTCCAAAAATTTAACCTGTTTAACTAATAAATTAGTTAAATTGTGAACTTTCATAACTGAAACGCTTTTCCAATTTCGGTGTCAAACGATTCAGAATGACTTGGAATATCAAGAAAACATAAAATTCATCAAAAGGTAAATATCATTAAAACCAACATCACATTGTCTTAAAAAATGTATTTAATTTTGATTGACAATAAAAGTATGCAAAAAAAAAGGTAAATATCGTTTTTAGCATAGTACTACGTTTTATGTCCATTTGTCTAATTATTATTTTTGACCGCTAAATCGCATTTTTTTACACTTTTTTTAGTTGATCTCCAAAACTTCTGGACCTACCTTTCCAAAAATTTAACCTGTTCAACTAATAAATTAGTTGATTAGTTGAAAATTGTGAACTTTCATAACTAAAGGGCTTTTTCAATTTCGGTGTCAAACGATTCAGAATGACTCAGAATATCAAGAAAACATAAACTTCATCAGAAGGTAAATATTGGTTTTTAATATAATATTATCTTTTATACTTTTTTATCATTATGTTTATTTTTTTGCCACTAAAAATGACTCAAATTAAGGCTCGAAACGTATGTGGATTTACTAATGGGCATTTGTAGGTTATAAAAAGTTGGAACTAAACTTCCTGTAGGGTGAGTTCTAGTAATTGTTCAAAAATCAAAAATGAAAATTTTTACGTTTTGAAGAATTCTGAACATTTTATCATACCTTAAAAAAGGGATGCGTGTGTGTGTATGTGTGTGCGGATACATTGTTAACGATTTTGGGAATACGGATCAACCGATTCGAATGATTCAAAATACATTCGATTCCTATTGATAAGGAGATGTGCTGATTAGTTTTTGGCAAAGGCAGGTCTAGCCGTTTAGGAGATACGGAACAAAGAGTGCAGAAAATAGAAATCGAGTTTTTGAGAGAACGGAGCATCCGATTTGAATAATTCAACAAACATTTTATTTGTATTGTCTAAATAAAGAACTGATGAAATTTTTGGGAAGACAGGTCCAGCGGTTATGGACTCTCAATAAAAAAAGTTAAAAAATTGCACATTTGGCGGTCAAAATATTTTAAGGACATATGCACATCAAAGTATCAGATATTTTATAGAGATTTTAATAATGTGTACACATTTTGTGTAATTTTTTTTTTGGGTTCCGTACCAATATTTTCAATTTTAAAATTCACGTATATAGTTGAAACAAATGTTTTCGCCAGTATGGAATAACCGATTTGTGTGATTGAAAAATCATTCGGTTCGTACTCGATCGCGAGGCGTTTTTGCAAAAGGCAATTTTGCCGTTTCGGAGGTACGGAGCGCAAAGAGTCTAAAAGCGGTTATGCAGTTTTTGAGAGAACGGATCATACGATTAGATTGATTCAAAAAATATTTTGCTCGTATAGACGGTGTGCAAAAAATGGATTTACAGAAAATTTAGTAATTTTGAAAATTAAAAAAAAGGGAAAAAATTCAAAAAAAAATAAACATTCAAAACTAATTTTCGAAATTTTTTCATCATTTTTAAAAAAACTAAAACTAAACTTTAAAAAAACTAAATTTTGAAAAATAATAAAACTAAAATAAATCTATTTCTCACAAAAATTTGAGATTATTTCCAAAGTTTCAAAAAAAAAAAATCGAATAGTTTCAAAAATTTCCAAATTCTCAAAAAATTTAGAAAAAACGTTTTTTTCTTAAAATCCAAAAAATTTCAAATTTAAAAAAAAAATCAAAATTACCACAAAAATCAAATTTAAAGAAAAAGAGAATAAATTTCTTGTAAACATACACATAAGCACTTATAAGTTCACAGTATGTACTTCTATAATATCTATAATATCTTCTATCATATAATAAATCTATTTGAAATTAATTAAAACAATTATTTGTTCAATTACGGTACAGGAAGTTCCAGCAATTTGCCTTAAGGCACGATACCATGCACTACTTAGTTTAAATATTTTTTTTTCAAGAACAAAATAAATAAAATTGTTTTATGTCTATTCAAACACTAAAAGTGTTTGAAATGTTGACAAAATCGTTTTGGTTACGCCTCATTTAATATTCTGAATAGATAGAAGAATATATATATATATATATATATATATATATATATATATATACATGTATATATTATTGAACCGGCTACTAAATAAATTTTAAAATCCCAAAAGAGCATTTAGAATACATTATTACCCATACAAGATGTTTCGGAAGCCATTGGACAACACTTCAAAATAATTTTATTCAAATTTATTCCTAGGAACTAGTTGTGTATATGCTTTATTAAATATAGGATGTGATTTATTACAAAATTAATAAAAAAAAATTAAATAAATAAACAAAAATTCAGCACTATTCGCAACTTTACTTTCAAAATCAGTCCCGGATTTTTGGTTGATGAAAATGTTACACTTATCAGATAATTATGAAGAAATGTCTCTGCCGATCGTCTGAGAAAACTTACCAGAGAGTTCTATCAAAAGGCTTTTAAATTTTTAAAATCGGTTCAGCCGTTTTTAAGAAAACGTCGACAGAATGTTAAATTTCGGCTTAGGAACACACATACGTGAGTTATAGCAATTTGAGTCTCATACTTTTCATAACGACTCAAAAACTTCAAAATAAATTTGACGAGTTGAATTTTCTAGCTAAATCATAAACTTCATTTCGGGAAATTCAAAGTAATAATATTTTACTATATATTAATAAACAAAGTTGTTCAAAATTATTCCTGGAACTAGTTGTGTATGGTCTCATGTGCTTTATCAAATATAGGATTTGGTTTTATCAAAATCGTCAAAAAAAATTATTTTTACTACATCTATTATTTTTGCAACTTTACTTCCAAAATCAGTCCCGAATTTTTAGTTGATGAAAAATGTTGCACTTATCAGATAATTATGAAGAAATGCCTCTGGCGATCGTCCCAGAAAACTTATCAGAGAGTTCTAACGAATGGTTTTTAAATTTTCAAAATCGGATTAGCCGTTTTCAAGAAAACGTCGATAGAAAGTAAAATTTCGGCTTAGGAACACACATACGTGAGTTTATAGCAATTTGGGTCTCATCCTATTCATAACGACTCAAAAACTAAAAATAAATTTGACAAGTTTAATTTTCTAGCTAAATCATAAACTTCTCTTTCGAGAAATTAAGAGTAATAATAGTTCCGGATTTTCGACTAAA
>NW_020539726.1:38179914-38211445 GCF_003426905.1 Ctenocephalides felis | reverse complement strand
CTAATTAAATAATTTGAATTGATTAATATTACGTAATTCTTAATTAATTAAATTAAGATTTTCATGAAATGATACCGGACTCCTGATCTAGAGATGAACAATATTGTCCGTTCTAAAATTCATTCTTTATCCTGGTCAACTTTATTCTAAAATTTAAAACAAAAACAAAGCCATTGATATTTAAGACAGGAGCAAAATACCTGGTGCAATGTAACAGTATCACCTGAAGCTCCCAGAAAAAAAGAAAGTTAATAAAGCATTAGCATATCCTTAATAAATAAAGTAGAAACATACATGTAACATGTAATATTATTACTAAGACCTGTTTATTAACTCCTGATGATAAATCTCCCAAATGCTGTCTAATCTAAAATATATGTTCTTTATCCTGGCTAACTTTCTACTAATTATTAAAACAACTGCTTCTAGATTTAACAAAAAATTCTATAACAGTATCACCTGAAGCCTGTTTTGTGTTACCATTACCATAACCACTATCTCCTGATTCTGATCTACTTGCTGGTCAAGAACAATAATGTTGTCCATGGATATTATAATTTTATTTTATTTTTTAGAGCGACCAATAAGGAAGAAGAATGCCTCCAACGAAATAATAATGTTGCATAATAATATCAAGTGGACGGGGACGGAGTCAAGTGCAACGGAGCAATTATAAAAGATTTCATAATATAGGAGCTAGTCATCAAAAACAAAGTGACAATCTTGGAGGTAAGTTAGAGAAACAAGTTGGAAGCATTCTTCCTGGCGTTATTGACATTTCCAATAATTTTTTCAAAAAATTTCAAAGACAACCTATCGATTTTAATATTTGTTGATTGAATAGACATACTGAAGAATATTGTGTATAAATTATTTTATTCTACTCTTAACTATACATCCTAAGGAGCTCATTAAAAAATATTCAGTAAATTTTTTTCTATATAAAAGATTTTATAGTGCGAGAGCTGGTGCACCAAAAATGAGATGACATCTTTGTGATTTAAAAATTGGCAATGGAGAAAAAGTTGAACAAATATTTTTGGCAATGTACAAAGAACCTGTATTTCAATAAATGACATCCTGATAATTTGTAATGTTGATAAAAGTGTATTTATTTTATGATCTTCCACATTTTAGGTAGAAAAAATTTACAAAATTGAATAATTTCTAAATAATTTGGTGGCACAGAAGGACTTAAAAAAAATCATCGAAATTTTGTCAATTTGGCATTTAATGACAATTATTAAAAAATAATTAAGTTGACTCGTCAGTAGAGTCCTTTTCATCTTAATCAATATCAAAATTAAGTTTGCTCGTCAGTAGAGTCCTTTTCATTTTATAAAATTTTGAAATATAAATTTGCTCGTCAGTAGAGTCCTTTTTATCTTATTCAATGTCAAAAATTAAGTTTGCTTGTCAGTAAAGTCCTTTTCATCTTAATCAATGTCAAAATTAAGTTTGCTCGTCAATAGAGTCCTTTTCATTTTATAAAATTTTGAAATATAAATTTGCTCGTCGGTAGAGTCCTTTTTATCTGTTCTATGCTACAATTTATTTTTGCTTGATAGAGAAGTTTTTTTTTAGTTACAATTTGTAATCTTGTTTGACCGTCAGTACTGTCCTTTTATATCTTCCATTGATATTTAATTTGCTTGTAAGTAGAGTTTTTTTTTGTATTTTCACATTGCTCGTCAGTAGAGTCCTTTTTTTATTTTTCTTTGCCATTCACTTTGCTCGTCAGTAGAGTCCTTTTTTTATATCTAGAATGCTATTTAGTTTGCTTGTCAGTAGAGTCCTTTTATGATCTAGAAAGCTATTCAGTTTGCTCGTCAGTAGAGTTTTTCTGTGATATAGAATGTTTTTTAATTTGCTTGTCAGTACAGTCCTTTTTGTATTTTCCACATTGCTATTGAATTTGCTCGCAGTAGAGTTCTTTATTGTATTTTTCACTTTGCTATTTAACTTGTTTGTTAGTAGAGTTTTTTTGTATTCTTAACTTTGCTATTTAATTTGCTCGTCAGTAGAGTTGTTTTTGATATTTTCACAAGAGTTCTTTTTGTATTTTTCACTATTATATTTAGTTTGCTCGTCAGTAGAGTCCTTTTTTGTATTTTTCGACAGTAGAGTTCTCCTTATATTTTCCAAATTGTTATTTATTTGTTTTTCAACAAAGTCCTTTCTTCTTCTCATACTAAGTTTGCTTGTCAGTAGAATCCTATTAAATTATTAAAAAGAGGACTCTACTGACGCCAAAGGCCAAATGCATTACAGAACATAAAAAATTGATTAGTAACAAAAGAAGTTCATTGTCTAACAAATTGAAGCAAATTTGGAAGGTATTATATGACGAAATAATGAGAAAAGGACTCTACGAACGAGCAAATTAGTAAAATATGTACCTGAATATCTAATACATAATAATACCATCGTTAGTACTAAAAAGAAACTTTACTGACGAGCAAACTGAAAAATTAAATCAAAGTGATCAGTTTAGATAATGTTCTTATCGGCGAAAAAAACTCTACTGTTAGCAAAATAAATTTAAATTCCAAAAAAAAAATTTGGAATTTAAATTTATTTCCAAAAAGAAAAGGACTCTACTGACGAACAAATTAGTAAAATATGTCCCCAAATATCTAATACACATCAAACAAAAGAGTTGACACTTTGAAGATTGCTCAGTGTTAATTCTGGTAAGAATTTTAGGATCAACCAGATATTTAGGAGAATATTTGAACCAATTTTGGAAGTTACAAAAATAATTCTTTTTGGCAATTTTAGGGGTACCAAAATTTTCAGAAAATGCAAGTTTAGTAATATGGTAAGCCAGAAATGAGTTGACATTCTGATTCAGTCGGTTCCTGATGGTGATAAACTTTTATTCATATTAGGACCTTATACGTTTCGCTATTTAATTTGCTTGTTAGTAGTCCTTTTTTATTTCATGTCGTTAGTAGAATTGTATTTTTTATTTTTTTATTTTATCTTTTATCTAGATTTATTTGATTTTTAACTTTAGCTCTTTATTTCAGTGTGAAAAAGAATTACAAATCAATTTCTTTCGCTATTGCTAAGACTACTAAAATTACCACTAGCTCTCCGTCTAATAGTTGATAATACAGTTTAAAGTTTGAAACCGTTATCAGAAGTATCTCTCTCTTGATCTCGACGATCTCGATCTTCTCGATCTTTTAGAATTCGAGCTCGAGGCTTCGAATACGAATATTTGAGTCGCGTGCCATTGCACAATTTATTGGCATAAAACTAAATTCCTGTGATTAGGGAATCGGGATACACCAGCAAAGTTCCTGGTAGTAAAGATTATTAAACCAAACTAGTGGTGTATGGCATCGTGTCTTAAGGCAAATTGCTAGAACTTCCCGTACCGTAATGAAATATTCGAGAAATTTTAAACGTTTTCAAATATATTATTACAACTACTGTAACTTTCATTATTTTTATATGCTATCTTGTTTGTTATATCCGAGCAAATCAAATGTCAATCATAAATCATAAATCAATTTATCTCCAGAACATTAACAACAATCGTCATTTCATTTCGAATTCAAGTTCAAAAAAAAATAGTTAATTTACACAAAATTGAAAAAGTGCTCCCGCACGGTCACAGTCTGTACGCACTTGCAAATAATTCTGTGCGACATTTTCACTTGTACTATGCTTAGCTTGGCGGCATTTTCACATTTTTCAATAGTTTTCACAAAATTGGAAAAGTGTTCCTGACATAAACAGTCTAAACGCACTTGGGTAAACATTTGTACAAGAGCGGCGCTTAGACTGTGCTTAGTCTGGGTATTTTTTTGAGTTTTTAATCAAAAATCACAAAAATATTTTATGAAAAATAAAAAAATTTGAAAAAAGGATAAAAAATAAGAAATAAGAAAAGACGTGGACAAAAAAATACAGACATACAAAACATACACACACACACACACGCACATCCATTTTATCTGGGGTTTGCCTTAAAACTGTTCAGAAACCTTCAGAACGTCGAGAAATGCAAAAATTTTCATTTTCGATTCATGGTCCATTACTATAACTACAATACGGGAAGCAAAAATAGAATTATGAAGAAAGACAAAAATACATAATGCAAAGAATATGCAAGAGTTTTTGAGGATTTTTTGGTTGTCCTTAACAAGCCTAAAAATTCTGGTAAATTGCTAAATTCAAAATGCAACTTTGAGGTGACAACTACGGTATGGTGAATCCAAATATAAATTTGTAGGACTTGGTAAAAGATGGTAAGTTGGATAAAAACATTGGCTTAAATTTAGAAAAAATACAGGACTCCTACAATTGATGTTTGTTTTTTGTAGTAGTCCTTAATTTAAAACAGTTGTTTTTTCTGACCAGAATGTACCGTTTGTATTACATCAACTTTAAGTGGCACAACTAGTGTAACCGCCTCAAACAAGGTGATTTTTGGGAATTTATATTAATAAAACTACTTTATCAATCATTTCAAAATTTTGAGAATATATTTATACATGTTTTAAGAATACATAGTGAAATTTTTGAAGAAAAAATTTAAATATTTTTTAAGTTATAGTCGATCTCCAACTGCGCGACAAAAAAAGGCCATTCACTACTGCAATGATTCCGGCCCTCTAAGTGGATGAAATTTAAAAAAAAAATCTCGTTAAACTAGATAATATTGTGTGTAAAATGAACTACGATGAAGAAAAAAAAATCAAAAATTGACAAAATTACGGCGTTTTTTTAAGAAAGTCGAATTTTACCCAAAATTTTGGTCGTTTTTGGATTGCCAAAATTCGATTTTTGATCCGATAAAAAAATCGATAGTTTTTTTTACGGAGAACTATATATAAAACATGTAAAATAAAATTGATAGTGATCGGATTATTTGTTTTTGAGTAATCGCTGCAGCAAATTCGGAAAATTCTGTTTCGAGAAAAACGCGTTTAAAGATTAGATGATCGTTATACTATATACTATATATATATACTCTTTAAATGGCTGTAACTCAAAAACTATTTAAGATATCGATTTAAAATTTTGGCATGTTATTTTTAAAGGTATAATCTATCGAAATATGAAAAAATTAAAAATTCGATTTTTTGTAAATTTTACACTAGTTATGCCCCTTAAAACGTTATTAAAATATTATAAAAACATGTTTTACTAAATAACATTTACTGAAACCAATTTAACGTCCACCTTATCCTTTGGATAATCTAAATTGGTCCAAAATACCTAAGTGTTAGTAAACTATCAATTATTTTCGAAGAATGTGATATTTTGGCCAAGGGCAACAAAAAAACTTGCTTGTAAAAAAGTCTTACACTTTTTGGTATCGTTTGCATAAATTTTGTGGTAAAAGGTAAATTGAAGTTTCCAACAAAATCATCAGGAATACAATTTGTGTCAACTAATTTGCCCATATTAATAGTTTTTACTAAGGTAACTTGTTTTCTGGATTTCTAGCCCTTGGCATTTTCTCCAGATCCATCTTACCACCGTTCTTGATATTTTTATTTTTATTTTTATTTTTATTTCTAGATAAACTATAATTCGCAACAACATCCGTCAGTCAGTCAGCCAGTCAGTCTATATATATTGTTTTTCCCTTCGAGCTATCATTTATTACAACTGTTATGGATTCGTTTATTATTTAAATAAGAGAAGATGAAAATAGATTCAAGTAGATACAAGTAGTAGATGGATGATGGTGTAAAAGTAGATTACCAAGTAGTAAATAATAAATACACCATTGAAATCTACCAGGTTGTTCACCTATTATATATAATTGATTATTTGTAATTATCTATGATTTATATAGTCCAGGATTTTTAATATTTTTTTTCAATTAATACTATAAGCTTATGTCTAAATATGATTAGAGCCTTTGATCTATTTTTAACAGTTATAAATTCTTTTATTTTTATCCATAATTTATATGGTCCATGATTTTTCTCATTTTTTTAAATTTTATTTTTTACTCTACAATGCAGCCACTAGACTGTATTTAAATTTATTCAATTTTATCTCTAACCATAATTTATATAATCCACAATTTTTTGTTATTCATTTCATGCAAACTATTTATCTTTGATTTTTTCTTATCATTTTTGATACAATTAATAACAAATAAATTTGTATAAAGATCTTCTAAGCTATTTCTTTTTTTTTTAAATTTTTATTTTATACTTGTTATATTCTGCTTATAAAAAGATAACTCTACTATCGAGAAATATATATAGTATCTATAAAAATAAAAAAGGACTCTACTGACGAGCAAACTGAAACATGACATAAGATAAAGAAGGACTCTACTGACAACAGAATGAAACTGAAGATTTTATAAAAAGTTAATTTAAAAGTATATAGTAGTTAAGAAAAAGACTCTAATAATTATTATTGAATGTCAGTAGAGTCCCATCTGAGAAGCAAATCTTTAAAGTCGAATTTTCAAGATTTGCTCGTTAGTAGAGTCCTTTTTTATACTATAGTCGATTTTTTAAAATTTGCTCGTCAGTAGAGTTCACTTTTTATGATCTAGTTGAAATTTCAAGATTTGTTCGTCAGTACAGTCCTTTTTTATACTCTAATTGATTTTTTTTTTTAAACTTGCTCGTCAGTAAAGTCCTCTTCTTATGAATCAAGTAAAAATTTTAATATTTGCTCGTCAGTAGAGTCCTCTTTCTATAAATCTAAACGAAATTTTTAAGATTTGCTCGTCAGTAGAGTTCGTTTTTTTAGTCTGGTTGAAATTTCAGGATTACTTGTCAGTAGAATCCATTTTTTATAATCTAGTCAAATTTTCAAAATTTGCTCGTCAGTAGAGTCCTTTTTTATAATCTGGTTGAATAATCAAGATTTTCTCGTCAGTGGATTCTATTTTCATAATATAGCCGAAATTTTATGATTTGCTCATCAGTAGAGTCTTTCTTTATACTCTACTCAAATTTTCAAGATTTGCTCGTCAGTAGAGTCCCTTTTCTATAATCTGATTGATTTTTTTTTTAATTTGCTTGTCAGTAGAATCCATTTTTTATAAGCTTGACGAATTTTTAAAATTTGCTAGTCAGTAGAGTATTTTTTTATAATCTAGTCAAATTATTAAAATTTACTCGTCAGTAGAGTCCTCTTCTTATGAATCTAGACTAGATCTAGTCAAAATTTTACGTTTTTATGAAATTTGTTCGTTAGTAAAGTCTTTTTTTAATAATCTAGTCGAATGTTTGCTCGTCAGTAGAGTCCTCTTCCTAACTTGTACATATTATTCAATCTACCACCTTTAAAAAATCGTTAGCTTCGTTCTGGTATCAGTAGAGTCGTTGAAACTTGTAGAAATGAATACAAAGTTTATTTCAAAGATCAGCAGAGTCGTTTCTTTGTAGCTATTAATATGAGACACTTTAATTAATAACGATTAGACATCATGCCGTTAATATATCCCAAGTTGGACAAGTCAGACAACAAAGAAAAAGAGCGAATGGGATTAATTAAAAAAAGGACAATTTCAGAGTGAGAATCACAGCATTCTAGATCCTCCCCCCATAAATTTTTGCCTTTCGTAATTATGGTTTACGTAGAAACCATAGGCAATATATACCCAGACGTTCTAGTAAGTATTATACATAGAAAGTATTGAGTTTGACATACCCCGACAAAAGACCTAGTCTGGTATGCATTAAGAAAAAAACTAGTTTTTTGCATTTGCATCAATCCTAAAAGATGATACACGTTAATTAATAACGATTAGACGTCGGACAAGTGGTCACCAACTAGATATTCCTAGTCTTCTGCCTTCGGGTTAATTGAGCATTCGATTATTATGATTGGTGGCGTTCGGGCTAATTGCCCGACAGAGGACTCTGCTGGAAGTCGACAGGAAGGCGGTCGATCGTGAACGGATGAATATATTAGAAAATTGTTAATATGAGCAGTTGTGGACAAATAAAGGGTCATAGAACACTAAATTAGAAAGAACAGGTAATCCAACGGTGTAGATTTTAAGAGAGGAGTGTAGTAAGGATGCTCATTATTTTTGCTCCGTTCTAATCTTTATGATGATGGTGACTGGTTTAGCACTTACAAGCAAAGTAAAAGTAGTCATAGTGAAAAAGGAAGATTCTCAGTAACTAAGGAAAGGACACTACTGACTAGAAAACTGAAACTCGATATATTATAAGCAATATTGCATCAAGGTGAATTTAATTGGTCAGTATGGGATAAGTTTAGTAAAGAAACTATTTTATTGTAATTTGTGCATGAGAGAGAAAACTATGGTTCCACATTGTTAAAATTATATGAGGAGTGTGGCAAGGATGCTGCGTAAATTGAACCACGTCGTACTAGATTATTGGAGAATTTTTTCAGCATTTTTTTGTAAAAAAATAATATCTAGAATATAATGAGATCTGTATTGAAATTCTGTTAACCGATGAAATATTCTGCAAAAGAGTGATTGAACCAAGAAAAGGACTCTACTGACGAGTTAACTCAGTTTTGATATGAGAAGAAAAAATCATCATATTAACGAACAAATTAAATAAAAACCTAGATAATCAAAATACGACACTCGACTTTACTGATAAAAAAATTCTAAATGGTAAAAATAGGACTCTACTAACGAGCAAAATTAAAATCGACACGAGACAAAAAATAGAACTCTACTGACGAGCAAAATTAAAATCGACATGATATAAAGAAATAAAACTCTACTGACGAGCAATTTAAATGGTAGTCTACAAGATGAAAAAAGGACTCTACTGACAAGCAAACTTAAAATTGACACGAGATAAAAAATAGAACTCTACTTACGAGCAATAGCCACCTAGAAGATAAAAAGAGGACTCTACTGACAAACTTAAAATTGACATAATACAAAAAAATAAAACTCTACTGACGAGCAAAATAAATAGTAGTCTACAAGATGAAAACTGAAAATCGACATGATATAAAAAAGAGGACTCTACTGACAAGCAAACTAAATAGTAGTCTACAAGATAGAAAAGGACTCTACTGACGAGCAAACTGAAAATCGGCAGGAGACAAAAAATAGCACTTTACGAAAAAAAATTAAATAGCATTCTGGATTGTCAAAATATGACTCTACTGACGATCAAATTTTATATCCAGCTAAAAAACAAGAAAATGTTTTGTCTACCAGCAAATTTAGACAGATATCTGTAAGATAAAAAAAGACTGTACTAACGAGTAAATAGGAATATAATACACAAAAATGAGAAAAGAGGACTCTACTGACTATCTAATATTAAATCTAAATAATTTTTGTTGTGGCAAATTTAAAAGTCTAATGTTAACCACAATTAACGCAAAATATTAACGACAATATCGAAAATTTAAGATACATATGACTAAAAAAATAGTATATGTTTAAAATTATAAATAAAATATGGCCCATAGTTCTGATAAATTTGTCTTACAATGGCGTGTTTAAAACCAAAATATATAAAAAAATATATTAAAAAAATGACAAAGAAATTATTCTAAAAATTTTATAATTTAAATTATGGTTCCAAATTCCTAGAACTTTATCCACCATTGACTACTTTGGTGCATTATTATAAGGTACTAACAATAATAATTATCATAACAAATACAAAAATTGATTTTGTATTAACTAATAAAGGATCCGCCATATAACTTTTTTTTATTGGTAGCAATTTAGAAATTTTGACAGCCATTAAAAAGTTAGACAGCCATTTCAATGAAATTATTTTCGATAGATAGAAAAGATTTAAATTGAGAAAATATTCTGTAGTTTATATATATAGCATTTTCAAAAAAGAAAAAGTTATCTGACGGACCCTATACATACCTATGTCTATTATTAATGTGGCTCCTAATTTCTCGTTCTTTGTCCTTCAATGACAATAAGTTTCCGTGTGTCTAAATCTATGTTATAAATTACATAAGATCGGTCGTCACTCGTGTTAATATGATGTTATCTCAGGTGTTAAATAAACGATAAGTTTTTAATTGTCGAAGATGATGGACATCACCATCGTCGTCTGAAGACATTACCACGCCCAAGAGGACTTAACACTTTAATTAATTTTACGTAAAATAGTTTATCTTTAGTATTAATGAATTTGGACAGAAATAGTTAATGTGAAAAGTACTATGGTATTTTGAACATAATTACTCAGGGCAGGATGCGAGGATGTCCAACAGTTATAACAGAAATGGTACCAATTTTCAAAAAGTCATAACTCTTTCCAAACTTTCCGAAGACGAAGTTTTTATTTTTAAAATAAAAATAAAAAATTTAATTCTAAAATATCGGAATTACTAGTTTCATGTTTTCATGACGTCTATGCAATTTTCCCAAAGGCAAGGATTGGACGCCCTAAGGACTCTTATTATTATGGTCAATTTTTAACTTCCCGAAGGAGAAGTTTATGTTTTTATCAAAAAATCCGATTCATTAATTTTATGTTTTCTCTTAGACGTTTCAAGACATTCCGAATCGAATGAGACCAAATTTGGAAAAAGTATGTGTGTGTGTGTGTGTGTGTGTGTGCGTGTGCACCAACAGATTTTTTGCCGTAAATCGCTGTTTTCTCAAAAACGGCTAGACCGATTTCAAAAATTTAAAAGCCATTCGAAGTATCTCGATGAGGACTATTGTTTGTCAGTTTTGTGTGGCGATCGGCCAAGCCGTTTCTTCGTGAATAGCGGAGAAGTGAAAAGTTTTTCGTCCACGTTTTAGCCCGCAATTCTGAATCGATTTTGAAAATTCAAAAACCGTTCGATAGATATTGGTTGGGAATCGTGCTGATTAGTTTTTGGTAGAGATCGACCGGGCCGTTTTCTTGTAATAAAGTTTTTTTTTTTAAAAATCGACGATTTTTATGATTATTTTTTTGACGGTAGATACCATAGTCTTCTAGATCATACTAAAATATTACGGCCCTACGACAACTGGTTCAGCTTTAAAAATTCGTCAAAGTTTGCAAAAATTGTTATCGTTTTTTTGGCATTTGTCAAAATTAGACCTTTGATCGACGTTTTCTCAAAAACGCCTGAGCCGATTTTAGAAATTTAAAAGCTATTTTATGTATTTCGGTGAGGACTATCGTTTGTCAGTTTTGTGTGACGATCTGCCAAGCCGTTTCTTTGCAATTTGAAAAAAAGTGTTAAACTTTTCGTCCACATTTAAGATCATCATACCGAACCGATTTTACAAAATCAAAAACGATATTAGTTGGGAATGTTACTGATTAATTTTAGGTGAAAATCTATCGAGCCGTTTTCCTGTAATGAACTGTTTTTTGGCGATATACATCATGGTCTTATAGAACTTACTGTAATATTACGGCCTTACGACAAGTAGTTTAATTTAAAAAATTCGTCAAACTTTGCTAAAATTATTATCGTTTTCTTTAAAGTAGAATTGATGAAGTATATTATTTACACATTTTCTTTTTGATTAAGTCAATTATTTACACATATCGGGAAGTTCATGTAACTTGCCTCAAGGCTAAATACCAAACCAACTAGTTATTTTTTGTTTTTTTTTAAAATCCGTATTTAAAAAACACATAAATCTAAATTTCTTACGCCTAGTTCATTCGACTTTTTATCCAATTTCCTTTCTCAGTCAATAATTTATCTTATAGTCTATCTTATATTTGCATCTGGCAATAATTCAATATCGATTTATCGACGGCGTTATCCTTTTTGTATCGATAACACGTTAAGGGGGCACTTCGTATCGATTTATTTGCAATCAGTCGATCGCATTTGAATTTTAAATTGCAAATCCAGTCGAGTTCATTATATATAAATTCAGGTTGCTACGGGAATTGTTTATCGATTATAGTATCGATAGATAGATTCTATTTGCCCGGTAGCAAAATAGGGATGGACGAGAGTATTGGATCGATGTTAGATCGATAATTGTGCCCACTAGTATTTGAAAGAATTATTTGAAACTGACAAGTTTGTCAGTAGTGTCCTCTTTTTATAATCTTTGAAAATATGTTTGTCAGTAATTTTTGTCGGCGATTACGGTTGAACCGATTTGAATGATTCAAAGAACATTTGATTTGTATTAACTGGGAGACGTGCTGATTAGATTTTGGCAGAGGCAGGTCTAGTCGTTTCGGAGATACGGAACAAAGTCAAAAATGGTAATCTAGTTTTTAAGAGAACGGAGCGTCCGACTTTAATAGTTCTAAAAACATTTTGAAAATGCTTGAATTTTTACGAAGGGCAAGTCTAGCAGTTTTGGAGATAGAGTAAAAAAAGGCAAAAAAACACCTGAATTCTAAATTTAAAATCCAAGGTGATACAACTTAAAAAGTATTATAAAACAATTTTTAAAGCCTGTCATTTGAAACAAAAAACAAAAGTAAGTTCGTTTTGCAAAGGTACATTTTTTTGGTAAATTATTTATATCTTTCAAACTAATTTGTTAAAGTAATTAGTATATTTGGAAAAATCGTACAAAATTAAATTACCAACAATATTGTCTAATACTAAAACTCTCTAAAACTAACCGGTATACCCAAAAAGTGCATTTAAAACTACACAATATCCTCGGTAGACGATTTTGTAACAACGATGTGAACATAGCCACAATTTGTAAACGCAACTAACTTCACACTCGTGTTAAAGGAATTTTGAGTTTAAACGAATTTTGTTATATTATTAATGTCTAAATAATATATTTGTTGATTTTAGTATCTGGTATCGTAGTTGACATATTGAGGTACAATATACCTAAATCTGACAGACCCTGTGCATTTAGTGTTGCCTGAGGAGCTCCTCAAAATGAGCAAAGAATTTCAAAGACTTTTTTGAAAAAGTGGTGAATTCACAACGATTTTGCTAGAAGACTTATTGATTTTAGTATTTGGTGTCATAGTAGACATATTAAGGTATAATATATCTAAATCTGACAGTCCCTGTGCATTTAGTGTTGCCTGAGGACCTCTTCAAAATGAGCAAAGGAATTCAACGACTTTTTTTGAAAAAGTGGTAAATTTACAAGAATTTTGCTAGAAGACTTGTTGATTTTAGTATTTGGGGTCGTAGTAGATATATAAAGGTATAACATACCCAAATTATAGCACTCTGAGGCAAACAATGCGTCCTCAAGAGCACTTCAAAATATTTAGATATAATTTATTTTAACTTATAAAAATATATATGCAGCTCGCTGTGTGATATCGAAACGTATGCGAAAATTATATATACATATATAAATATATATATATTTATATTTATATATATATATATATATATATATATATATATATATGAGATAATAAATGCAGGAATGTTCGTCGGACTCGATAAATTTCATTTAATAATAAATGATAAGGCTCGCGCACACTTTTCGATTTAAATAAGGACAAAACGAAAAAAATAAGAAATAACACGAATAAAAAAAAGTCGACATGCGTTTATACTTAACGATATCAAATATGGCAAAAGGATCGAAATTTATTACAGCACTAAAATTGTTTTTGTAAAATAATAATAGGTCTTAAATTTGGAATAATTTGAGTAAAATATTATAGGCATGTGGATAGTAGTTTGGTAATGAAAATTGCTTCTTGTTCACTACATATTGTAAAATAATTTAAAGTATTTTTCACAAATAGAATTAAGTGTTAAAAGATTCTTAAAATATTATAGGCCTGTGGGTTTTGGTCGAGGGTCATAATGACCCTTTGAAATATTATAGGCCTATGGAAAGTAGTTTTTTAAGTTATAAAACTTGCTTCATGTATAATATTGCAAAATGAATAAAAGTAGTTTTTACAAATATAAATGAGCGTCAAAATATTCTTGAAATATTATAGGCCTGTGGGTTTTGGTCGAGGGTCATGATGACCCTGCAAAATATTATAGGCGTATGAAAAGTGGTTTGTTGAGTTATGAAAATTGCTTCATGCTCAATATTGTAAAATTATCTAAAGAATTTTCCACAACTAGAAAAAAGCGTTAAAATATTATAGGCCCGTGGGTCATAATGACCCTGCAAAATATCAATATTATAAAAATTAATTAAAGTATTTTTTTACAAATATAAATGAGCGTCAAAATATTCTCAAAATATTATAGGCTTGTGGGTTTTGGTCGAGGGTCATAATGACCCTTTAAATTATTATAGGCCTATGGAAAGTAGTTTGTGGAGTTATAAAAATTGCCTAATTTTTAATATTGTAAAAATTAATTAAATTATTTTTATACAAATAAAATTAAGCGTTAAAATATTCTTAAAATATTATAGGCTTGTGGGTTTTGGTCAAGGGTCATAATGACCCTTTAAATTATTATAGGCCTATGGAAAGAAGATTGTTAAGTTATAAAAATTGCTTCGTGCTCAATATTGTAATTTTTTTTTTTAATATTTTTTACAAATAAATTAAGCGTTAAAATATTATAGGCCTGTGGGTTTTAGTCTAAGGTCATAATGACCCTTTAAAATATTATAGGCCTATTGAAAGTAGTTTGTTGGGACATAAAAATTACTTCATGTTTAATATTATAAAATTAATTGAAGTATTTTTTACTAATATTCAGGCAACCAGGCAACTCTGCCTGACTGAGATATGAAAATAATGTATATATATATAAATAAATTTAATTATAAAAAAAAAATATAAATGAACGTCAAATATTCGTTAAATATTATAGGCCTATGGGTATTGGTCGATGGTCCGAACAAACTGTATGAATTTAAACACAAATACACAATTAATATTTAATTCAAAATTCAAAAATAATAAATAATATCATGGCTAGTTCTGTAATAAAATAGATTTTTATTAAAATGCTGACAAGCAAATGAATTAAACTGAGAACATTTCATAAGAAAATGCGACTAAATCACTTTTCACATTTATTAAAAAAAAACTCTATTTCTGTTTCTAAGACGATCATATTAATTTTATAACCAGCTAGTTTGCTTGTCAGTAGAGTCCTTTTCCATATTTTCACATAATCTAAATACATTTGTTATTGAAATAACATTCCATTAACAATCCACATTTTTAAGTTTATTATCTTTATGAAATTTTCCACCAGCTCTGAGTCTAACCATTTCGTGCCCGAAGAAGTTTCTTCGATTTCTTTTGTTTAAAGGTGAAGTGTTGAAAAAAGTTTTCAACGTGTACTTAATTTTACATTAACACAACGGTTTTCGATCATCGACAATAATTTGCCTTTCTATCTACAATCACTTCTTCAGTTGAAATAAAATTATAGATTCTACAAATTAGGTAATTGGTAGTCCAGTTGTTTAAGTCCAATTATATATGTTGAAAGAATAAGATAAAGATATTATACACTTATTTTCAAATAAGTATCTAACACAATATTCGAAATAATAAAGATCAATCATTATCAATCATTATTTTATTTTGTGCATTAAGAAGTTTCACTTCATCTACCCGTAAGGACTTCATACACAATTAGTACTTAATAGCACACACACACACCAATTATTAAATATTCAAAAACAACAAAAAAATCCGTACATTGTGGTGTGATAAAACTTGTTTTATTAAAGTTTTTCATTCTCCTCATTGCTCCAGGAGTTACGCAAGGGTGGTATTTAGGACCCACATTTTTAATATTAATTGCGTTTTTAGGTTATTCAGAATAGTTTTATTATATTAAATGTACGGTAAACATTATATAGTTTATTTTATTATTTAAAATATATGTTTTTTACCAAACTAGTGGTGTCCCTAGTTTCAACTTTCGATCTGTCGGAATAATAATAATTTGTTTTTCTATCTACAATCACTTCTTCAGTTGAAATAAAATTATATATTCTAGTTAGTAATTGGTAGTCCAGTTGTTTATGTCCAATTATACATAAAGATATTATACACTTATTTTCAGATAAGTATCTAAGTCAATATTCGAAATAATAAAGATCAATCTTTACTAGCCTTTTTAATGTGTGCATTAAGAAGTTTTACTTCAACTACACGTAAGGATTTCATACACAATTTATATTTAATAGCACAAACACATCAAATACTGAATATTCAAAAACAACAGCAAAAATCCTGGCTAGTTCTGTAATAAAATAGATTTTTATTAAAGTTAATTTTTCCTCGTTGTTCCAGGAGTTACGCAAGGACGATACTTAGGACCCATTTTTTATATTTAGTGCGATTTTAGGTTTATATGTTTTTTATCAAACTAGTGGTGTCCCTAGTTTCAACTTTAGATCTGTCGGAATAATAATAATTTGCCTTTCTATCTACAATAACTTCTTCAGTTGAAATAAAATTATAGATTCTACCTGGTAATTGGTAGTACAGTTGTTTATGTCCAATTATACACGTAGAAAGAATTGTAAGATATTATACACTTATTTCCAGATAAGTATATAACTCAATATTCGAAATAATGAATATCAATCTTTATTAGCCTTGTTATTTCAATTTGTGCATTAAGAAGTTTTACTTTAACTAGACGTTTAATATACACAATTAATTTAACATACACAATTAATATTTAATAGCACACACACCAAATATTGAATATTTAAAACAAAACACCGAAAAAATCCTTACTTTGTGGTATGATAAAACATGTTTTATTAAAGTTTATCCTTTCCTCATTGCTCCAGGAGTTACGCAAGGACGACATTTAGGACCCACTTTTTATATTTAATGCGATTTTAGGTAAAATAGATTTGTTTTACTATACTGAATGTATGGCAGATATTATATAGTTTATTTTATTATTTAAAATATATGTTTTTTACCCAACTAGTGGTGTCCCTTGTTTCTATTTTCGATCTTACCTCATTTATTAACGTGTTAACTTTTTAATTTACTTAAAGACTTTTTGCTGATTTGAAAAAATCAGTAACGCTTGTCAATTGTAGTATTACTGTTAAACTAAATCCACTTCTTGTTTTTTTTCTGTTTCATCAGGTTTAATCTGACGTCCATAAATATTTCAATCCGATGGAAACAAGTTCAAGTATTGAATTTCAAACATTACAACATTAGATTACATTGAAGGCGAGTACCTCAGACATGTATCTCTTTTATTTAACACGAAGAGACTTTTACAGGGGAGACAAACCTTTTGTAAAAAAGATTTGAATCTTGGGTAAATTTTGTAAAGAATCTTGGGTAATTTTTGTAAAGGTTTGAATCTTTTTTATTTCTTTGTTTTTTTTTTTTTTTTTTTTTGAGGAAAAAAACTTAGGAAATAGGAATATACCAGGATTTTTAATCAAACGCAAACGTTTTTGTTTATATTATCATGTTTTCCAAAATAAACCTCATAGCATTTTGACAGTTTTTAGTACCATTTTATATGAACAAGGCAGCAAAACAAATAGCCTTGCTATAACATTGGTCTATTTTACTCCAGAATTGACTGGTAAATTTGTAAAGTCATGTATGCAGTTTTAAAATTGATATATCATAGTATAAAATGAGAGAAAAGCAGCTTTGTAATGCTAACGGTGCGTCCTGAAGAGCCCATCAAACTTCATAGAATTGTTTTGGGTTATTTTTTAATCTCAGGAACAATGACAAGTAAAAGTGTTACAAATATTTTTTATAACATTTTTATTTATTTTTAACTTCCCATAGAGTAAGTTATAGTAATGGATCGAACATCTAAAATGAAAATTTTTGCATATCTTCACGCTTCAGAGGTTTCTGAACATTTTGGAATACCTCAGAAAAAATGGATGTGTGTTTGTGTGAAAACAATTTTTCGTCGACGATTTTGAGCGTATGGATGAACCGATTTGACCAATTCAAAAAGCGATCGATTCCTATTGCTAGGGAGATGTGTTGATTAGTTCTTGGCAAAGGCAGGTACAGCCGTTACGGAGATACGGAGCAAAGAGTGCAGAAAATAGAAATCGAGTTTTTGAGAGAACGGAGTATCCGATTTGAATGATGTAAAAAACGTTCAGTTCGTAATGATTGGGAAAAGTGATATTTAGTTTTTGGCAAAGGCAGATCTAGCCGTTTTGGAGATACGGAGCTAAATGTGTAAAATATGACAGTTTTTTAGAGAATTAAGCATCCGATTTGAATGATCTAGAAAACTTTGCATTGACAAAACAATTGCTTTTGAGGATGAAAAATTATTACATCTTTTTTATTTTCCATAAAATATTTTTGTAATTTTGGATTGAAAATTAAAAAAATTACCCAGGCTAAGCACAGTCTAAGCGCCACTCTGGTACAAATGTTTACCCAAGTGCGTTAGACTGTTTATATACTGGAGCACTTTTCCAATTTATATACTTTTGTGAAAACTGTTGAAAAATGCGAAAATGCCGCCAAGCTAAGCACAGTATAAGTGAAAATGTCGCACAGAATTATTTGCAAATGCGTTTAGACTGTGACTAGACGGGAGCACTTCTTCAATTTTGTGTAAATTAGGCAACTAACTATATTTTTGAAATTGAATTCGAAATGAAATGACGATTGTTAATAGATGATAGGAGATAAATTAATTTATTAACTTCCCGTAGGGTAAGTTATTGTAATGGGCCGAAAATCGGAATTGAAAATTTTTACATTTCTCGACGTTTTGAAGGTTTCTGAACATTTTGGCATACTTCAGAAAAAATGGATGTGTGTGTGTGTGTATGTGTGTGTGTGTGTATGTATGTATGGATACAAATTTCCAGTTACGTTTTAGGGCGCACGGATCAACCGATTTGAATGGTTCAAAAAACATTCGATTCCTATTGATAGGGAAAAGAGCTGATTAGTTTTTGGCAAATGCAGGTCCAGCCGTTTCGGAGATACGGAGCAAAAAGTGCAGAAAATAGAAATCGTATTTTTGAGAGAACGGAGTATCCGATTTGAATGATCTAAAAAACATCCAATTAGTAATGATTGGGAGAAGTGTTTATTAGTTTTTGGCAAAGGCAGGCCCAGCCATTTTGAAGATACGGAACTAAATATGTAAAAAATGGCAGTTTTTGAGAGAACTAAGCGTCCGATTTAAATGATTCAAAGAACTTTCTGCTTGTCTTAACAAAATAATCGATTTTGGAAAAAAAATTAGTCCCATTTTTTTTTTTTTCAGTTTTCTGTATATCGAAAATATTTATTTTTAATTCTGACTATAGTTCTAATATACTTTACAAATAATTTCAACTCTGCAATTCAATTTATATAATATTTATAAATATTAGACAATGTTACAATATTTATAATAATCTATTTGAAATCATTCAGTAATCCTCGAACATTTCGTTACGGTACGGGAAGTTCGAGCAATTTGCCTTAAGGCACGATGCCACCCACCCCACTAGTTTATGATTTACATTTGATTTGGTCAGATATAACAAAATAATGCAAAAATAATGAAAGTTTTACAGTATTTGTAATAATATATTTGAAAACATTTGTTATTCTTCGAATATTTCATTACGGTACAGGAAGTTCCAGCAATTTGTCTTAAGTAGGATGCCAGTTTTATATTTCTATTTATAAAGGTTTGCAACATCTGCAAATGTCCATCGTCTAAGATTTACAACATGAAGACGTCTTCGGGTTTTTTTTTAATGCGAGAGCTGACAGGACAGGCGTGTAATGCGACTAAAGAAAATAATACTCACGTGTCGGATTACTAAAGCAAACAGAATTTATAAACGTGTTATAAATAACAACTATTTTATTGTTTTGCAAATTTTTTCTATATATTAAAAATTCGTAATATTTTTTCAAAGAATGTATTTTTTCAATGAAAATTTATCCATTGTATTGAAATAGGATTCATTAAATAGTCATCAATTATTAAGCTGATTTTTTTCCCTTATTTTTTAATTTTTGGACAACCTTTTACATTTTTGGACATCTTTCTAAAATTTCTACATTTTTAGATATTTTATAACATTTTTGGACATCTTTCTACATTTTTTTTTGACGTTTTTCACATTTTTGAACGTTTTCCAACATTTTTGGACATCTTTCTACATTTTTTTTACATTTTTGGACATCTTTTTACATTTGTGGACATCTTTTTATATTTTTGAACGCTTTTTTACACTTTTGAATATTTTTCACATTTTTGAACATTTTTTCCCTTTTAAATATTTTTTAAAATTTTTTGAACATTTATGAACATTTATTTACATCTTTTTACATTGTTGTACATATTTTTACATTTTTTGGACATCTATTACATTTTTGGACATCTTTCTACATTTTTTACATTTTTGAATATTTTTCAACGCTTTTGGACATCTTTTTACATTTGTGGACATCTTTTTACATTTTAGAACGTGTTTTCACATTTTGGAACGTTTTTTACACTTTTGAACATTTTTTTTAAGTATTGGTCTTTTTTTTTAATTTTTTACATTTTTGGACATTTTTCAACAATTTTTACATTTTTGGATGTTATTTTTAACGTTTTTGGACATCTTTGGACGTTTTTCTACATTTTTGAATGTTTTTTTACATATTTGTACGCTTTTTTCCTCTTTTGTACGTTTTTTTTACATTTTGAACGTTTGTTTACATTTTTGAACATTTATTTTTACATTTTTGGACATTTTTTTAAATTCTTGATCATTTTCGAACATTTATTTACATCTTTTTACATTTGTGGACATCTTAGTACATTTTTTACATTTTTGGCCAATTTTGGACATCTTTCTACAATTTTTACATTTTTAGATATTTTTCAACGTTTTTTAACTTTTTTTTACATTTATTTACATTTTGGAAAGTTTTTTTTTTTCATTTTTAGACAACTTTGGACATCTTTTTACATTATTAGTGATCTTTCTACATTTTTTACATTTTTTACATTTTTGAACAATTTTGGACATCTTTTTTCATTGTTGGACATCCTTTTACATTCTTAAACATTTTTTCACGTTTTTGGACATTTTTGAACATCTTTAAGTTTTTTTATCCATAGTAATAAAACAGAATAAATGAAATAGTCAGCAATTATTTAACTGATTTTTTTCCTTATTATTTCTCGAGTCTCAACTAAACTAAACACTGTTGTCAAAAAATAAATAAAGATAATTTATTACTCGAATTTTATTTATTATTTATTATTATTATTTTACGATTCGGACGATAAACGTCAATTATTTGTTAAAAGAAAAACTTATGGAGGTAATAAATATTTGGAGTTATGTTTCGAAATTGGACAAATATAAAAAGTGTGGGTGATTAAAATATTTTTATAAAACATTGTAATGCATTTTTTATATTGTTTATTTTGTCAGTGGATTTAGAATGTTAAATAAAAGAACTTAGATATGATATTATAAAATATTGTTTTTTTTTAAATTTGTGGTCATTGAAAGCATTTTATTTATTATTGATCAACCTAAAATAATTTTTTTTCAAGGAGTATAATAAAGTACAGTTCATTCCAAATCATTTTATCACAATTCAATAAAACAACTCTTTCTTATTACAAAAAGGGCCTTATTACTACAACCCTTAGGGTCGTCTGGTAACACATGTGAAACACCATACGTGCCATATATATAATAATATATATTATTAGGACGAAGGCAAAAGCGAAAATTGAGATTATTTATTAAATCATTTTTCGTTATGCCCATTATTATATTTTTTTGGTCGTGATTTATATCCTGAAGAGGGATAAAAGATGTATATTATATATATATATATATATATATATATATATATATATATACGTAGGGTTATAAATTATCCCTTTACTCTAATAATGTATCAATAAGTGGTGCAGGGTGTTAGAAGGTTTTGAAAAAAGGTACCAATTAGGGCGTGTACAATTTTGAATTATTGCAAAAAAAAATCTGGATCGATTATAGGGTTGTTAATATCGAATTATTGTTAGGCTTAATATATAGAAAATTTCTTGCTATAAAAGGTACAATGGTTCTAATGAAAATTAGAAGATGGTATAGATTTGTCCGTGATTTTGAAGTAGACTGAGTTGCTGTAGGTATAAATGGTGTTAGACAATATTCAAGCATATTAAGTGGTGCACAAATTTGTCGAATATTGTATTTAAATCAGATGAATAGTTGAAGAGTTATAAAAGTTGCAGTAAATGCATGCACATGCACAAGGTACATACACACATTTTAGTTGCTGCACTATATACAGTACAACTGGCTAATTTATATGAATATTACACATTTTGCATATGTACTTGTTTGTATATATCCTGGTTACCAATTACATTAAGTCTATTGGTAAGTTGCTAAATGTTTTTACTTAATCAATACACTAATCAATAACTTTTCTTCAAGGAGTCCATTTCAGAAAAAACTTTTGTCTAGTTTTGGTCGTAATTTTGAAGTATAAGGAGTTGCTGTTGGTGATAATGATGTAAGACAATATTAAAGACTGTTTAGTGGTGCACAAATTTGTCGGATATTGTATTCAAATTAGACAAATAGTTTAGGAGTTATAGGAGTTGCAGTAAATGCATGCATGTGCTCGAGGTGCATCCACAAATTTTAGTTGCTGCACTATATACAGTACAGCTGGCCTATGAAAATAAATATTAATTATTTTATATTTTTATTTGCTTATAAATTTTCTGATTATAAATTGTAGGTAGCCTATTGGCAAGTTGCTACATATTTTTCCTCAGTCAATAAATCAAACAATACAATCACTCATTTCAAATTCGTTCCTATAAAAAATTATATGCTAGGTTTGATTGTGATTTTAGAGTATACTGAGTCGCTGTAGGTGATGATAGTATTAGAAAATATTGTAGATACCTTAATTTTGCACAATTTATCTGAACATGGAACTCATTTTAGACAAATTGTTCAAAAGTTGTCTGATTTGCAGTAAAAACATGCACTTCAATAACGTAATCCAAGAGTTAAAAAAATCTAGATCAGTCTAGTTTTGGTCGTGATTTTAGAGTATACCGAGTTGCTGTAGGTGATGATAGTATTAGAAAATATTGTAGATACCTTAATTTTGCACAATTTATCTGAACATGGAACTCATTTTAAACAAATTGTTCAAAAGTTGTCTGATTTGCAGTAAATAAATGCGCATCATTAAGGTAATCGAAGGGTTAGAAAAAAATCTAGATCAGTCTAGTTTTGATCGTGATTTTAAGGTATACCGAGTTGCTGTAGGTCACCATGCTGTATTGAAATATTGTGGATTATTTAATTTTACACAAATTTGCCGAATAATGCATCAAAATTGGACACATAGTTTGAAAGTTATGAAGAATTTTGTAAATAAATGCACACAGTTTGGATGTATAGATAACCAACTTGAATTACAGCTGGTCAATCAAGTTAATGTTTGCTCGTCATTAAGGCTATTTTTTCTAAAATATTCTGATGCTAAGTATTTTTTCATTAGGCCTATCGGCAAGTTGCTCTCTGCATATTTTTCCACAACAAGTACATTAATCACCAAAACATCCTTTAAAACAATTCTTTTAAAAAATTTCCCAAAACTTTTCACCATTAATTCCACTCCTCTGCCATCAATCAGTCAATCTATCTTCTAGATCCTCCTCCTCCTCCTGTGTGAAAAATTGTTTTCCGGTCAGCCCTTTCTTTGTTCCCGAAAATCAATTAGGAAGGAATTGAGGGAAGAAAAAGGGCTTGAAGGGATGGGTTTTAGGGATGGGTTTTAGGAATGGGTTTTAAGGGTATGGGTATGACTGTATGTTGTCATCGACACATGTGACCCAGTCAGAAGACTTGATGAAGGGATGATGAGATGATGAAGAAGGGCAAGGATGTGCTGTTGCTGATATTAAAGGATTAATCAGGTTATTGTTATTGGATTAAGGGTGAGGTGTTGGTGGCAGGTGGTAGAAGAAATATGTTGTTTTTGGAAACAAAGTTTATACCAGCAATTTTGATTTGTTTACAAGAATTGAAGTCATTCTGAATCGTTTGACACCGAAATTGGAGAATATATGTATGTGGTGTTAGGATCAGAATTTAACCTTATGTCAAAATCTTTTTTCTGTATTTTATATCATTTGTTATAAATCCTATATGTTTATTTATAATATTCTATGTCATTTTTCTGAGATATATGCTACTTTATAATACTTATCAAATCAGGGTAATTCTATACCATTTTTATAACTTCTATTCTATTTTATTCTATCATTATAAACTTTATGATATTTTTCTGAGTATATATGCTATTTATACAATTTTGTGATATGTATGGAATTTTTCTAAAATTTTTGCCATGTTTTTTTATTCTATTGCATAAACCCTATGGCATATTTCTGAATAATGTTTATGCCATTCTTATTACATAATAATTTTATCAAATTTATGCTTGAAATAATGCCAATTTGCTGAAATTTGTACCATACTGGAGCATATGCTATTTTATGAACATTCATAAAATTTTAATGATATTTATGCCATTTTCCAGTATTTTTTATAACTTTAATCCAACTTTTTTATACCATAACCAAAATTTATGCCATTTTTCTGAAATCGGAACATATACAAATATAATAATATTTACAAAAATGTTAGCTTATATGACACTTTTTTAGGTTCATGTTATTTTTAAAAAAATCTATGCCATTTTTCAGAAAAATTCTATTTTAATAATATTTATAAAATATTTGTGATATTTATGCTATTTATTTAAAACATGTGATTTTTTCAAAAAAATATCAATTTTTTAGAATATTTATGGCGTTATTTTTAATTATTGCTTTTTCCTAAAATATATGCCAATTTTTTTAACACATGCTATTTTAATAATATTTATGGAACATTTCTGACATCTATGCCATTTTTCTGATACTTGTGAAATTTTTCCCAAAAATCTATGCCATTTTACAGAAACAAATTTCATATGATTTATTAATTTTGATTGACAGTAAAAGTATGCAAAAAAATATATGATTTATAATATTTTTCTAATAATTATGCCATTTGTTTGTAATTTGTGTTTTTTTTTGAAAAATATATGCCAGTTTCTAGGAAAATATGCTATTTTCCAGAATAATATGCCATTTTACAGAAATATGACATTTTAATTTTATTTAATTTTTTTTTATAATATCTATGTATTTTTTTAAATTTGTGTATTTTTTCCAAAACAAATGCCATTTTAATAATATTCAAGAAATTTTTGATGATATTTAAGCCAATTTTTTAAATTTTGTAATATTTTTCTAAAAATCTACACGTTTTTTCCCTACATATGCCATTTTAATAATATTTCTGATGTTTATGCCATTTTTCTCAAGTTTGCGATCTGTCCCCAAAAATCTATGCCATTTTCCAGCAAAATATGTCATTTTAAAATTATTTATAAATTTTTTATATTATTTATGCAATTTTTTCAAATTTATGCATTTTTCTCAAAACATATACCATTTATATTATATATATAAAAATCTATAAAATTTATGATGTTATTTTCAAAATTATGCATTTTTCCAAAAATTTATACAATTTAATAATATTTATGAAATATTTGCATTGTTTATGTCATTTTTCTAAAACTTACAATTGTTTCCTAAAATCTATGCCATTTTCCAGGAAAAATGCCATTTTAATAATACTCATGAATATTTGTGATATTTATGTCATTTTTAAAAAAATGGTGATTTTTTCCCCAGAAATCTATTACATTTTCGAGAAAAATATGCCATTTTAATAGTATTTATAAACTTTTTAACTTCCCGAAGGAGAAGTTTGTGTTTTCATCAAAAAATCCGATTCGCTAATTTTATGTTTTCTCGACGTTTCGAGCCATTCTGAATCGAA
This sequence comes from Ctenocephalides felis, assembly GCF_003426905.1. NCBI lineage: Eukaryota > Metazoa > Arthropoda > Insecta > Siphonaptera > Pulicidae > Ctenocephalides > Ctenocephalides felis. Next base: position 38,185,713 of record NW_020539726.1, on the reverse strand, counting down.
TGAGACCAAATTTGGAAAAAGTATGTGTGTGTGTGTGTGTGTGTGCGTGTGCACCAACAGATTTTTTGCCGTAAATCGCCGTTTTCTCAAAAACGGCTGGACCGATTTCAAAAATTTAAAAGCCATTCGATGTATCTCGATGAGGACTATTGTTTGTCAGTTTTGTGCAACGATCTGCCAAGCCGTTTCTTTGTAATTTGAAAAAAAGTGTTGAACTTTTCGTCCGCATTTAAGCTCATCCTACCGAACCGATTTTAAAAAATCAAAAACTGTTCGAAAGATATCATTAGGGAATGATGCTGATTAATTTTAGGTGAAAATCTACCGAGCCGTTTTCTTGTAATTAAATGTTGAAAAAAAGTGTTAAATTTTCGTCCACATTTAAGCTTATCCTACCGAACCGATTTTGAAAAATCAAAAACTGTTCGAAAGATATCATTTGGGAATGATGCTGATTAATTTTAGGTGAAAATCTACCGAGCCGTTTTCTTGTAATTAAATGTTGAAAAAAAGTGTTAAATTTTCGTCCACATTTGAGCTTATCCTACCGAACCGATTTTGAAAAATCAAAAACTGTTCGAAAGATATCATTAGGGAATGATGCTGATTAATTTTAGGTGAAAATCTACCGAGCCGTTTTCTTGTAATTAAATGTTGAAAAAAGTGTTAAATTTTCGTCCACATTTAAGCTTATCCTACCGAACCGATTTTGAAAAATCAAAAACTGTTCGAAAGATATCATTTGGGAATGATGCTTATTAATTTTAGGTGAAAATCTACCGAGCCGCTTTTCTTGTAATTAACTGTTAAAAAAAAATTTAAGCCTTTTTTCATGGAACTTTTTTTGGTTATATACATCATGGTCTTATAGAACTTACTGTAATATTACGGCCTTACAACAAGTAGTTTAATTTTAAAAATTCGTCAAACTTTGCTAAAATTATTATCGTTTTTTTTAAAGTAGGATTGATGAAGTATAATATTTACACTTTTTTTTTTGATTAAGTCGATTATTTACACATATCGGGAAGTTCATGTAATTTGCCTCAAGGCTAAATACCAAACCAACTAGTTATGATTTATGTCATTTTATTTAATTTACGTGTTTTTCTCAAAACACAGATCATTTTTTTCTTTTTTCCTTATACATGCCAATTTTACAATATCTATGATTTTCATGACAATTTCTAAAGTTTGTAATATTTTTCCAGAAAGCTATGCCATTTCCCAGAATCAGATGTCATTTTAAAAATATGATGTTCATGCCACTTAAGTAATTGCTGATGCTTTTCCTAAATTCTGTGTCATTTTTTTCTTGATAATATTTAAGAAATCAAAAAACAGTGAGGGTAACATCATTTATTTAATATGTAGTTAGTTTAAATTAAAACCAATTGTTACAAAAAAAACTTCTCAACGTTTCCACATTACATCACAAAATTTACTACCAACAATTTGCAAATTCCTGTCCACTAATCACTTCCCCAAACCTAATATTCCCCAAAACCATCCCTTAGTCTCCTTCACCACTTCACATTCAAAACAACGACGCCCACTTCGCCCTTTTGCAAATGAGGGTTTTATTATTATACAACAGACTGATTTTTTTTCATACGCAGATGTGTTCAAGATTTTTTTTAATTTGCATTTGGAGTGTCTTCAAAAGTCAATTTTTGGAAAATCATTAATAGACATTGACGATGACAACCGAAGTGAAGGGCTGGTCCTTAAAAAACTGATTGGAAAACAGAAGTGGGGTAGTAAATTAATTTTTTTGTTTGTTTTGGTGTAAATGTTAAGAAAGGACTTCTGGTGCATCTAGAATATCTTGCAACAAATTATATAATAGATCAATATATACATTATATATGAGATTTCCATACAAACCACAAACACTAAGTCATATATAATGATGTATAAATCATTATATACATTTATATATGAGATTTCCATACAAACCCCAAACACTAGGCTATGAATAATGATGTATAAATTAATATATACATTTATATATGACTGTTACATACAAACCACAAACGCTAAACCATATATAATGATGTATTAATCAATATATACATTTATATATGAGATTTCCATACAAATCACAGACACTAGGCTATAAATAATGATGTATAAATCAATATATACATTTATATATGACTGTTACATACAAACCACAAACATTAAACCATATATAATGATGTATAAATCAATATATACATTTATATATGACTGTTACATACAAACCACAAACACTAGGCCATATATAATGATGTATAAATCAATATATACATTTATATATGACTGTTACATACAAACCACAAACATTAAACCATATATAATGATGTATAAATCAATATATACATTTATATATGACTGTTACATACAAACCACAAACACTAGGCCATATATAATGATGTATAAATCAATATATACATTTATATATGACTGTTACATACAAACCACAAACACTAAACCATATATAATGATGTATAAATCAATATATACATTTATATATGACTGTTACATACAAACCACAAACACTAAACCATATATAATGATGTACAAATCAATATATACATTTATATATGACTGTTACATACAAACCACAAACATTAAACCATATATAATGATGTATAAATCAATATATACATTTATATATGAGATTTATATACAAACCACAAACACTAAACCATATATAATGATGTATAAATCAATATATACATTTATAAATGAGATTTCCATACAAACCACAAACACTAGGCCATATATAATGATGTATAAATCAATATATACATTTATATATGAGATTTCCATACAAACCACAAACACTAGGCCATATATAATAATGTATAAATCAATATATACCTTTATATATGAGATTTACATACAAACCACAAACACTAGGCTATGAATAATGATGTATAAATCAATATATACATTTATATATGAGATTTACATACAAACCACAAACACTAGGCTTTGAATAATGATGTATAAATCAATATATACATTTATATATGAGATTTACATACAAACCACACACACTAGGCCATGTATAATGATGTATAAATCAATATATACATTTATATGACTGTTACATACAAACCACAAACACTAAACCATATATAATGATGTATAAATCAATATATACATTTATATATAAGATTTCCATACAAACCACAAGCACTAGGTTATATATAATGATATATAAATTTATATATACATTTATATATGAGATTTCCATACAAACCACAAACACTAGGCTATGAATAATGATGTATAAATCAATATATACATTTATATATAAGATTTCCATACAAACCACAAGCACTAGGTTATATATAATGATATATAAATTTATATATACATTTATATATGAGATTTCCATACAAACCACAAACACTAGGCTATGAATAATGATGTATAAATCAATATATACATTTATAAATGAGATTTCCATACAAACCACAAACACTAGGCTATATATAATAATGTATAAATTGATATATACATATATATATATATATTATATATATGACTGTTACATAATAAACCACTAACACTAACATATGTAATGATGTATAAATCAATATATACATTTATATGTGACTTTTGCATACAAACCACAAACACTAGACTTTGAATAATGATGTATAAATCAATATATACATTTATATACTTTTGCATACAAACCACAAACATTAGGCCATATATAGTGATGTATAAAGGAATATATACATTTATATATCCAATTTACATACAAACACACAAACACTAGGCTATGAATAATGATGTATAAATCAATATATACATTTATATATGACTTTGCATACAACCACAACACTAGGCTTTGAATAATGATGTATAAATCAATATATACATTTATATTTGAGATTTACATACTAACCACAAACACTAGGCTTTGATAATGAATGTATAAATCAATATATACATTTATACATGAGATTTCCATACAAATCACATGGACTAGGTATATATAATATAATATATACATTTACATATGTAATTTACATACAAACCACAAACACTAGGCTATGAATAATGATGTATAAATCAATATATACATTTATATATGAGGATTTTCATACAAACCATATACACTAGGCCATATATAATGATGTATAAATCAATATATACATTTATATATGAGATTTCCATACAAACCACACACTAGGCCATATATAATATAATAATACAGTTATATATTCAATTTCCATACAAAACCAACATTTACTAGGCCATATATAATGATGTATAAATCAATATATACATTTATATATGACTGTTACATACAAACTACAAACACTAAACCATATATAATGATGTGTAAATTGATATATACATTTATATATGGGATTTCCATACAAACCACATTGACTAGGCCATATATAATAATAATATACACATTTATATTGATATTTCCATACAAACCACAAACACTGAACAAATATATAATGATGTATAAATCAATATATACATTTATATATGAAATTTTCAATACAAACCACAATCACTAGGCAATATATAATAATGTATAAATCAATATATACATTTATATATGACTGGTACATACAAACGACAAACACTAAGCCATATATAATGATGTATAAATCAATATATACATTTATATATGAGATTTCCATACAACCACAAATACTAGGCCATATATAATGATGTATAAATCAATATATACATTTATATATGACTTTTGCATACAGACCACAAACACTAGGCCTATGAATAATGATGTATAAATCAATATATACATTTATATATGAGATTTCCATACGAACCACATTGACTAGGCCATATATAATGATGTATAAATCAATATATACATTTATATGACTGTTACATACAAACCACAACACTAACCATATATAATGATGTATAAATCAATATATACATTTATATATACTTTTGCATACAAACCACAAACACTAATGATGTATAAATCAATATATACATTTATATATGATTTCTGCATACAAACCACAAACACTAGGCCATATATAATAATGTATAAATCAATATATACATTTATATATAATTTTTGCATACAAACCACAACACTAGGCCATATAAATAATGTATAAATCAATATATAGATTTTATATGATTTTTGCATACAAACCACAACACTAGGCCATATATAATATAATATATACAGTTATATATCCAATTTCCATACAAACCACAAACACTAAACCATAATAATGATGTATAAATCAATATATACATTTATATATGAGATTTCCATACAAACCACAAACACTAGATCATATATAATGATGTATAAATCAATATATACATTTATATATGAGATTTCTATACAAATCATATATATGGACTAGGCCATATATAATGATGTATAAATCAATATATACATTTATATATGACTGTTACATACAAACCACAAACACAAGGCCATATATAATATAATATATACATTTATATATCCAATTTCCATACAAACCACAACACTAGGCCATATATAATGCTGTATAAATCATTATATACATTTATATATGACCGTTACATACAAACCGCAAACACTAGGCTATTAATATGATGTAAAAATTAATACATACATTTATATAGAGATTTCTATACAAACCACAAACATTAGGCATATAATAAATGATGTACAAATCAATATATACGTATATATAAGATTTCCATACAAACCATATACCTAGGCCATATATAATGATGTATAAACAATTTATACATTTATATATGAGATTACATACAAACCACATAGACTAGGCTATT
>NW_020539726.1:38150746-38178914 GCF_003426905.1 Ctenocephalides felis | reverse complement strand
TGAAACTAAATTAATTCTTATATATTCTTTGTGAATATTTGGCAAAACAAATTCTCTGGTAAAAATGTGAACAATAATATAAAATTAATTATATAATAAATTAAATTAAATAAAATCTCTCTTTCTCTCCTTTTCTCTTATTTTCTCGCTCATTCTCTTCTCTTGTATTGCACTTTGTCTATCCCTTTCTTTCATACAAAATCTCTTGAGTTTTATTTCTCAACTAATATGTTTTAACAAGTAGGATTTTCTGGCAAAAATTAAACACCTGATTTGAAAAATAGTTTGAAAAATATTAATATACTTTTTGAATGCATTTTTAGAACTCCTGAAGTTTTCCCTCAATTCCGTACAAAGGAGTATTTCTTCCCTTATATGCGTTCGATAAAATTGCAACGTATGAACTTGAACCTCTTGCATGATTGCATGTGCAACGAAATATATATACATAGATACATACACACACACACACTATATATATATATATATATATATATATATATATATTACTACCCCTGCACGACATCGATAAGGCAGTCGAGTTCTGCGAATGGCATATTGCATAAAAGTCGTCTTAGGGAAAAGTTATTACGAACTTGAACTTCACTGGAAATTGATAAAAAAGTAGTAAAGAAACTTATTGTAATTTTATGAACGAACTAGTTCTGTTGTACCTGTAGGCAAATTCCCTAACATTTTGACAACTGATTATTTGGAACTTAATTATTATAAAATTTTGTATGTAAGGTCTTGATTTTTCTGATGCAAACATCAAGATAGAACTATTAGTTTTCTTATTTTGGCAAAATATCATCAAGTGTTGAGGAAATTTATTTCAGGATTCCTGAAAAACTAAAACTTTGTCCCGAACGAACTAGTTCAGTTGTGCCTGTAGACAAACTCTCTTACATTTTGACTATTGATTGTTTGAAACTTAATTATCAAAACATTTTGTATGAAGGGTCTTGATTTTTTTTATGCAACATCAAGATACAACTATTAGTTTTTTAATTTTGTCAAAATATTATTAAGTGTTGAGAAAATTTATTTCAAGATTCCTGAAAAACTAAAACTTTGTCCCGAACGAACTAGTTCTGTTGTGCCTGTAGGCAAATTTTCTAACATTTTGACCATTGATTATTTGAAACTCAATTATTATAACATTTTGTATGAAAGGTCTTGATTTTTTTGATGCACAAATCAAGATACAACTATTACTTTTCCAATTTTGCCAAAATATTATTAAGTGTTGAGAAAATTTATTTCAAGATTCCTGAAAAAACTAAAAAAATTCCCCACTTATTTACTTCTAACAAAACTACTTTACTTGAGAAATTTTTGCAAAAATTAAATAATTTTTGCAAAATTAATTTTTCCCAGCAGCAACTTGCCGATAGGCATTATATGTGTGAAAATTAATTTGAATAGTATTTCTGGAATATTTATCTATTATTAAATTTAAATTAACACCCATTCATCAGCAATACTTCAACGTCATGCTCAATAGAGAACATCATGCACATGTTGGCATAATATTTAGGGGATGACCCTTTTTTAGACGAAGGGTTTGAAAGGAGGCAATTAGTTTTAGATAATAGGTAAAATATTATATGTAAGTAACATATTGGTGGATGCATCTGGAAACCTTAATAATACGTTTTTGTGCATCCGAAACCCACTTGCAACAACCAACTTGCACCATCCCACTTCTGCACCTACAATCTAACATTTAATTAAAATGTATTACAAATGTTTGTGGTTTTGTATAAAATTCTCATAATATGAGATTTCTATATATATGAATGTACATATCAATTTATACATCATTATATATGGCCTAGTGTATATGGTTTGTATGTAAATCTCATATATAAATGTATATATTGATTTATACATCATTATATATGGCCTAGTCTATGTGGTTTGTGTGGAAATTGGATATATAACTGTATATATTATATTATATATGGCCTAGTGTTTGTGGTTTGTATGCAAAAGTCTTATATAAATGTATATATTGATTTATACATCATTGTATATGGCCTAGTGTTTGTGGTTTGTATGGAAATCTCATATATAAATGTATATATTGATTTATACATCATTATTCATAGCCTAGTGTTTGTGGTTTGTATAGAAATCACATATATAAATGTATATATTATATTATATATGGCCTAGTGTGTATGATTTATATGAAAATCTCATATATAAATGTATATATTGATTTATACATCATTATAAATAGCCTAGTCTATGTGGTTTGTATGTAAATCTCATATATAAATGTATAAATTGATTTATACATCATTATATATGGCCTAGTGTATATGGTTTGTATGGAAATCTTATATATAAACGTATATATTGATTTGTACATCATTATATATGGCCTAATGTTTGTGGTTTGTATAGAAATCTCATATATAAATGTATGTATTAATTTATACATCATTATTAATAGCCTAGTGTTTGCGGTTTGTATGTAACGGTCATATATAAATGTATATAATGATTTATACAGCATTATATATGGCCTAGTGTTGTGGTTTGTATGGAAATTGGATATATAAATGTATATATTATATTATATATGGCCTTGTGTTTGTGGTTTGTATGTAACAGTCATATATAAATGTATATATTGATTTATACATCATTATATATGGCCTAGTCCATATATATGATTTGTATAGAAATCTCATATATAAATGTATATATTGATTTATACATCATTATATATGATCTAGTGTTTGTGGTTTGTATGGAAATCTCATATATAAATGTATATATTGATTATACATCATTATATATGGTTTAGTGTTTGTGGTTTGTATGGAAATTGGATATATAACTGTATATATTATATTATATGGCCTAGTAGTGTTGTGGTTTGTATGCAAAAATCATATTAAATCTATATATTGATTTATACATTATTATATATGGCCTAGTGTTTGTGGTTATGCAAAAATTATATATAAATGTATATATTGATTTATACATTATTATATATGGCCTAGTGTTTGTGGTTTGTATGCAGAAATCATATATAAATGTATATATTGATTTATACATCATTAGGTTTGTGGTTTGTATGCAAAAGTCATATATAAATGTATATATTGATTTATACATCATTATATATGGTTTAGTGTTGTGTGTTTGTATGTAACAGTCATATAAATGTATATATTGATTTATACATCATTATATATGGCCTAGTCAATGTGGTTCGTATGGAAATCTCATATATAAATGTATATATTGATTTATACATCATTATTCATAGCCTAGTGTTTGTGGTCTGTATGCAAAAGTCATATATAAATGTATATATTGATTTATACATCATTATATATGGCCTAGTATTTGTGGTTTGTATGGAAATCTCATATATAAATGTATATATTGATTTATACATCATTATATATGGCTTAGTGTTTGTGGTTTGTATGTACCAGTCATATATAAATGTATATATTGATTTATACATTATTATATATTGCCTAGTGATTGTGGTTTGTATTGAAATTTCATATATAAATGTATATATTGATTTATACATCATTATATATTTGTTCAGTGTTTGTGGTTTGTATGGAAATATCATATATAAATGTATATATTATATTATATATGGCCTAGTCAATGTGGTTTGTATGGAAATCCCATATATAAATGTATATATCAATTTACACATCATTATATATGGTTTAGTGTTTGTAGTTTGTATGTAACAGTCATATATAAATGTATATATTGATTTATACATCATTATATATGGCCTGTAAATGTGGTTTGTATGGAAATTGAATATATAACTGTATATATTATATTATATATGGCCTAGTGTGTGGTTTGTATGGAAATCTCATATATAAATGTATATATTGATTTATACATCATTATATATGGCCTAGTGTATATGGTTTGTATGAAAATCTCATATATAAATGTATATATTGATTTATACATCATTATTCATAGCCTAGTGTTTGTGGTTTGTATGTAAATTACATATATAAATGTATATATATATATATATAACCTAGTCCATGTGATTTGTATGGAAATCTCATGTATAAATGTATATATTGATTTATACATCATTATTCAAAGCCTAGTGTTTGTGGTTAGTATGTAAATCTCAAATATAAATGTATATATTGATTTATACATCATTATTCAAAGCCTAGTGTTTGTGGTTTGTATGCAAAAGTCATATATAAATGTATATATTGATTTATACATCATTATTCATAGCCTAGTGTTTGTGGTTTGTATGTAAATTGGATATATAAATGTATATATTCCTTTATACATCACTATATATGGCCTAATGTTTGTGGTTTGTATGCAAAAGTCATATATATGTATATATTGATTTATACATCATTATTCAAAGTCTAGTGTTTGTGGTTTGTATGCAAAAGTCACATATAAATGTATATATTGATTTATACATCATTACATATGGTTTAGTGTTAGTGGTTTATATGTAACAGTCATATATATATATATATATATATATATGTATATATCAATTTATACATTATTATATATAGCCTAGTGTGTGTGGTTTGTATGGAAATCTCATTTATAAATGTATATATTGATTTATACATCATTATTCATAGCCTAGTGTTTGTGTTTGTATGGAAATCTCATATATAAATGTATATATAAATTTATATATCATTATTATAACCTAGTGCTTGTGGTTTGTATGGAAATCTTATATATAAATGTATATATTGATTTATACATCATTATTCATAGCCTAGTGTTTGTGGTTTGTATGGAAATCTCATATATAAATGTATATATAAATTTTAATATCATTATAACCTAGTGCTTGTGGTTTGTATGGAAATCTTATATAAATGTATATATTGATTTATACATCATTATATATAACCTAGTGCTTGTGGTTTGTATGGAAATCTTATATATAAATGTATATATTGATTATACATCATTATATATGGTTTAGTGTTTGTGGTTTGTATGTAACAGTCAATATAAATGTATATATGATTTATACATCATTATACATGGCCTAGTGTGTGGTTTTGTATGTAAATTCATATATAAATGATATATTGATTTATACATCATTATTCAAAGCCTAGTGTTTGTGGTTTGTATGTAAATCTCATATATAAATGTATATATGATTTATACATCATTATTCATAGCCTAGTGTTTGTGGTTTGTATGTAAATCTCATATATAAATGTATATATTGATTTATACATCATTATATATGTCCTAGTGTTTGTGGTTTGTATGTAAATCTCATATATAAATGTATATATTGATTTATACATCATTATATATGTCCTAGTGTTTGTGGTTTGTATGGAAATCTCATTTATAAAATGTATATATTGATTTATACATCATTATATATGGTTTAGTGTTTGTGGGTGTATATAAATCTCATATATAAATGTATATATTGATTTATACATCATTATATATGGTTTAATGTTTGTGGTTTGTATGTAACAGTCATAATATAAATGTATATATTGATTTATACATCATTATATATGGTTTAGTGTTGTGGTTTGTATGTAACAGTCATATATAAATGTATATATTGATTTATACATCATTATATATGGTTAGTGTTTGTGGTGTATGTAACAGTCATATATAATGTATATATGATTTATACATCATTATATATGGCCTAGTGTTTGTGGTTTGTATGTGTAAAAGTCATATATAAATGTATATATTGATTATACATCATTATATATGGTTTTATGTTGTGGTTTGTATGTAACAGTCATATATAAATGTATATATTGATTTATACATCATTATATATGGTTTAGTGTTTGTGGTTTGTATGTAACAGTTATATATAAATGTATATATTGATTTATACATCATTATTTATAGCCTAGTGTCTGTGATTTGTATGGAAATCTCATATATAAATGTATATATTGATTAATACATCATTATATATGGTTTAGCGTTTGTGGTTTGTATGTAACAGTCATATATAAATGTATATATTAATTATACATCATTATCATAGCCTAGTGTTGGGGTTTGTATGGAAATCTCATATATAAATGTATATAATGATTTAACATCATTATATATGACTTAGTGTTTGTGGTTTGTATGGAAATCTCATATATAAATGTATATATTGATCTATTATATAATTTGTTGCAAGATATTCTAGATGCACCAGAAGTCCTTTCTTAACATTTACACCAAAAACAAACAAAAAAATTAATTTACTACCCCACTTCTGTTTTCCAATCAGTTTTTAAGGACCAGCCCTTCACTTCGGTTGTCATCGTCAATGTCTATTATTGATTTTCCAAAAATTGACTTTGAAGACACTCCAAATGCAAATTAAAAAAAATCTTGAACACATCTGCGTATGAAAAAAAATCAGTCTGTTGTATAATAATAAAACCTCATTTGCAAAAAGGGCGAAGTGGGCGTCGTTGTTTTGAATGTGAAGTGGTGAAGGAGACTAAGGGATGTTTTGGGGAATATTAGGTTTGGGGAAGTGATTAGTGGACAGGAATTTGCAAATGTTGGTAGTAAATTTTGTGATGTAATGTGGAAACGTTGAGAAGTTTTTTTTGTAACAATTGGTTTTAATTTAAACTAACTACATATTAAATAAATGATGTTACCCTCACTGTTTTTGATTTCTTAAATATTATCAAGAATTTAAAAAATCAGCAATTACTTAAGTGGCATGAACATCATATTTTTTAAAATGACATCTGATTCTGGGAAATGGCATAGCTTTCTGGAAAAATATTACAAACTTTAGAAATTGTCATGAAAATCATAGATATTGTAAAATTGGCATGTATAAGGAAAAAAGAAAAAAATGATCTGTGTTTTGAGAAAAACACGTAAATTAAATAAAATGACATAAATCATAACTAGTTGGTTTGGTATTTAGCCTTGAGGCAAATTACATGAACTTCCCGATATGTGTAAATAATCGACTTAATCAAAAAAAAAAGTGTAAATATTATACTTCATCAATCCTACTTTAAAAAAAACGATAATAATTTTAGCAAAGTTTGACGAATTTTAAAATTAAACTACTTGTTGTAAGGCCGTAATATTACAGTAAGTTCTATAAGACCATGATGTATATAACCAAATAAAGTTCCATGAAAAAAGGCTTAAATTTTTTTTTAACAGTTAATTACAAGAAAAGCGGCTCGGTAGATTTTCACCTAAAATTAATAAGCATCATTCCCAAATGATATCTTTCGAACAGTTTTTGATTTTTCAAAATCGGTTCGGTAGGATAAGCTTAAATGTGGACGAAAATTTAACACTTTTTTCAACATTTAATTACAAGAAAACGGCTCGGTAGATTTTCACCTAAAATTAATCAGCATCATTCCCTAATGATATCTTTCGAACAGTTTTTGATTTTTCAAAATCGGTTCGGTAGGATAAGCTCAAATGTGGACGAAAATTTAACACTTTTTTTCAACATTTAATTACAAGAAAACGGCTCGGTAGATTTTCACCTAAAATTAATCAGCATCATTCCCAAATGATATCTTTCGAACAGTTTTTGATTTTTCAAAATCGGTTCGGTAGGATAAGCTTAAATGTGGACGAAAATTTAACACTTTTTTTCAACATTTAATTACAAGAAAACGGCTCGGTAGATTTTCACCTAAAATTAATCAGCATCATTCCCTAATGATATCTTTCGAACAGTTTTTGATTTTTTAAAATCGGTTCGGTAGGATGAGCTTAAATGCGGACGAAAAGTTCAACACTTTTTTTCAAATTACAAAGAAACGGCTTGGCAGATCGTTGCACAAAACTGACAAACAATAGTCCTCATCGAGATACATCGAATGGCTTTTAAATTTTTGAAATCGGTCCAGCCGTTTTTGAGAAAACGGCGATTTACGGCAAAAAATCTGTTGGTGCACACGCACACACACACACACACACACACACACATACTTTTTCCAAATTTGGTCTCATTCGATTCAGAATGGCTCGAAACGTCGAGAAAACATAAAATTAGAGAATCGGATTTTTTTATGAAAACATAAACTTCTCCTTCGGGAAGTTAAAAAGTTTATAAATACTATTAAAATGGCATATTTTTCTCGAAAATGTAATAGATTTCTGGGGAAAAAATCACCATTTTTTTAAAAATGACATAAATATCACAAATATTTCATGAGTATTATTAAAATGGCATTTTTCCTGGAAAATGGCATAGATTTTAGGAAACAATTGTAAGTTTTAGAAAAATGACATAAACAATGCAAATATTTCATAAATATTATTAAAATTGTATAAATTTTTGGAAAAATGCATAATTTTGAAAATAACATCATAAATTTTATAGATTTTTATATATATAATATAAATGGTATATGTTTTGAGAAAAATGCATAAATTTGAAAAAATTGCATAAATAATATAAAAAATTTATAAATAATTTTAAAATGACATATTTTGCTGGAAATGGCATAGATTTTTGGGGACAGATCGCAAACTTGAAAAATGGCATAAACATCAGAAATATTATTAAATGGCATATGTAGGGAAAAAAACGTGTAGATTTTTAGAAAAATATTACAAAATTTAAAAAATTGGCTTAAATATCATCAAAAATTTCTTGAATATTATTAAAATGGCATTTGTTTTGGAAAAAATACACAAATTTAAAAAAATACATAGATATTATAAAAAAAATTTAAATAAAATTAAAATGTCATATTTCTGTAAAATGGCATATTATTCTGGAAAATAGCATATTTTCCTAGAAACTGGCATATATTTTTCAAAAAAAAACACAAATTACAAACAAATGGCATAATTATTAGAAAAATATTATAAATCATATATTTTTTTGCATACTTTTACTGTCAATCAAAATTAATAAATCATATGAAATTGTTTCTGTAAAATGGCATAGATTTTGGGAAAAATTTCACAAGTATCAGAAAAATGGCATAGATGTCAGAAATGTTCCATAAATATTATTAAATAGCATGTGTTAAAAAAATTGGCATATATTTTAGGAAAAAGCAATAATTAAAAATAACGCCATAAATATTCTAAAAAATTGATATTTTTTTGAAAAAATCACATGTTTTAAATAAATAGCATAAATATCACAAATATTTTATAAATATTATTAAAATAGAATTTTTCTGAAAAATGGCATAGATTTTTTTAAAAATAACATGAACCTAAAAAAGTGTCATATAAGCTAACATTTTTGTAAATATTATTATATTTGTATATGTTCCGATTTCAGAAAAATGGCATAAATTTTGGTTATGGTATAAAAAAGTTGGATTAAAGTTATAAAAATACTGGAAAATGGCATAAATATCATTAAAATTTATGAATGTTCATAAAATAGCATATGCTCCAGTATGGTACAAATTTCAGCAAATTGGCATTATTTCAAGCATAAATTTGATAAAATTATTATGTAATAAGAATGGCATAAACATTATTCAGAAATATGCCATAGGGTTTATGCAATAGAATAAAAAAACATGGCAAAAATTTTAGAAAAATTCCATACATATCACAAAATTGTATAAATAGCAATATACTCAGAAAAATATCATAAAGTTTATAATGATAGAATAAAATAGAATAGAAGTTATAAAAATGGTATAGAATTACCCTGATTTGATAAGTATTATAAAGTAGCATATATCTCAGAAAAATGACATAGAATATTATAAATAAACATATAGGATTTATAACAAATGATATAAAATACAGAAAAAAGATTTTGACATAAGGTTAAATTCTGATCCTAACACCACATACATACATTCTCCAATTTCGGTGTCAAACGATTCAGAATGACTTCAATTCTTGTAAACAAATCAAAATTGCTGGTATAAACTTTGTTTCCAAAAACAACATATTTCTTCTACCACCTGCCACCAACACCTCACCCTTAATCCAATAACAATAACCTGATTAATCCTTTAATATCAGCAACAGCACATCCTTGCCCTTCTTCATCATCTCATCATCCCTTCATCAAGTCTTCTGACTGGGTCACATGTGTCGATGACAACATACAGTCATACCCATACCCTTAAAAACCATTCCTAAAACCCATCCCTAAAACCCATCCCTTCAAGCCCTTTTTCTTCCTCAATTCCTTCCTAATTGATTTCGGGAACAAAGAAAGGGCTGACCGGAAAACAATTTTTCACACAGGAGGAGGAGGAGGATCTAGAGATAGATTGACTGATTGATGGCAGAGGAGTGGAATTAATGGTGAAAAGTTTTGGGAAATTTTTTAAAAGAATTGTTTTAAAGGATGTTTTGGTGATTAATGTACTTGTTGTGGAAAAATATGCAGAGAGCAACTTGCCGATAGGCCTAATGAAAAAATACTTAGCATCAGAATATTTTAGAAAAAATAGCCTTAATGACGAGCAAACATTAACTTGATTGACCAGCTGTAATTCAAGTTGGTTATCTATACATCCAAACTGTGTGCATTTATTTACAAAATTCTTCATAACTTTCAAACTATGTGTCCAATTTTGATGCATTATTCGGCAAATTTGTGTAAAATTAAATAATCCACAATATTTCAATACAGCATGGTGACCTACAGCAACTCGGTATACCTTAAAATCACGATCAAAACTAGACTGATCTAGATTTTTTTCTAACCCTTCGATTACCTTATTGATGCGCATTTATTTACTGCAAATCAGACAACTTTGACTGAGGAAAAATATGTAGCAACTTGCCAATAGGCTACCTACAATTTATAATCAGAAAATTTATAAGCAAATAAAAATATAAAATAATTAATATTTATTTTCATAGGCCAGCTGTACTGTATATAGTGCAGCAACTAAAATTTGTGGATGCACCTCGAGCACATGCATGCATTTACTGCAACTCCTATAACTCCTAAACTATTTGTCTAATTTGAATACAATATCCGACAAATTTGTGCACCACTAAACAGTCTTTAATATTGTCTTACATCATTATCACCAACAGCAACTCCTTATACTTCAAAATTACGACCAAAACTAGACAGAAGTTTTTTCTGAAATGGACTCCTTGAAGAAAAGTTATTGATTAGTGTATTGATTAAGTAAAAACATTTAGCAACTTACCAATAGACTTAATGTAATTGGTAACCAGGATATATACAAACAAGTACATATGCAAAATGTGTAATATTCATATAAATTAGCCAGTTGTACTGTATATAGTGCAGCAACTAAAATGTGTGTATGCACCTTGTACACTAGCATTCATTTACTGCAACTGCTATAACTCTTAAATTATGTGTCTAATTTAAATACAATACTCGACAAATTTATGCACCACTAAACAATATTGAAAATTGTCTAACACCATTACCACCTACAGCAACTCGGTATACTTCAAAATCACGGACAAATCTATGACATATCCTAATTTTCAGAAAAATGATTATACCTCTTTTTATTAAAAGTGATATATCGAAAGTCGTTTGAGCCAAGTTCAACACTAATTCGATACTGACACCCTATAATCGATCCAAATTTTTTTTTTGCAATAATTCAGAATTGTACACGCCCTAATTGGTACCTTTTTTCAAAACCTTCTAACACCCTGCACCACTTATTGATACATTATTGGACTAAAGGGATAATTTATAACCCTTCGTATATATATATATATATATATATATATATATATATACATACATCTTCTCTCCCTCTTCAGAATATAAATCACGACCAAAAAAATATAATAATGGGCATAACGAAAAATAATTTAATAAATAATCTCAATTTTCGCTTTTGCCTTCGTCCTAATAATATATATTATTATATATGGCACGTATGGTGTTTCACATGTGTTACCAGACGACCCTAAGGGTTGTAGTAATAAGACCCTTTTTGTAATAAAAAAGAGTTGTTTTATTGAATTGTGATAAAATGATTTGAAATGAACTGTACTTTATTATACTAGTTGAAATAAATATATTTTAATTTGATCAATGATAAATAAAATGCTATCAATGACCACAAATTAAAAAAAAAAACAATATTTTATAATATCATATCTAAGTTCTTTTATTTAACATTATAAATCCACTAACAAATAAACAAAGTAAAAAATGCATTACAATGTTTTATGAAAATATTTTAATCACCCACACTTTTTATGCTTATCCAATTTCGAAACATAACTCCAAATATTTATTACCTTCACAAATTTCTTTTCACGAATAATTGACGTTTATCGTCCGAATCGTAAAATAATAATAATAATAAATTATAAATAAAATTTGGGTAATAAATTATTTTTATTTATTTTTCGACAACAGTGTTTAGATGAGACTCAAGAAATAATGAGGAGAAAAAAATCAGCTGAATAGTCGATGACTATTTTATTTATCTTGTTTTATTACTATGGATAAATAAACTTAAAGATGTTCAAAAATGTTCAAAAATGTGAAAAAATGTTCAAAAATGTACAACAATGTAAAACATGTAAGTCAATGTGCAAAAATGTTCAACAATTTAAAAAAATGTCTAAAATGTGAAAATATGTCCAAACATGTAAAAAACTGTGAAAAATGTCCACAAACGTAAAAAGTTGTAAATAAATGTCCATAAATGTTCAAAAATTCAAAAAGATGTCCAAAATTGTTAGAAAATATCCAAAAATGTAAAAAGATGTCAACAAATTTACAATGATGTTCAAAACCGTTAAAAAATATAAAAAAAAATCAAAAGATGTTCACAAAAAAATGTAAAATCATGTAAGTAGATGTCCGAAAATGTTCAAGAATTTAAAAAAAAATCCAAAATATTAAAATATGTTCAAATATGTAAAAAAAATGTAAAAAGATGTCCACAAATGTTCTAGAATTTGAAAAAAAAATCCAAAAATGTTCAAAAATTTAAAATAAGTCAAAAATGTTCAAAAAGTAAAAATACACAAATTTTGAAAAATAACCAAAAATGTAAAAATGTAGAAAGATGTCCAAAAATATAAAAAGATGTTCCAAAACGTTAAAAAATGTCCAATAATGTAAAAAGATGTTTATAATTTTCAAAAAATGTAAAAAAACATAAATAAATGTTCAAAAACTTTAAATAATGTATAAAAATGCAAACTGATATTTAAAAATGTCTAAAAATGTTCAAAAATTTTCAAAAATGTCCAAAACTGTAAAAAAGTCTTAAAAAATTTAGAAAGATGTCCAAAAATGTTGAAGGATATCCAAAAATGTAACAATTTTAGAAAGATGTCCAAAAATATAAAACAGTGTCCAAAAATGTAAAAAGATGTAAATAAATGTCTAAAATTGTTCAAAAGTTTAAAAAAAAATCTGAAAATGTGAAAAAATGTTCAAAAATTTAAAAAGATGTACAACAATGTAAAAAGATGTAAATAAATGTTCAAAAATTTAAAAAAAATGTCCGAAAATGTAAAAAGATGTTCAAAAACGTTAAAAAATATCTAAAAATGCAAGATGATGCTCAAAAATGTTCAAAAATGTTCAGAAATTTGAAAAATGTTTAAAAACTTCCAAAAAAAATCTGAAAATGTGAAAAAATATCCAAAAATGTAAAAAATGTAGAAAAATGTCCAAAAATGTAAAAAAATGTACAAAAATATCCAAAAATGTAAAAAATGTAAAAAGATGTCCAAAAATGTAAAAAATAAGGAAAAAAAAATCAGCTTAATAATTCATAACAATTTCATTCATCCTGTTTTATTACTAGGGATAAAAATAAGCATCAACAAGAGTAATGATACCTGTTTACTATGTGAAAATTATGAGATAACACCTTAATTTTCTATTAAAAAAATATCATATACATCAAAAAAAAAATATTACGAATTTTTATTATAAATAAAAAAAATTGCAAAATAATAAAATAGTTGTTATTTATAATACGTTATAATAAATTCTGTTTGCTTTAGTAATCCGACACGTGAGTATTATTTTCTTTAGTCGCATTACACGCCTGTCCTGTCAGCTCTTGCATTAAAAAAAAAACCCGAAGACGTCTTCATGTTGTAAATCTTAGACGATGGACATCTGCAGGTATTGCAAACCTTTATAAAAAAATTTTTTCTATGTAACTACTACACAATTCTGCATCACCCACAGTTTTCTCAATTTAATTCTCTTTCTATGTAAATATTTATTGTAATACTTGCAATGTTTCGATATTATGATAAAATTGTCACTAAAATGTATAATTATTGCAATTTCAGTCAAGTCGTAAATAGTGCACAGAAAAGAAAATATATTTTTTGCAAAACTAATATCGATTCAAAAAATAATAATTGCTATTTTACCTATTTTCCATGAAAAACCATAATAATTATAATTTGTGAAATTCTATGTGTAAACAAATTGCTCACAGAGCTATATTTTTCAATATACTTTTAATATATGAAAAATAATGAAATCTTAAGTTTTTTATACATTGAAATATATTAGTCTGAACTTATACGGCGAATGAAAATAATCAATAATAATAATTATTGTTTTATTCGGCGCGTTGGATTTTTTATTTTGACTAATGAATATACTAATATACAAGATATAAATAAATTTTGGTTTTTCATAAATATTTCCATACTTATATACAGAATTTGTCGGGACGCGCGCTAACGACGAGCCTTATGCATGCTCGTCGCTTTTGCAAAGCGACTTTATATGGGCGTTCTAGTACCGGCAGCGCGCGTACTAGCTTCAGTTTTTCCAACTTTTCTCCGAAAGTTCCACTTGGATTTAAATGAATTTTTGAATAATAGAAGAAAAATGTATAGGCTTTCGAATGATGCTAATATAAAAGTAGTCAAATGAGCCGCACTGGTAGAAAATGGAAAATGAAAAATCATTTTCACCTTTTCACGCACTAACAGATAATTTTTTTACATTATTTGTTATGAACAACATAGAAAAGATCAGTACAAATAGAATGGCGTTAACGGTTTTTCGATATCTCTCATATTTCCGACAAAAAGTATGTTTGAAAAATGGGGCCACTTTCACATGTTTTCACTGATATCTCGGCCAAATGGTGAGCTACGGATTTGAAATTTGGTATTTCGAATTTTCTCGAAAATACCTATAAAATGGCATCAAAATTATTTAAATACCAGGGTGGGGCCAATTCTGTATGGAAACACGCCCATACCCTTTATAAAACATATTTTAAACACTTCTACTTGTCATTGTTCCTGAGATTTATAAATAATAGATAAAAATTCTATAAAAATTATTTGCAACACTTCTACTTGAGATTAAAGAATAACATAAGATAATTTTGGGATGTTTGATGGGCTCTTCAGGACGTACTGTTTGCATTACAAAGCTGCATTTCTCTCATTTTATACTATGATATATCAATTTTAAAACTGCGTACATGAAATTACAAATTTACCAGTCAATTCCGCCAATAGTTTATTCTGTAAAATATGTTAATATAAACAAAAAACTGCGTTGCATTAAAGATCCTGGTATCTTCCTAATTTCTAAGATTTTTTCCTCAGATTCAAACCTTTACAGTTTTGTCCCAAGATTCAAACCTTTTTTACGAAAGGTTCGACTCCCCTGGCGGACGTCTCCGCAAGTCTGTTCGTGTTAAATAAAAGAGATACTTGTCCGAGGTACTCGCCTTCAATGTAATCTAATGTTGTAATGTTTGAAATTCAATACTTGAACTTGTTTCCATCGGATTGAAATATTTATAGACGTCAGATTAAACCTGATGAAACAGAAAAAATAACAAGATGTGGATTTAGTTTAACACTAATACTACAATTGACAAGCGTTACTGATTTTTTCTAAAATCTGCAAAAAGTCTTTAAGTAAATTAAAGAGTTAACACGTTAATCAATGAGGTAAGATCGAAAATCGATACTAGGGACACCACTAGTTTGGTAAAAAACATATATTTTAAATAATAAAATTACCTATATAATATTCTGGGTGCATTAAATTTTGTAAAACTATCCTAAATAGCCTGTAATCGCAATAAATAATGAAAAAGTGGGTCCTAAATATCGTCCTTGCGTAACTCCTGGAGCAATGTGGAAAATGAAAAACTTTAATAAAACATGCTTTATCATACTACAATGGAAGGGTTTTTTGTTGTTTTTTTGTTGTTTTTTTGTTTAAATATTCATCATTTGGTGTATGTGTGCTATTGAATATAAATTGTGTATAAAGTCCTTACGTGTAGTTGAAGTAAAACTTCTTAATGCACAAATTGAAAAAACAAGGCTGATAAAGATTGATCTTTATTATTTCGAATATTGAGTTAGATACTTATCTGGAAATAAGTGTATAATATCTTACAATTCTTTTAACGTGTATAATTGGACATAAAAAACTGGACTACCAATAAATATTAAAAAAGTGGGTCCTAAGTACCGTCCTTGCGTAACTCCTAGAGCAATGAGGAAAAGATAAACTTTAATAAAAATGTATTTTATTACACAACTAGCCAGGATTTTTTTTTTGCTATTTTTGAATATTCAATATTTGGTGTGTGTGTGCTAGTAAATATTAAAAGTGTATGAAATCCTAACGTGTAGATGAAGTAAAACTTCTTAATGCACAAATTAAAATAACAAGTATAATAAACATTGATCCTTATTATTTCGAATTTTGAGTTGGATGCTTATCTGAAAATAGGTGTATAATATCTTTATGTATAATTGGACATAAACAACTGGACTACCAATTACCGACTGGTATAATCTATAATTTTATTTCAACTGAAGAAGTGATTGTAGATAGAAAGGCAAATTATTGTCGATGATCGAAAACCGTTGTGTTAATGTAAAATTAAGTACATGTTGAAAACTTTTTTCAACACTTCACCTTTAAATAAAAGAAATCGAAGAAACTTCTTCGGGCACGAAATAGTTAGACTGAGAGCTCGTGGAAAATTTCATCAACGTAATAGACTTGAAAATGTGGATTGTTAATGAAAGGTTATTTTAATAACAAGTGTATCTAGATTATGAAAAAGGACTCGACTGACAAGCAAACGGTATGGATATAGACTGGGAGCTGGTGATAAAATTGATATAATTGTTTTAGAAACAGAAAGAGAGTTTTTTTCGGAAATATAAAAAAAGATTTAGTCGCATTTTTTAGAATTTTCTCAGTTTATTTCGTTTGCTTGTCAGAATTTTCATAAGCGTAAAAATATAAAAAATGGGTCCTTAATGTCGTCCTTGCGTTACTCCTGGAGAAATGATTGAAAGATAAACTTTAATACTAGCCAGGATTTTTTTATTCTTTTTGAATTTTTAATATTGGGTGTGTGTGGGTGTGCTATTAAATATTAATTGTGTAATTGTATATAAATTTATACAGTTTGTTTAAACCCTCGACTAATGCCCATAGGCCTATAATATTTTAAGAATATTTTGACGCTTATTTATATTAGTAAAAATTATTTCAATTAATTTTATAATATTAAACATGAAGCGATTTTTATAACTCAAAAAATTACTTTCCATATGCCTATAATATTTCAAAGGGTCATTATGACCCTTGACTGAAACCCACAGGCCTATAATATATTACACTTAATTCTATGTGTGAAAAATACTTTAAATAATTTTACATTAATAAACATGAAGCAATTTTTATAACTTAACAAACCACTTTCTATAGGAATATAATATTTTGAAGGGTCATACTGACCCACGGGCCTATAATATTTTAACGCTCAATTCTATATATGGAAAATTCTTTAAATAATTGTACAATATTAAACATGAAGCAAGTTTTAAAACTAAACATACCACTTTTCATAGGCCTATAATATTTTAAAGGGTCATTAAGACGCTTGACCAAATTCCACAAGCCTATAATATTTTAAGAATCTTTTAACACTTAATTCTATTTGTAAATTATACTTTAATTAATTTTACAATATTAAACATTAGGCAGTTTTTATAACTCAACAAACCACTTTCCATAGGCCTATTATATTTTAAATGGTCATTATGACCCTTGACTATAACCCACAGGCCTATAATATTTTACACTTAATTCTATTTATGGAAAATTCTTTAAATAATTTTACAATATTAAACATGAAGCAATTTTTATAACTTAACAAACCACTTTCTATAGGCCTATAATAATTTAAAGGGTCATTATGACCCTCGACCAAAACCCACAAGCCTATAATATTTTAAGAATATATTGACACTCATTTATATTTGTAAAAGATACTTTTATTAATTTTATAATACTAAACATGAAGCAATTTTATGTCCCAACAAACGACTTTCCATAGGCCTATATTATTTTAAAGGGTCATTATGACCCTTGACTAAAACCCACAAGCCTATAATATTTTAAGGATATTTTGACGTTTAATTTTATTTGTAAAAATTACTTTAATTAATTTTACAATAAGTAGTGAGCAAGAAGCAATTTTCATTACCAAACTACTATCCACATGCCTATAATATTTTACTCAAATTATTTAGAATTTAAGATCAATTATTATTTTACAAAAACAATTTTAGTGCTGTAATAAATTTCGATCCTTTTGCCATATTTGATATCGTTAAGTATAAACGCATGTCGACTTTTTTTTGTTCGAGATTTTCGTTTTTGTTTTTTTTGTTTTATTTAAATCGAAAAGTGTGCGCGAGCCTTATCATTTATTATTAAATGAAATTTATCGAGTCCGACGAACATTCCTGCATTTATTATCTCATATATATATATATATATATATATATAAATATAAATATATATATATTATATATGTATATATAATTTTCGCATACGTTTCGATATCACACAGCGAGCTGCATATATATTTTATAAGTTAAAATAAATTATATCTAATATTTTGAAGTGCTCTTGAGGACGCATTGTTTGCCTCAGAGTGCTATAATTGGGTATGTTATACCTTTATATATCTACTACGACCCCAAATACTAAAATCAACAAGTCTTCTAGCAAAATTCTTGTAAATTCACCGCTTTTTCAAAAAAAGTCTTCAAAATTCATTGCTCATTTTGAAGAGCTCCTCAGGCAACACTAAATGCACAAGGACTGTCAGATTTAGGTATATTATACCTTAATATGTCGACTTTGATAACAAATACTGAAATCAACAAATGTTCTAGCAAAATCCTTGTAAATTTACAACTTTTTCAAAAAAAGTCGTTGAATTCTATTGCTCATTTTGAGGAGCTCCTCAGGCAACACTAAATGCACAGGGTCTGTCAGATTTGGGTATATTATACCTTTATATATCTACTTTGATAACACATACTAAAATCAACAAATATATTAACTAGACACTAATAATACAACAAAATTCTTCTAAACTCTAAATTCCTTTAACACGAGTGTGAAGTTAGTTGCGATTACAAATTGTGGCTATGTTCACATCGTTGTTACAAAATCATCCATCGGAGAATTTTGTGTATTTTTAAATGCAATTTTGGAGTATACCGGTTTGTTTTAGAGTTTTTTAGTATTAGGCAATATTGTTGGTAATTTAATTTTGTACGATGTTCCCGAATGCACGAACTACTTTAGACAAATAGTTTGGAAGATATAAATAATTTTCCAAAAAATGTACCTTTGGTAAACAAACTTACTTGTTATTTTGTTTCAAATGCAGGCTTTAAAATTTTTTTTTATACTTTTTAAGTTGTTTCAGTTTGGATTTTATGGTAACTTGGATTTCAGGTGTTTTTTTGCTTTTTTACTCGATCTCCGAAACTGCTAGACCTGCCTTCTCAAAAATTCAAGCATTTTCAAAGTGTTTTGTGAACTATCAAAGTCGGACGCCCCGTTCTCTTAAAAACTGAGTTACCATTTTTGACTTTACCCAGTACCTTCGAAACGGCTAGACCTGCCTTTGCCAAAAACTAAACAGCACGTGTTTCAGTTAATACAAATCGAATGTTCTTTGAATCATTCAAATCGGTTAAACCGTAATAGTCGACAAAAATTACTGACAAACATATCTTCAAAGATTATAAAAAGAAGACACTACTGACAAACTTGTCAGTTTCAAATAATTCTCTCGAATACTAGTGGCCATAATTATCGATCTAAAATCGATACAAACCTTCTGTATCCAACTATATTGCTACCGGGCAAATAGAATCTATCTATCGATACTATAATCGATAATCGATAAACAATTCCCGTAGCAACCTGAATTTATATATAATGAACTCGACTGGATTTGCAATTTAAAATTCAAATGCGATCGACTGATTGCAAATAAATCGATACGAAGTGCCCCCTTAACGTGTTATCGATACAAAAACGATAACGCCGTCGATAAATCGATATTGAATTATTGCCAGATGCAAATATAAGATAGACTATAAGATAAATTATTGACTGAGAAAGGAAATAGGATAAAAAGTCGAATGAACTAGGCGTAAGAAATTTAGATTTATGTGTTTTTTAAATACGGATTTTAAAAAAAAAACAAAAATAACTAGTTGGTTTGGTATTTAGCCTTGAGGCAAGTTACATGAACTTCCCGATATGTGTAAATAATTGACTTAATCAAAAAGAAAATGTGTAAATAATATACTTCATCAATTCTACTTTAAAGAAAACGATAATAATTTTAGCAAAGTTTGACGAATTTTTTAAATTAAACTACTTGTCGTAAGGCCGTAATATTACAGTAAGTTCTATAAGACCATGATGTATATCGCCAAAAAACAGTTCATTACAGGAAAACGGCTCGATAGATTTTCACCTAAAATTAATCAGTAACATTCCAACTAATATCGTTTTTGATTTTGTAAAATCGGTTCGGTATGATGATCTTAAATGTGGACGAAAAGTTTAACACTTTTTTTCAAATTGCAAAGAAACGGCTTGGCAGATCGACACACAAAACTGACAAACGATAGTCCTCACCGAAATACATCAAATAGCTTTTAAATTTCTAAAACCGGCTCAGGCGTTTTTGAGAAAACGTCGATCAAAGGTCTAATTTTGACAAATGCCAAAAAAACGATACCAATTTTTGCAAACTTTGACTAATTTTTAAAGCTGAACCAGTTGTCGTAGGGCCGTAATATTTTAGTATGATCTAGAAGACTATGGTATCTACCGTCAAAAAAATAATCATAAAAATTGTCGATTTTTTTTTAAAAAAAACTTTATTACAAGAAAACGGCCCGGCCGATCTCCACCAAAAACTAATCAGCACGATTCCCAACCAATATCTTTCGAACGGTTTTTGAATTTTCAAAATCGATTCAGAATTGCGGGCTAAAACGTGGACGAAAACTTTTCACTTCTCTCACTTCTCCGCTATTCACGAAGAAACGGCTTGGCCGATCGCCACACAAAACTGACAAACAATAGTCCTCATCGAGATACTTCGAATGGCTTTTAAATTTTTGAAATCGGTCTAGCCGTTTTTGAGAAAACGGCGATTTACGGCAAAAAATCTGTTGGTGCACACGCACACACACACACACAACACACACATACTTTTTCCAAATTTGGTCTCATTCGATTCAGAATGTCTTGAAACGTGTAAGAGAAAACATAAAATTAGCGAATCGGATTTTTTTATAAAAACATAAACTTCTCCTTCGGGAAGTTAAAAATTGACCATAAAAATAAGACTCCTTAGCGCGTCCAATCCTTGCCTTTGGGAAAATTGCATGCACGTCATGAAAACATGAAACTAGTAATTCCGATATTTTAGAATTAAATTTTTTATTTTTATTTTAAAAATAAAAACTTCGTCTTCGGAAAGTTTGGAAAGAGTTATGACTTTTTGAAAATGTCTACCATTTCTGTTATAACTGTTGGACATCCTCGCATCCTGCCCTGAGTAATTATGTTCAAAATACCATAGTACTTTTCACATTAACTATTTCTGTCCAAATTCATTAATACTAAAGATAAACTATTTTACGTAAAATTAATTAAAGTGTTAAGTCCTCTTGGGCGTGTTAATGTCTTCAGACGACGAGATGTCCATCATCTTCGACAATTAAAAAAGCCAAAGTGAATTTCTGATCTTATCTTATCGTTTATTTAACACCTGAGATAACATCATATTAACAGAGTCGACGACCGATCTTATGTAATTTATAACATAGATTTAGACACACGGAAACTTATTGTCATTGAAGGACAAAGAACGAGAAATTAGGAGCCACATTAATAATAGACATAGGTATGTATAGGGTCCGTCAGATAACTTTTTTTTTTGAAAATGCTATATATAAAACTACAGAATATTTTCTCAATTTAAATCTTTCTATATCTCTATCGAAAATAATTTCATTGAAAAGGCTGTCTAACTTTTTAATGGCTGTCAAAAATTATAAATTGCTACCAATAAAATAAAGGTATATGGCGGATCCTTTATTAGTTATTACAAAATCAATTTTTGTATTTGTTGTTATGATAATTATTATTGATTTTGCCTTATAATAATGCACCAAAGTAGTCAATGGTGGATAAAGTTCTAGAAATTTGGAGCCACATTATAATTTAATTTAATTATAAATTTTTAGAATAATTTTTTGTCATTTTTTTAATATATTTTTTTATATATTTTGGTTTTAAACACGCCATTGTAAGACAAATTTATCAGAACTATGGGCCATATTTTATTTATAATTTTAAACATATACTATTTTTTTAGTCATATGTATCTTAAATTTTCGATATTGTCGTTAATATTTGCGTTAATTGTGGTTAACATTAGACTTTTAAATTTGCCACAACAAAAATTATTTAGATTTAATATTAGATAGTCAGTAGAGTCCTCTTTTCTCATTTTTGTGTATTATATTCCTATTTACTCGTTAGTACAGTCTTTTTTTATCTTACAGATATCTGTCTAAATTTGCTGGTAGACAAAACATTTTCTTGTTTTTTAGCTGGATATAAAATTTGATCGTCAGTAGAGTCATATTTTGACAATCCAGAATGCTATTTAATTTTTTTTCGTGAAGTGCTATTTTTTGTCTCCTGCCGATTTTCAGTTTGCTCGTCAGTAGAGTCCTTTTCTATCTTGTAGACTACTATTTAGTTTGCTTGTCAGTAGAGTCCTCTTTTTTATATCATGTCGATTTTCAGTTTTCATCTTGTAGACTACTATTTATTTTGCTCGTCAGTAGAGTTTTATTTTTTTGTATTATGTCAATTTTAAGTTTGTCAGTAGAGTCCTCTTTTTATCTTCTAGGTGGCTATTGCTCGTAAGTAGAGTTCTATTTTTTATCTCGTGTCAATTTTAAGTTTGCTTGTCAGTAGAGTCCTTTTTTCATCTTGTAGACTACCATTTAAATTGCTCGTCAGTAGAGTTTTATTTCTTTATATCATGTCGATTTTAATTTTGCTCGTCAGTAGAGTTCTATTTTTTGTCTCGTGTCGATTTTAATTTTGCTCGTTAGTAGAGTCCTATTTTTACCATTTAGATTTTTTTTATCAGTAAAGTCGAGTGTCGTATTTTGATTATCTAGGTTTTTATTTAATTTGTTCGTTAATATGATGATTTTTTCTTCTCATATCAAAACTGAGTTAACTCGTCAGTAGAGTCCTTTTCTTGGTTCAATCACTCTTTTGCAGAATATTTCATCGGTTAACAGAATTTCAATACAGATCTCATTATATTCTAGATATTATTTTTTTACAAAAAAATGCTGAAAAAATTCTCCAATAATCTAGTACGACGTGGTTCAATTTACGCAGCATCCTTGCCACACTCCTCATATAATTTTAACAATGTGGAACCATAGTTTTCTCTCTCATGCACAAATTACAATAAAATAGTTTCTTTACTAAACTTATCCCATACTGACCAATTAAATTCACCTTGATGCAATATTGCTTATAATATATCGAGTTTCAGTTTTCTAGTCAGTAGTGTCCTTTCCTTAGTTACTGAGAATCTTCCTTTTTCACTATGACTACTTTTACTTTGCTTGTAAGTGCTAAACCAGTCACCATCATCATAAAGATTAGAACGGAGCAAAAATAATGAGCATCCTTACTACACTCCTCTCTTAAAATCTACACCGTTGGATTACCTGTTCTTTCTAATTTAGTGTTCTATGACCCTTTATTTGTCCTCCACTGCTTTTATTCACAATTTTCTAATATATTCATCCGTTCACGATCGACCGCCTTCCTGTCGACTTCCAGCAGAGTCCTCTGTCGGGCAATTAGCCCGAACGCCACCAATCATAATAATCGAATGCTCAATTAACCCGAAGGCAAGAGGGGAATAAAAATATCTAGTTGGTGTCCACTTGTCCGACGTCTAATCGTTATTAATTAGGGTGTATCATCTTTTAGGATTGATGCAAATGCAAAAAACTAGTTTTTTTCTTAATGCATACCAGACTAGGTCTTTTGTCGGGGTATGTCAAACTCAATGCTTTCTAGGTATAATACTTACTAAAACTTCTGGATATATATTGTCTCTGGTTTCTACGTAAACCATAATTACGAAAGGCATAATTTTATGGGGGGAGGATCTAGAATGCTATAATTCTCACTTTGAAATTATACTTTTTTTTAATTAATCCCATTCGCTCTTTTTCTTTGTTGTCTGACTTGTCCAACTTGGGATATATTAACGGCATGAGATCTAATCTTCTAGTATCTAGTATCTAATCTACAAAAAAACGTCTCTCCTGATCTTTGAAATAAACTTTTAATTTATTTCTACAAGTTTCAACGACTCTACTGATACCAGAAAAAAGCTAACGATTTTAATAAATGAGTAGATTAAATAATATGTACAAGTTAGGAAAAGGACTCTACTGACGAGCAAAAATTTGACTAGATTATTAAAAAAAACTTAACTAACGAGCAAATTTTATAAAAACGTAAAATTTTGACTAGATCTAGTCTAGATTCATAAGAAGAGAGACTCTACTGACGAGCAAGTTTTAAAAAATCGATTAGAGTATAAAAAAGAACTCTACTGACAAGCAAATCATAAAATTTTGAATTGATTCATAAGAAGAGGACTCTACTGAAGAGCAAATGTTAAAATTTCGACCAGATTATATAAAGTGGACTCTACTGACAAGCATATCTTAAAAATTTTGACTTGATTTATAAAAATAGACTCTACTGAGGAGCAAATTTTTAAAAGTGGACGAGTATTATAAAACAGGAATTTTCTAACGTGCACAATTTGAAAAATCGACTAGAGTATAAAAAGTGGATTCTACACACGAGCAAATTTTAAAAAGTGGACGAGTATAAAGAAGACTCTACTGACGAGCAAATTTTATCAAATAGATGAGGAAAAAAAAGGACTCTACTGACGAGCAAATTTTATAAAATCGATGAGAAAAAAAGAACTCTACTGACGAGCAAATTTTATAAAATCGACGAGTATAAAAAATGACTCTACTGACGAGCAAATCTTAAAATTTTACTAGATTCATAAGAAGAGGACTCTATTGACGAGCAAGTTTTAAAAAATCGATTAGAATATAAAAAAGGACTGTACTGACGAACAAATCTTGAAATTTCAACTAGATCATAAAAAGTGAACTCTACTGACGAGCAAATTTTAAAAAATCGACTATAGTATAAAAAAGGACTCTACTAACGAGCAAATCTTGAAAATTCGACTTTAAAGATTTGCTTCTCAGATGGGACTCTACTGACATTCAATAATAATTATTAGAGTCTTTTTCTTAACTACTATATACTTTTAAATTAACTTTTTATAAAATCTTCAGTTTCATTCTGTTGTCAGTAGAGTCCTTCTTTATCTTATGTCATGTTTCAGTTTGCTCGTCAGTAGAGTCCTTTTTTATTTTTATAGATACTATATATATTTCTCGATAGTAGAGTTATCTTTTTTATAAGCAGAATATAACAAGTATAAAAATAAAATATTTAAAAAAAAAAGAAATAGCTTAGAAGATCTTTATACAAATTTATTTGTTATTAATTGTATCAAAAATGATAAGAAAAAATCAAAGATAAATAGTTTGCATGAAATGAATAACAAAAAATTGTGGATTATATAAATTATGGTTAGAGATAAAATTGAATAAATTTAAATACAGTCTAGTGGCTGCATTGTAGAGTAAAAAATAAAATTAAAAAAAATGAGAAAAATCATGGACCATATAAATTATGGATAAAAATAAAAGAATTTATAACTGTTAAAAATAGATCAAAGGCTCTAATCATATTTAGACATAAGCTTATAGTATTAATTGAAAAAAATATTAAAAATCCTGGACTATATAAATCATAGATAATTACAAATAATCAATTATATATAATAGGTGAACAACCTGGTAGATTTCAATGGTGTATTTATTATTTACTACTTGGTAATCTACTTTTACACCATCATCCATCTACTACTTGTATCTACTTGAATCTATTTTCATCTTCTCTTATTTAAATAATAAACGAATCCATAACAGTTGTAATAAATGATAGCTCGAAGGGAAAAACAATATATATAGACTGACTGGCTGACTGACTGACGGATGTTGTTGCGAATTATAGTTTATCTAGAAATAAAAATAAAAATATCAAGAACGGTGGTAAGATGGATCTGGAGAAAATGCCAAGGGCTAGAAATCCAGAAAACAAGTTACCTTAGTAAAAACTATTAATATGGGCAAATTAGTTGACACAAATTGTATTCCTGATGATTTTGTTGGAAACTTCAATTTACCTTTTACCACAAAATTTATGCAAACGATACCAAAAAGTGTAAGACTTTTTTACAAGCAAGTTTTTTTGTTGCCCTTGGCCAAAATATCACATTCTTCGAAAATAATTGATAGTTTACTAACACTTAGGTATTTTGGACCAATTTAGATTATCCAAAGGATAAGGTGGACGTTAAATTGGTTTCAGTAAATGTTATTTAGTAAAACATGTTTTTATAATATTTTAATAACGTTTTAAGGGGCATAACTAGTGTAAAATTTACAAAAAATCGAATTTTTAATTTTTTCATATTTCGATAGATTATACCTTTAAAAATAACATGCCAAAATTTTAAATCGATATCTTAAATAGTTTTTGAGTTACAGCCATTTAAAGAGTATATATATATAGTATATAGTATAACGATCATCTAATCTTTAAACGCGTTTTTCTCGAAACAGAATTTTCCGAATTTGCTGCAGCGATTACTCAAAAACAAATAATCCGATCACTATCAATTTTATTTTACATGTTTTATATATAGTTCTCCGTAAAAAAAACTATCGATTTTTTTATCGGATCAAAAATCGAATTTTGGCAATCCAAAAACGACCAAAATTTTGGGTAAAATTCGACTTTCTTAAAAAAACGCCGTAATTTTGTCAATTTTTGATTTTTTTTTCTTCATCGTAGTTCATTTTACACACAATATTATCTAGTTTAACGAGATTTTTTTTTTTATTTCATCCACTTAGAGGGCCGGAATCATTGCAGTAGTGAATGGCCTTTTTTTGTCGCGCAGTTGGAGATCGACTATAACTTAAAAAATATTTAAATTTTTTCTTCAAAAATTTCACTATGTATTCTTAAACATGTATAAATATATTCTCAAAAATTTTTTGAAATGATTGATAAAGTAGTTTTATTAATATAAATTCCCAAAATCACCTTTTTTGAGGCGGTTACACTAGTTGTGCCACTTAAAGTTGATGTAATACAAACGGTACATCCTGGTCAGAAAAAACAACTGTTTTAAATCAAGGACTACTATAAAAAAACAAAATCAATTGTAGGAGTCCTGTATTTTTTCTAAATTTAAGCCAATGTTTTTATCCAACTTACCATCTTTTACCATCCTCTACATTTATATTTGGATTCACCATACCGTAGTTGTCACCTCAAAGTTGCATTTTGAATTTAGCAATTTACCAGAATTTTTAGGCTTGTTAAGGACAACCAAAAAACATCCTCAAAACTCTTGCATATTTCTTTGCATTATGTATTTTTGTCTTTCTTCATAATTCTATTTTTGCTTCCCGTATTGTAGTTATAGTAATGGACCATGAATCGAAAATGAAATTTTTGCATTTCTCGACGTTCTGAAGGTTTCTGAACAGTTTTAAGGCAAACCCAGATAAAATGGATGTGCGTGGTGTGTGTGTGTGTATGTTTTGTATGTCTGTATTTTTT
>NW_020539726.1:38102677-38149746 GCF_003426905.1 Ctenocephalides felis | reverse complement strand
ACAATGACGATACAGTTTCCAGTTTTCCGCAAACACGTTCGCACACATTTTACTCTCGTACACACTCGTAAACAAACTTCCAAACTAACAACATGTTCGTTTGGAATAAGCTTTTTTATAATAAATATATATCATTCATTTTAATTTTACAATTTTTTTAAAAATTTTCATAACTCGACGTTTCATCAATTTTTTATTTCACTTTTATTTATTTTTCGTGCAATTTTGTGTTTTGTGTTGTTTTTCAAAGTTTATTTGTAGGTGAGTTTCTTTACATTGTTTATTTTATGGTTGTTTTTCATATATACTTTTCATATACACTGTTTTACTTATTTTTGTCTGTTAATTATGTATTTTTTATATTGTTTTTAATTTGTAACCCTGAATTATTTAATTGTAGCACTGAAGATGGGTCAAATCCAGACCCGAAACGTATGTTCTCTATAAATAAAAACATTTTTCATTAAAAACTGTTTTTAATTACTGGATGGATGCCCAAGAAACAATTTTATTATATTATTCACCATCTGAAGAAAAACCTCTCGCTTTATATATATATATATATATATATAATCAATATATTTATTTATGAGTGATTTGGAAAAAAATAATGTTAGACAGAGAGCTGGGCAGACATGTTGACATGTTGATTTTTTTCATAAAATAAACTAAATACTGAAACAAACCGAATAAATAGCACGGTGAGAAATATTAAATTGCAGAGAGAAAAATATGAAAAAGAACTCTACTGACGAGCAAATTAAATAAAAAATCAAAGATATAGAAAGGACTCTAATGACGAGCAAATTAAATTGTAGAGAGCAAAATATAAAAAAGGACTCTACTGACAAGCAAATTAAATTGTAGAGAGAAAAATATAAAAAAGGACTCTACTGAGAAGTAAACTAAATTATAAAGACAAAAAAGAACTCTACTGACGACCAAATTAAATTGTAAAGAGAAACATTTAAAAAAGCACTCTACTGACGAGCAAACGGAATAACAAAGCAAAATATATACACGAAAAAGGACTCTACTGACGAGCGAATTAAATACCAAAATAAAATATTTTGAAAAGGACTCTACTGAAGATCGTATTAAATTGCAGAGAGAAAAATATAAAAATGACTCTACTGACGAGCGTATTAAATTGCAGAGAGAGAAATGTAAAAATGACTCTACTGACGAGCAAATTAAATTGTAGAGAGAAAAATATAAAAGGGACTCTACTGACGAGCAAACTAAAACTCGACGTAAAAAAAAGCATTTTGTAAAATTAAAAAAATATATATAAATTAGGATTTTTTTCGAAATTTTTTTTTCATTGGATGTGAAATTTTCAATATAATAATATAAGATTTTAAAGTTCCAAGACTCTACTGACGGATAAACCAAAACATGCTTTTTGCAGATCAGACGCATGGACTCCTAAAGACAAAATATTTATCTAGAATTTATTAAAAACTTATTGAAAATTGAAAATGGATTAAATTAGAACATAGATGTCAACTAGTTCTAAAACAATTGTCATCACCAAATACACTCCTAAACCAGTTTCATGTACCCAACCTGATGCCTTTTACCAAACTTTCCACTACCCCTCTATCTAATAACCTAAAACAGCACTTCCCAGAATTAATACAATCTTTAAATTTATCCATAAGTATCCAAAATTAATATAAAATAAAAAAACAATTGACATCTAAAAACTTTTCACCAATCACCACCAATCTTATACATCCAATATCTTCCACTTATCTTTTCCCCCAGCTCTCCCACTAATGGTCTAAAACTACATCATCCAGCGACTGCCGTGTTGTATTTCTTCTGAATTTCGCCAATGGCATTATTTCTACTTCTATACAGTACCTCTACAGGTTTCAGATAGAGAATATAAAATAAAGACAATCGCGGTGTAATTCAAGATAAAAGATAGAAGATGGTATAATGTTAATGTGCACGCCATCTATCCACAAAGAAAGGTAGGAGCTGCCAACGGCATCAGTAGTCCTCTCTATTGTATATATGGTATGGTATGGTATGATGGTATATTATGATGGTCAACTGCTTTTGTTGGTTAGGTTTATTCATAAGAGAAATGACTGATGGTAATGAATTAAAAAGAGTTAAGATGACATCAGAAATTGAAGACAAAGTTGGAGAAAACCAAGAAACTTGAGTGATTTTTTTTAGGTATTATTATATTATGATGGCGTTATTTGGTTTTGTTGAAAAAAAGGTAAAGGATTGAGAAGGGGTAGGTTTGCAAAGATTGTCGACTTCGTAAACAAAAACTGGCGGCGTGTGAAAAACAGAAGGTTTACCTAAAAATTTTTAAGGACATCAACTAAAATATTGGTAACTAAAGACAAATTTGACGTATGAAAAGAGATATTTACTAATCCAACGGCATCAGTAGTCCTCTCTATTGTATATATGGTATAGTATGATGGTATATTATGATGGTATATTATGATGGTATATTATGATGGTCAACTTTTGTTGGTTAGGTATATTCATAAGGGAAATGACCGATGGTAATGGATTAAAAAGTTAAGATGACATCAAAAGTTAAAGACAAAGTTGGAGAAAACCAAGAAATTTGAGTGATTTTTTTAGGCATTAGTATATTATGATGGCATTATTTGGTTTCGTTGAAAAATGGTAAAGAATTGAGAAAATATAGTTTGGCTAGGATTGTCGACTTCATAAACAAAAACTGGCGGTGTGTGAAAAACAGAAGGTTTACCTAAAATTTTTTAGGATATCAACTAAAATATTAATAACTGAAGATAAATTTGACGTATGAAAAGAGATATTTACTAATCTACAAAGGTAGGTAGGAGCTTCCAACGGCATCAGTAGTCCTCTCCATTGTATATATGGTATGGTATGATAGTATATTCTGATGGCCAACTATTCGAAATGACCGATGGAAGTTGGCAGGATTTGTTAACATCAGAATCTGAAGACAAAAACAAAAAACTCTAGAATTTCGAAAAATGATCCTAAAGAAAATTAAATGGAGCGATAAGACAACAAAGGTAAATTCAAATAGTCAAAAACAGCAATATAAAAAAATAATCAAGTAAATATTTGAATCAATCTCTCTATTAAGTACTCCACTGGATGTATTAATATTCCACAACCTTCTGGATGTATTAATATTCCACAGCCTTCTGGGCTTTATGTAATAATTTAGCAAAGAATAACGACAAAAGCGATTTTGTCGTCCGGTATAATTTTTATAAATAATTCATCCGAAGACAGGCTCTGCACGCCTCCAATAACTCATCATACCAACTGGTCAAATTTATTTTTAGCTTCCAGATTAAAAAAAAAGAAAAAAATCAAAACGGCAGCATAATGAATAACGTCGTCCTAAAATTTAGAGCAGCTTCTTCCAGACTTGACAAAAAACAAAGTTGCATTAATATTTAAAACATGAGCAAAAAATCTGAAATATTGTCTATGAAGCCAGTGTTGTGTTACTATTACCAGTATCTCTTGATCTACTTGTTGGTCAAGAACAATGTTGTCCATGGATATAATTTTATAGAGCGACCAATAAGGAAGAATGCCTCCAACGAAATAATAATGTTGCATAATAATATCAAGTGTACGGAGTCAAGTGCAACGGAGCAATTATAAAAGATTTTATAGTGCGAGAGCTGATGCACCTGGAATAAATTGACATTGTAATGTGCCCGAATATATTCAAAAGTGTATTAGGATCTGGCATATCGGAGAAAGAGCAGTTGTACTAACTTGAATGATACCAAGGACAATATGCAGAGCCCAAATTTGTTTACCAAGTGCAAGTCTAGTAATGAATAGTTATAATGTTTTGTTTCACTATTTGATGAAATTTATCGTCCAGCTGTAGGTTTATTCATTGATTGCGATACAGACAAGAGTCGATATCCTTATTTTTTCTTATTTTGCCAAAGAATATCCAAATCTACTACGCTTGAGAAAAAATACTAGTTGGTTATTTGTTACTATTTTTGAATATACAGAGCTCTGAAGTTTTCATCAGAGCTTGACATTAGTTTTACTCGTTAGTAGAATCACTTATTTCTTTGTTTTGCAGAATTTTAATTTTTCTCGTCAGTAGAGTCTTGTTTTTATGATCTAGGATGCTATTTAATTTTCTCGTCAGTAGAGTCTTTTTTCTTATTTTATACTTTTAGTTTGCTCGTCAGTAGAGTCATATTTTTATGAACTAGGATGCTATTTAATTTGCTTGTCTGTAGAGTACTTCTTTATGGAATTTGTTGATATTTAATTTACTCGTCAGTGGAGTCCTTTTTGTATTTTTTGCTTAGTATTTAGTTTGCTCGTCAGTACAGTCCTTTTTTGTATTTTCCACATTGCTTTTTCACTTGCTCGTCAGTAGAGACTTTTTTTGACGATTTAGAAGGCTATTTTATTTGCTCGTCAGTAGAGTCCGTTTTGTATTTTTCACTTTGATATTTAATTTGCTAGTCAGAAGAGTCTTTTTTTATACATTTTACTTTGATATTTAATTTGATCGTCAGTAGAGTTCTTTTTTGTATTTTTCAATATTACATTTAGTTTGCTCGTTAGTAGAGATCTTTTTTGTACTTACTGCTAAGCTACTTAGTTTGCCTGTCAATTGAGTTTTTTTTTGTATTTTTCACTTTGAATACTTTTAGTGTTTTTCTCATTGCTTTTGAATTTGCTCCTCAGTATTGTTTGATGATTCATGATGCTATTTAATTTGCTCGTCAGTAGAGCCCTTTTCTTTTGAATTTGTTGCTATTTAATTAAAATTAAGTAGAGTCTCCACTAGAAATGGATCGTGGCCAGAGGGGCAAAAATTTTTATTTTATTCCACGTACACATCTAATTTTATATTTACACGATTTAAACATAATTTTTAAATGAGAGCGTAATGGGAGCATTTGGTGGGCGACCAAGATTCGTTTCTTCAGTATTATCGAACTTGGAAAATACGTGGTATTTATAAGAGTTATGAAAAAATCAACTTCAAATAATTAATTAGCGCCAAAAACATGATTAACGCCTTTAAAAAAAACCATATGCTATTTTTTTATAAATTCAATATAAATTTTAAATGTGGGCATCATGGTCATCAACCAGGTTTTTAGGAGAAATTTCGAACCAAATTGGAAGGTGCTAAAACTATTATTTTTGGAAATGCTAAGAGTACCAAAATTACCACTAGCCTCAAGTCTAATAGTTGATAATACAGTTTAAAGTTTGAAACCGTTATCAGAAGTATCTCTCTCTTGATCTCGACGATCTCGATCTTCTCGATCTTTTAGAATTCGAGCTCGAGGCTTCGAATACGAATATTTGAGTCGCGTGCCATTGCACAATTTATTGGCATAAAACTAAATTCCTGTGATTAGGGAATCGGGATACACCAGCAAAGTTCCTGGTAGTAAAGATTATTAAACCAAACTAGTGGTGTATGGCATCGTGTCTTAAGGCAAATTGCTAGAACTTCCCGTACCGTAATGAAATATTCGAAAAATTTTAAACGTTTTCAAATATATTATTACAACTACTGTAACTTCATTATTTTTATATGCTATCTTGTTTGTTATATCCGAGCAAATCAAATGTCAATCATAAATCATAAATCAATTTATCTCCAGAACATTAACAACAATCGTCATTTCATTTCGAATTCAAGTTCAAAAAAAAAAGTTAATTTACACAAAATTGAAAAAGTGCTGCCGTATAGTCACAGTCTAAACGCATCTGCAAACAATTCTGTGCGACATTTTCACTTGTACTATGCTTAGCTTGGCGGCATTTTCACATTTTTCAATAGTTTTCACAAAATTGGAAAAGTGTTCCTGACATAAACAGTCTAAACGCACTTGGGTAAACATTTGTACAAGAGCGGCGCTTAGACTGTGCTTAGTCTGGGTATTTTTTTGAGTTTTTAATCAAAAATCACAAAAATATTTTATGAAAAATAAAAAAAATTTGAAAAAAGGATAAAAAAATAAGAAATAAGAAAAGACGTGGACAAAAAAATACAGACATACAAAACATACACACACACACACACGCACATCCATTTTATCTGGGGTTTGCCTTAAAACTGTTCAGAAACCTTCAGAACGTCGAGAAATGCAAAAATTTTCATTTTCGATTCATGGTCCATTACTATAACTACAATACGGGAAGCAAAAATAGAATTATGAAGAAAGACAAAAATACATAATGCAAAGAAATATGCAAGAGTTTTTGAGGATGTTTTTGGTTGTCCTTAACAAGCCTAAAAATTCTGGTAAATTGCTAAATTCAAAATGCAACTTTGAGGTGACAACTACGGTATGGTGAATCCAAATATAAATTTGTAGGACTTGGTAAAAGATGGTAAGTTGGATAAAAACATTGGCTTAAATTTAGAAAAAATACAGGACTCCTACAATTGATGTTTGTTTTTTGTAGTAGTCCTTAATTTAAAACAGTTGTTTTTTCTGACCAGAATGTACCGTTTGTATTACATCAACTTTAAGTGGCACAACTAGTGTAACCGCCTCAAACAAGGTGATTTTTGGGAATTTATATTAATAAAACTACTTTATCAATCATTTCAAAATATATTTATTTGAGAATATATT
This sequence comes from Ctenocephalides felis, assembly GCF_003426905.1. Lineage (NCBI taxonomy): Eukaryota > Metazoa > Arthropoda > Insecta > Siphonaptera > Pulicidae > Ctenocephalides > Ctenocephalides felis. The sequence goes on along the minus strand of NW_020539726.1, from coordinate 38,143,117 downwards.
TATACATGTTTTAAGAATACATAGTGAAATTTTTGAAGAAAAAATTTAAATATTTTTTAAGTTATAGTCGATCTCCAACTGCGCGACAAAAAAAGGCCATTCACTACTGCAATGATTCCGGCCCTCTAAGTGGATGAAATTTAAAAAAAAAATCTCGTTAAACTAGATAATATTGTGTGTAAAATGAACTACGATGAAGAAAAAAAAATCAAAAATTGACAAAATTACGGCGTTTTTTTAAGAAAGTCGAATTTTACCCAAAATTTTGGTCGTTTTTGGATTGCCAAAATTCGATTTTTGATCCGATAAAAAAATCGATAGTTTTTTTTACGGAGAACTATATATAAACATGTAAAATAAAATTGATAGTGATCGGATTATTTGTTTTTGAGTAATCGCTGCAGCAAATTCGGAAAATTCTGTTTCGAGAAAAACGCGTTTAAAGATTAGATGATCGTTATACTATATACTATATATATATACTCTTTAAATGGCTGTAACTCAAAAACTATTTAAGATATCGATTTAAAATTTTGGCATGTTATTTTTAAAGGTATAATCTATCGAAATATGAAAAAATTAAAAATTCGATTTTTTGTAAATTTTACACTAGTTATGCCCCTTAAAACGTTATTAAAATATTATAAAAACATGTTTTACTAAATAACATTTACTGAAACCAATTTAACGTCCACCTTATCCTTTGGATAATCTAAATTGGTCCAAAATACCTAAGTGTTAGTAAACTATCAATTATTTTCGAAGAATGTGATATTTTGGCCAAGGGCAACAAAAAAACTTGCTTGTAAAAAAGTCTTACACTTTTTGGTATCGTTTGCATAAATTTTGTGGTAAAAGGTAAATTGAAGTTTCCAACAAAATCATCAGGAATACAATTTGTGTCAACTAATTTGCCCATATTAATAGTTTTTACTAAGGTAACTTGTTTTCTGGATTTCTAGCCCTTGGCATTTTCTCCAGATCCATCTTACCACCGTTCTTGATATTTTATTTTTATTTTATTTTTATTTCTAGATAAACTATAATTCGCAACAACATCCGTCAGTCAGTCAGCCAGTCAGTCTATATATATTGTTTTCCCTTCGAGCGATCATTTATTACAACTGTTATGGATTCGTTTATATTTAAATAAGAGAAGATGAAAATAGATTCAAGTAGATACAAGTAGTAGATGGATGATGGTGTAAAAGTAGATTACCAAGTAGTAAATAATAAATACACCATTGAAATCTACCAGGTTGTTCACCTATTATATATAATTGATTATTTGTAATTATCTATGATTTATATAGTCCAGGATTTTTAATATTTTTTTCAATTAATACTATAAGCTTATGTCTAAATATGATTAGAGCCTTTGATCTATTTTTAACAGTTATAAATTCTTTTATTTTTATCCATAATTTATATGGTCCATGATTTTTCTCATTTTTTTTAATTTTATTTTTTACTCTACAATGCAGCCACTAGACTGTATTTAAATTTATTCAATTTTATCTCTAACCATAATTTATATAATCCACAATTTTTTGTTATTCATTTCATGCAAACTATTTATCTTTGATTTTTTCTTATCATTTTTGATACAATTAATAACAAATAAATTTATATAAAGATCTTCCGAGCTGTTTCTTTTTTGGGGAAAATATCATACTTTTATCTTTGTTATATTTTGTTTATGAAGAAGTTAACTCTACTAACGAGAAAAATATATAATATCTATTGAAATAAAATAGAACTCTACTGACGAGGAAACTGAAACAAGACATAAGGTAAAAAAGGACCCTACTGACAACCGAAGGAAACTGAGGATTTTACAAAAAGTTAATTTAAAAGTATATAGTAGTTAAGAAAATGACTCTAATGAATTTGTCAGTAGAATTCCATTTGACAAGCAAATCTTTAAAGTCGAATTTTCAAGATTTGCTCGTCAGTAGAGTCCTTTTTTATACTATAGTCGATTTTTTAAAATTTGCTCGTCAGTAGAGTTCACTTTTTATGATCTAGTTGAAATTTCAAGATTTGTTCGTCAGTACAGTCCTTTTTTATATTCTAATTGATTTTTTAAAACTTGCTCGTCAGTAAAGTCCTCTTCTTATGAATCTAGTGAAAATTTTAAGATTTGCTCGTCAGTAGAGTCATTTTTTATACTCGTCGATTTTATAAAATTTGCTCGTCAGTAGAGTCCTCTTTATACTCGTCCACGTAAAATTTGCTCGTCTGTAGAGTTCTTTTTCATACTCGTCATTTTTTTAAAATTTGCTTGTCAGTAGAGTCTAATTTATAATGTTGTCGAAATTTTAAGATTTGCTCGTCAGTAGAATCCACTTTTTATACTCTAGTCGATTTTTCAAATTTTGCTCGTTATAAAAGTCCTGTTTTATAATTTGTTTGAATTTTTATAATTTGCTCGTCAGTAGAGTCCTTTTTTATACTCGTAAATTTTTTAGAATGTGCTCGTCAGTAGAGTCCACTTTTTATGAATCTAGTCGATTTTTTAAAATTTGCTCATCAGTATAGTCTTTTTTCATAATCTTGTCGAATTTTCAAGATTTTCTCGTCAGTAGAGTCCACTTTTTATAATCTGGTCGAAATTTTAACATTTGCTCTTCAGTAGAGTCCTCTTCTTATGAATCAATTCAAAATTTTATGATTTGCTTGTCAGTAGAGTTCTTTTTTATACTCTAATTGATTTTTTAAAACTTGCTCGTCAGTAGAGACCTCTTCTTATGAATCTAGACTAGATCTAGTCAAAGTTTCACGTTTTGATAAAATTTGCTTGTTAGTAAAGTCTTTTTTTAATAATCTTATCAAATTTTTGCTCGTCAGTAGAGTCCTTTTCCTAACTTGTACGTATTATTTAATGTACACCTTTATAAAATCGTAAGCTTCTTTCTGGTATCAGTAGAGTCCTTGTAACTTGTAGAAATGAATAAAAAGTTTATTTCAAAGATCAGCAGAGCCGTTTCTTTGTTGCTATAGCATATATATACATCAAATGCGTATTACTCAATTACGAATCTATGAGACATAATAATACTCAGCCGTTAATAATATTCCAAGTTGGACAAGTCAGACAACAAAGAAAAAGAGCGAATGGGATTAATTACAAGAAAAGTAAAATTTTAGAGTGAGAATTGTAGCATTCTAGATCCTCCCCCCATAAATTTTTGCCTTTCGTAATTATGGTTTACGTAGAAACCATAGGCAATATATACCCAGACGTTCTAGTAAGTATTATACATAGAAAGTATTGAGTTTGACATACCCCGACAAAAGACCTAGTCTGGTATGCATAAGAAAAAAACTAGTTTTTGCATTTGCATCAATCCTAAAAGATGATACACCTTAATTAATAACGATTAGACGTCGGACAAGTGGTCACCAACTAGATATTCCTAGTCTTCTGCCTTCGGCTTAATTGAGCATTCGATTATTATGATTGGTGGCGTCTGGGCTAATTGCCCGACAGAGGACTCTGCTGGAAGTCGACAGGAAGGCGGTCGATCGTGAACGGATGAATATATTAGAAAATTGTGAATAAAAGCAGTGGAGGACAAATAAAGGGTCATAGAACACTAAATTAGAAAGAACAGGTAATCCAACGGTGTAGATTTTAAGAGAGGAGTGTAGTAAGGATGCTCATTATTTTTGCTCCGTTCTAATCTTTATGATGATGGTGACTGGTTTAGCACTTACAAGCAAAGTAAAAGTAGTCATAGTGAAAAAGGAAGATTCTCAGTAACTAAGGAAAGGACACTACTGACTAGAAAACTGAAACTCGATATATTATAAGCAATATTGCATCAAGGTGAATTTAATTGGTCAGTATGGGATAAGTTTAGTAAAGAAACTATTTTATTGTAATTTGTGCATGAGAGAGAAAACTATGGTTCCACATTGTTAAAATTATATGAGGAGTGTGGCAAGGATGCTGCGTAAATGAACCACGTCGTACTAGATTATTGGAGAATTTTTTCAGCATTTTTTTGTAAAAAAATAATATCTAGAATATAATGAGATCTGTATTGAAATTCTGTTAACCGATGAAATATTCTGCAAAAGAGTGATTGAACCAAGAAAAGGACTCTACTGACGAGTTAACTCAGTTTTGATATGAGAAGAAAAAATCATCATATTAACGAACAAATTAAATAAAAACCTAGATAATCAAAATACGACACTCGACTTTACTGATAAAAAAAATCTAAATGGTAAAAATAGGACTCTACTAACGAGCAAAATTAAAATCGACACGAGACAAAAAATAGAACTCTACTGACGAGCAAAATTAAAATCGACATGATATAAAGAAATAAAACTCTACTGACGAGCAATTTAAATGGTAGTCTACAAGATGAAAAAAGGACTCTACTGACAAGCAAACTTAAAATTGACACGAGATAAAAAATAGAACTCTACTTACGAGCAATAGCCACCTAGAAGATAAAAAGAGGACTCTACTGACAAACTTAAAATTGACATAATACAAAAAAATAAAACTCTACTGACGAGCAAAATAAATAGTAGTCTACAAGATGAAAACTGAAAATCGACATGATATAAAAAAGAGGACTCTACTGACAAGCAAACTAAATAGTAGTCTACAAGATAGAAAAGGACTCTACTGACGAGCAAACTGAAAATCGGCAGGAGACAAAAAATAGCACTTTACGAAAAAAATTAAATAGCATTCTGGATTGTCAAAATATGACTCTACTGACGATCAAATTTTATATCCAGCTAAAAAACAAGAAAATGTTTTGTCTACCAGCAAATTTAGACAGATATCTGTAAGATAAAAAAGACTGTACTAACGAGTAAATAGGAATATAATACACAAAAATGAGAAAAGAGGACTCTACTGACTATCTAATATTAAATCTAAATAATTTTTGTTGTGGCAAATTTAAAAGTCTAATGTTAACCACAATTAACGCAAAATATTAACGACAATATCGAAATTTAAGATACATATGACTAAAAAAATAGTATATGTTTAAAATTATAAATAAAATATGGCCCATAGTTCTGATAAATTTGTCTTACAATGGCGTGTTTAAAACCAAAATATATAAAAAAATATATTAAAAAAATGACAAAGAAATTATTCTAAAAATTTTATAATTTAAATTATGGTTCCAAATTCCTAGAACTTTATCCACCATTGACTACTTTGGTGCATTATTATAAGGTACTAACAATAATAATTATCATAACAAATACAAAAATTGATTTTGTATTAACTAATAAAGGATCCGCCATATAACTTTTTTTTATTGGTAGCAATTAGAAAATTTTGACAGCCATTAAAAAGTTAGACAGCCATTTCAATGAAATTATTTTCGATAGATAGAAAAGATTTAAATTGAGAAAATATTCTGTAGTTTATATATAGCATTTTCAAAAAAGAAAAAGTTATCTGACGGACCCTATACATACCTATGTCTATTATTAATGTGGCTCCTAATTTCTCGTTCTTTGTCCTTCAATGACAATAAGTTTCCGTGTGTGTCTAAATCTATGTTATAAATTACATAAGATCGGTCGTCACTCGTGTTAATATGATGTTATCTCAGGTGTTAAATAAACGATAAGTTTTTAATTGTCGAAGATGATGGACATCACCATCGTCGTCTGAAGACATTACCACGCCCAAGAGGACTTAACACTTTAATTAATTTTACGTAAAATAGTTTATCTTTAGTATTAATGAATTTGGACAGAAATAGTTAATGTGAAAAGTACTATGGTATTTTGAACATAATTACTCAGGGCAGGATGCGAGGATGTCCAACAGTTATAACAGAAATGGTACCAATTTTCAAAAAGTCATAACTCTTTCCAAACTTTCCGAAGACGAAGTTTTTATTTTAAAATAAAAATAAAAAATTTAATTCTAAAATATCGGAATTACTAGTTTCATGTTTTCATGACGTCCATGCAATTTTCCCAGGAAGGGAAGGATTGGACGCCCTAAGGACTCTTATTATTATGGTCAATTTTAACTTCCCGAAGGAGAAGTTTATGTTTTTATCAAAAAATCCGATTCATTAATTTTATGTTTTCTCTTAGACGTTTCAAGACATTCCGAATCGAATGAGACAAATTTGGAAAAAGTATGTGTGTGGTGTGGTGTGTGTGGTGTGCGTGTGCACCAACAGATTTTTTGCCGTAAATCGCCGTTTTCTCAAAAACGGCTAGACCGATTTCAAAAATTTAAAAGCCATTCGAAGTATCTCGATGAGGACTATTGTTTGTCAGTTTTGTGTGGCGATCGGCCAAGCCGTTTCTTCGTGAATAGCGGAGAAGTGAAAAGTTTTTCGTCCACGTTTTAGCCCGCAATTCTGAATCGATTTTGAAAATTCAAAAACCGTTCGATAGATATTGGTTGGGAATCGTGCTGATTAGTTTTTGGTGTAGAGATCGACCGGGCCGTTTTCTTGTAATAAAGTTTTTTTTTAAAAAATCGACGATTTTTATGATTATTTTTTTGACGGTAGATACCATAGTCTTCTAGATCATACTAAAATATTACGGCCCTACGACAACTGGTTCAGCTTTAAAAATTCGTCAAAGTTTGCAAAAATTGTTATCGTTTTTTTGGCATTTGTCAAAATTAGACCTTTGATCGACGTTTTCTCAAAAACGCCTGAGCCGATTTTAGAAATTTAAAAGCTATTTTATGTATTTCGGTGAGGACTATCGTTTGTCAGTTTTGTGTGACGATCTGCCAAGCCGTTTCTTTGCAATTTGAAAAAAAGTGTTAAACTTTTCGTCCACATTTAAGATCATCATACCGAACCGATTTTACAAAATCAAAAACGATATTAGTTGGAATGTTACTGATTAATTTTAGGTGAAAATCTATCGAGCCGTTTTCCTGTAATGAACTGTTTTTTGGCGATATACATCATGGTCTATAGAACTTACTGTAATATTACGGCCTTACGACAAGTAGTTTAATTTAAAAAATTCGTCAAACTTTGCTAAAATTATTATCGTTTTCTTTAAAGTAGAATTGATGAAGTATATTATTTACACATTTTCTTTTTGATTAAGTCAATTATTTACACATATCGGGAAGTTCATGTAACTTGCCTCAAGGCTAAATACCAAACCAACTAGTTATTTTTGTTTTTTTTTAAAATCCGTATTTAAAAAACACATAAATCTAAATTTCTTACGCCTAGTTCATTCGACTTTTTATCCAATTTCCTTTCTCAGTCAATAATTATCTTATAGTCTATCTTATATTTGCATCTGGCAATAATTCAATATCGATTTATCGACGGCGTTATCCTTTTTGTATCGATAACACGTTAAGGGGCACTTCGTATCGATTTATTTGCAATCAGTCGATCGCATTTGAATTTTAAATTGCAAATCCAGTCGAGTTCATTATATATAAATTCAGGTTGCTACGGGAATTGTTTATCGATTATAGTATCGATAGATAGATTCTATTTGCCCGGTAGCAAAATAGGGATGGACGAGAGTATTGGATCGATGTTAGATCGATAATGTGCCACTAGTATTTGAAAGAATTATTTGAAACTGACAAGTTTGTCAGTAGTGTCCTCTTTTTATAATCTTTGAAAATATGTTTGTCAGTAATTTTTGTCGGCGATTACGGTTGAACCGATTTGAATGATTCAAAGAACATTTGATTTGTATTAACTGGGAGACGTGCTGATTAGATTTTGGCAGAGGCAGGTCTAGTCGTTTCGGAGATACGGAACAAAGTCAAAAATGGTAATCTAGTTTTTAAGAGAACGGAGCGTCCGACTTTAATAGTTCTAAAAACATTTTGAAAATGCTTGAATTTTTACGAAGGGCAAGTCTAGCAGTTTTGGAGATAGAGTAAAAAAGGCAAAAAAACACCTGAATTCTAAATTTAAAATCCAAGGTGATACAACTTAAAAAGTATTATAAAACAATTTTTAAAGCCTGTCATTTGAAACAAAAAAAAAAGTAAGTTCGTTTTGCAAAGGTACATTTTTTTGGTAAATTATTATATCTTTCAAACTAATTTGTTAAAGTAATTAGTATATTCGGAAAAATCGTACAAAATTAAATACCAACAATATTGTCTAATACTAAAACTCTCTAAAACTAACCGGTATACCCAAAAAGTGCATTTAAAACTACACAATATCCTCGGTAGACGATTTTGTAACAACGATGTGAACATAGCCACAATTTGTAAACGCAACTAACTTCACACTCGTGTTAAAGGAATTTTGAGTTTAAACGAATTTTGTTATATTATTAATGTCTAAATAATATATTGTTGATTTTAGTATCTGGTATCGTAGTTGACATATTGAGGTACAATATACCTAAATCTGACAGACCCTGTGCATTTAGTGTTGCCTGAGGAGCTCCTCAAAATGAGCAAAGAATTCAAACGACTTTTTTTGAAAAAGTTGTGAATTACAACGATTTTGCTAGAGAACATTTGTTGATTTTAGTATTTGTTATCAAAGTCGACATATTAAGGTATAATATATCCATCTGACAGTCCCTGTGCATTTAGTGTTGCCTGAGGAGCTCTTCAAAATGAGCAATGAATTTTGAAAACTTTTTTTGAAAAAGCGGTGAATTTACAAGGATTTTGCAAGAAGACTTGTTGATTTTTTTATTTGTTATCATAGTAGATACATAAGGTATAATATATCAAAATTATAGCACTCTGGAACATACAGTGCGGCCTGAAGAGCTCTTCAAAATACGTAATTATAAAATTAATTTAGTTTAATATATAAAAATATATATCAAGTTCGCTGTGTGATATCAAAACGTATGCAAATATATATATATATATAATATATATATATATATATATATATATATAATAAAAGAGATAATAAATGCAGGAATGTTCGTCGGACTCGATAAATTTCATTTAATAATAAATGATAAGGCTCGCGCACACTTTTCGATTTAAATAAAACAAAAAAAACAAAAACGAAAATCTCGAACAAAAAAAAGTCGACATGCGTTTATACTTAACGATATCAAATATGGCAAAAGGATCGAAATTTATTACAGCACTAAAATTGTTTTTGTGGAATAATAATAGATCTTAAATTCGAAATAATATGAGTAAAATATTATAGGCCTAAGGAAAGTAGTTTGGTAATAAAAATTGCTTCTTGCTCACTACATATTGTAAAATTATTTAAAGTATTTTTTACATATATATAAGAGCGTCAAAATTTTCTTAAAATATTATAGACCTGTGGATTTTGGTCGAGGGTCACAATGACCCTTTAAAATAATATAGGCCTATGGAAAGTCGTTTGTTGGGACATAAAATTGCTTCATGTTTAGTATTATAAAATTAATAAAAGTATCTTTTACAAATATAAATGAGTGTCAATATATTCTTAAAATATTATAGGCTTGTGGGTTTTGGTCAAGGGTCATAATGACCCTTCAAATTATTATAGACCTATGGAAAGTTGTCTGTTAAGTTATAAAAATTGCTTAATGTTTAATATTATAAAATTAATTAAAGTATTTTTTACAAATAAAAATGAGCGTCAAAATATTCCTAAAATATTATAGGCTTGTGGGTTTTAGTCAAGGGTCATAATGACCCTTTGAAATATTATAGGCCTATGGAAAGTAATTTTTTGAGTTATAAAAATCGCTTCATGTTTAATATTATAAAATTAATTGAAATAATTTTTACAAATATAAATAAGCGTCAAAATATTCTTAAAATATTATAAGCCTGCGGCCATTAGCCGAGGGTCCAAACGAACTGTATGAATTTATACACAATTACACAATTAATATTTAATAGCACACACACACACACCAAATATTGAAAAATCAAAAATAACAAAAACATCCTGGCTAGTTCTGTAATAAAATAGATTTTCATTAAAGTTTATCTTGTCATCATTGCTCCAGGAGTAACGCAAGGACGACATTTAGGACCCATTTTTTATATTTATAGGCTTATAAAAATAAACTGAAAATAATTTAAAAAAAAAATCGATTAAGTAACTTTTCACATGTATCAAAACCTTCTATTTCTGTTTCTAAAACGATTATATTGATTTTATCACCAGCTCAAAGTCTATATCCATACCGTTTGCTTGTCAGTAGAATCCTTTTTTTATATTTTTATATAATCTATATACACTTGTTATTAAAATAACTAGTCATTAATAATCCACATTTTTAAGTCTATTGTGTTTAAGAAATTTTCCACCAGCGCCCCGTCTAACCATTTCGTGCCCGAAGAAGTTTCTACGATTTCTTTTATTTAAAGGTGAAGTGTTGAAAAAAGTTTTCAACATGTACTTAATTTTACATTAACACAACGGTTTTCGATCATCGACAATAATTTGCCTTTCTATCTACAATCACTTCTTCAGTTGAAATAAAATTATAGATTCTACCTGGTAATTGGTAGTACAGTTGTTTATGTCCAATTATATACAAAGAAAAAATTGTAAGATATTATATACTTATTTCCAGATAAGTATCTAACCCAATATTCGAAGTAATGAAGATCGATTTTCATAATCCTTGTTATTTTAATTTGTGCATTAAGAAGTTTTACTTCAACCACACACAAGGGCCTCATGCACAATTAATATTTAATAGCACACACACACCAAATATTGTACATTAAAAAAAAAACAACAGAAAAATCCTGGCTAGTTGTGTAATAAAATTGATTTTTTTTTAAGTTTTTATTTTGCTCATTGCTCCAGGAGTTACGCAAGGACGATACTTAGGACCCACTTTTTACATATTTATTGCGATTTTAGGTTATTTAGAATAGTTATACTAAATTAAATGTACGGTAAACATTATATAGTTTATTTTATTATTTAAAATATATGTTTTTTTACCAAACTAGTGGTGTTCCTAGTTTCAACTTTCGATCTGTCGGAATAATAATAATTTGCCTTTCTATCTACAATCACTTCTTCGATGGAAAATTATAGATTCTACTAGTCGGTAATTGGTAGTCCAGTTGTATATGTCCAATTATACATAAAGATAATTTACACTAACTACACATACCAGATAAGTTTCTAACTCAATATTCAAAATAATGAATATCAATCTTTATTAGCCTTGTTATTTCAATTTGTGCATTAAGAAGTTTTACTTTAACTAGACGTTTAATATACACAATTAATTTAACATACACAATTAATATTTAATAGCACACACACCAAATATTGAATATTTAAAACAAAACACCGAAAAAATCCTTACTTTGTGGTATGATAAAACATGTTTTATTAAAGTTTATCCTTTCCTCATTGCTCCAGGAGTTACGCAAGGACGACATTTAGGACCCACTTTTTATATTTAATGCGATTTTAGGTAAAATAGATTTGTTTTACTATACTGAATGTATGGTAGATATTATATAGTTTATTTTATTATTTAAAATATATGTTTTTTACCAAACTAGTGGTGTCCCTAGTTTCAATTTTCGATCTTATCTTGTCAATTAAGTATTAACTCTTTAATTTACCTAAAGACTTTTTGCTGATTTTTAAAGAAATCGGTAACGCTTGTCAATTGTAGTATTACTGTTAAACTAAATCCACATCTTCTTGTTTTTCTGTTTCATCAGGTTTAATCTGACGTCCATAAATATTTCAATCCGATAGAAACAAGTTCAAGTATTGAATTTCAAACATTACATTAGATTACATTGAAGGCGAGTACCTCGGACATGTATCTCTTTTATTTAACACGGACAGATTTTAACAGGGGAGACAAACCTTTTAAGAAAAGGTTTTAATCTTGGATAAAATTTGTAAAGGTTTGAATCTAGGAGAATTGATCCTAGAAGTATACTAGGGTGATTGGAGTTTCATGACTTTTTGTTTATGAATATTAATAATTTCGTTTGTGAGTTTAAATTTAATATTTTGAGTAAGCAGTTTTATAATAGATATATTAAGGTATAAAATATTAAAATTTTAGCTTTGTAGTACAAACGGTACGTCCTACATATATTTTTAAAACTCTTGTATCAGTTGACCAAAAGAAATGACATTTGATGTCCTTTTATTAATAACTTATATTTTGACATAAAATTTAATATGTATGAAATTTTTAAAACTACAATGTTGTAATACAAACAGTGCGTCCTTTACACTTTAGTTAAGTTGACCAGAATAAATATAGAAAGGCACTGACCTTTTATGCAGTATTTTATATTGATAATTATAACTTTATCTGTATACAAAAATATGATATTTCAAGTATGCAGTTTCAAGGTAGATATATGAAAGTACAAAATATTAAAACTACAATATTGTCATACAGACGGTGCGTCCCCTATAATTTTTTATTTGCGACAAAACCCACTATGAGTTTGTTTATGATTTTTGAACCTTTTTCATAAAGTTATGTATAATTTATTTTTCAGAAAAAAATTTAATATTATAAGTACACAGTTTTAAAATAAATATACCAAAGTATGTTATATTAAATTTCAGATTTGTAGTACAAACGGTGTGACCAGTACAATTTTTTAAATTCAGTAGTAAAACAACTGTATTAATTGGGCAAAAAATGCACACAGGCATTTTATGTACTTTCATCATAAAAATTATTAATAATTTATTGTTTATAAAAAAATTTAATGTTTTAAAAAAAGTTACATTTTTTCACATTTTTCAACATTTATTTTACAATTTTGGCCATTTTTTTATATTTTGGATTTCTATTTTTTATTTTTGGTCATCTTTTCACATTTTTGGACCGTTTTTTAAATTTGTGGACAGTTTTTTACTTTTTTGAACATTGCTTTATGTTTTTTTACATTTTAGACATTTTTTTATCTTTTTTGGACATTTTTAAGCATTTTTTTACATTTTTTGACTTTTCTTTTTACATTTTTATGCATTCTTTCTATTTACGGTTTTCGTCATTTTTTTCTCAATATTTAGCACATTTTTCCTATTATTTAAATTTTTGGACATTTTTTCTATTTACATTTCTCAATTTTTATTAAATTTTTGGGCATTTTTTTGGATTTTTACATTTTTTTTTATTTATTACATTTATGAGCGTATTTTTAAGGCAAATTTTCATTACGTTTCTGGATTAAAAAAAATTAAAAGTAGAAAAATACTAAAATTACTCATTTTTTTACAAACAATTTTAAAAGAAAATACTTTGCAAGGTATTTGCACTTTTCTGTAAAATCATTAATAACGTGATTTGCAAAACTGAATTTAAAATTTTGAGTGCACAATTTTAATAAAGATTTATCAAATAGTAAAAAGTGTAAATTAACAAACGGTGCGACCAGTACAAATTGTTAACTGATTTAGATCAAATAGAAGTCTTTTGCACTTTTTTTATTTGACTTCTAATATTCTAAAATACATAACGAAACAAAAAAAACACCGTATCAATTCAAATACTCCAAAGTATCTAAAACACAAATTGTAACAATGTAATGCAAACGGTGTGTCCTAAAGAGTCAAACATACCAAAATTTTCTTTATTTTAGTGCCTCGTGCAATTAGGAAATTAAAAGTTTCAGAAACAAAAAGTGAACAAAAATATTGTAAACTTATATATATTTACTTATATAAAATTATATATAATTTGTATAAACGTTTGCAACATCTGCAGATGTCCATCGTCTAAGATTTACAACATGAAGACGTCTTCGGGTTTTTTTTAATGCGAGAGCTGACAGGACAGGCGTGTAATGCGACTAAAGAAAATAATACTCACGTGTCGGATTACTAAAGCAAACAGAATTTATAATAACGTATTATAAATTTTATCTTCAAAGTTTGTTGATATTAATATTTTGCAAACTTGCAAACTTTTTAAAATTCTATAAATATTTGGTGGTTTTTATATCAATTGATTATTACCTTAATAATTTTAGCAGGAGTATCATTCCTCTTGTTAATGCTTATTTTTATCCCAAGTCATAAAACAGGATAAATAAAATAGTCATCAATTATTATACTGTTTTTTGCTTAATATTTCTTGAGTCTCGACTAAACACTGTTGTCAAAAAATAAATAAAAATAATTTATTATCCAAATTTAATTTATTATTTATTAACATTATTTTACGATTCGGTCGATAAACGTCAATTATTTTGTGAAAAGAAAAACTTATGGAGGTAATAAATATTTTAAGTTATGTTTCGAATTTGGACAAGTATAAAAAGTGTGGGTGATTAAAATATTTTTATAAAACATTGTAATGAAATTATTCTTTTTCTTTTAATTGTTGGTTTCTTTTAATTGACTAGTAATTACTTTTTAGTATTCACACACATATTTGTGTGTGTGTAATCATAATTTTGGTATAGAACGACATGAAAACTAGTGTATGGCATCGTGCCCTAAGGCACGTTTTTGGAACTTCCCGTACCCTAACAAAATGTTCGACAAATTTTAAATATTTTCAAATATATTATTACAAATACTGTAACTTTCATTATTTTTGCTATCTTATTGTTATATCTGAGCAAATCAAATGTAAATGACAAATCAATTTATCTTCAGAACATTAAGAATCGTCATTTCATTTCGAATTCAATTTCAAAAAAAAAAAAAAAATAATAATAGTTGCCTGATTTACACAAAATTGGAAAAGTGCTCCCGTATAGTTACAGTCTAAACGCATTTGCAAACAATTCTGGGCGACATTTTCGCTTAAACTGTGCTCAGCTTGGCGGCTTTTTCACATTTTTCAATATTTTCTCACAAAATTGTAAAAGTGCTCCTTTACATGAACAGTCTAAACGCACTTGGGTAAACATTTGTACCAAGGTGGCGCTTAGACTGTGCTTAGTCTGCGTGATTTTTTGAATTTTTAACCCGAAATTACAAAAATATTTTTTGAAAAAAAAAATTATAAACACATTTTTTTCCCGAAAGAAATAAATCAAATTTTCTTCCATCGGAAACAACATATTTCCTCTACCACCTGCCACCATTACCTTACCCTTAATCAAATAACAATAACCTGATTAATCCTTTAATATCAGCGACAGAACATCCTAGCCCTTCTTCATCATCTCATCATCCCTTCATCAAGTCTTGTGACTGGGTCACATGTGTCGATGACAACACACAATCATACCCATACCCTTAAAACCCATCCCTATGAAGCCCTTTTTCTTCCCTCATTCCTTCCTAATTGATTTTCGGGAACAAAGAAAGGGCTGACCGGAAATCAATTTTTCACGCAGGAGCAAGAAGAGGAGCAATTGATGGTTTGTAGGAGGAGGAGGATCTAGAAGATAGATTGACTGATTGATGGCGAAAGAGTAGAATTAATGGTGAAAAGTTTTTGGAGATTTTTTAAGAGAAATTGTTGTTTTAAAATGGATTTATGGGAGGTGGTTGATTTATGGCTTGTGGAAAATTTTTAACCAACTTTCCAAAAGGCCGAAAAAAGCAAATAATAAAATATTTATATTGACCAGCTGTTTATTATTGACCTACTGTAAGTTGATAAAATATTATACATTTTTCTAGATATTTAATATCGACGTTTCGGAACTAGATCCATTTCATTATCAGGTATCAAAAAAAAAAACTATATTACTGAAAAATTTGGTAAAAACAGAATAATAACTAGTGGGGTATATGGCATCGTGCCTTAAGGCAAATTGCTGAAACTTCCCGTACCTAATGAAATATTTGATAAATTGTAAACGTTTTCAAATATATTATGAGAAATACTTTCAGTAACTTTCATTATTTTTGCTATCTTGTTATATCTGAGCAAATCAAATGTAAATCATAAATCAATTTATCTCCAGAACATTAACAATCGTCATTTCATTTCGAATTCAATTGCAAAAAAAAAATTAGTTGCCTAATTTACACAAAATTGAAAATAATTCTGTGCGACATTTTCACTTGTACTGTGCTTAGATTGGCGGTATTTTCACATTTTTCAATAGTTTTCACAAAATTGGAAAAGTGCTCCAGTCTAAACGCACTTGCGAAAACAATTGTACCAGAATGGCGCTTAGACTGTGCTTAGCCTGGGTAATTTTTTGAATTTTTAATCCAAAATTACAAAAATATTTCATGGAAAATTAAAAAGATGTAATAATTTTTCATTTATCCTCAAAAGCAATTGTTTTGTCAATACAAGCAGAAAGTTTTTTAGATCATTCAAATCAGACGCTTAGTTTACTCGAAAACTGCCATTTTTTGCACATTTAGCTCGGTATCTCCAAAACGCCTAGACCTGCCTATGCCAAAAACTAAACATCACATCTCCCTATCAATAGTGATCGAATGTTTATTATGTAAAATAGAAAATATGCTAGTGTTTTTTCAACTTCTCGTGGGGTAGTTATAGTAATGGGCCGAAAATCGAAAATAATTTTTTTTGCATTTCTCGACGTTTTGAAGGTTTCAGAAACATTTTACTGACATACGTACCTCAGAAAAAATGGATGTTTGTGTGTGCGTGTGTTTTGTATGTCCGCATTTTTCGTCCACGTTTTCGGGCGCACGGATCAACCGATTTGAATGGTTCAAAAAATATTTCACTTTATTGATGTAATGAAGAATTGATTAAATTTTTGCAAAGGCAGGTCGAGTGGTTCCAAAGATGCAGAAAAAAAATTCGCAGTCGAAAATTATATATTTAGACATTAATGAGAATCAAAAACCTTCAAGAAATTTCAAAATTTTCAAAAAAAAAAAAATTAAAAAAAGTTTTCAAAAACTTTCCAAATTATCTAAAAGTTAAAAAAGAAAAAGATTAAAAAACAGTTTTCAAATTATCTAAAAGTTTTAAAAAAATATCTGTAATTTAAAAAAAATCTAATTAAAAAAAAAAAATTTCTCAAAAAAAGCTTTTTTTCAAAATTGAAATTTTTCAAATACTTTCAAAATTTTCAACAATGTTTAAGGCATTTTTGCACTTTTTTCAATATTCATATTTTTCAAATATTTTCAAAATTTTCCAAAATTTTCAAAAAAATTTCAACAGCTCAAAAATTTATATATATATATATATATATATATATATATATATATATATATGTACATATATACATCTTTTATCCCTCTTCAGAATATAAATCACGACCAAAAAATAATAATGGGCATAACGAAAAATGATTTAATAAATAATCTCAATTTTCGCTTTTGCCTTCGTCCTAATAATATATATTATTATATATATGGCACGTATGGTGTTTCACATGTGTTACCAGACGACCCTAAGGGTTGTAGTAATAAGACCCTTTTTTGTAATAAAAAAGAGTTGTTTTATTGAATTGTGATAAAATGATTTGGAATAAATTGTATTTTATGGGAGCTTAAAAATATATTAAATTATTGCTTCCTCACATTATCTCAAATTACTCGTTTATTGTCTCTAGCGACATTCTCTACAATATTGATCTCTATATGTAACAATTTGTTAAGTAATTGTAATTTAAAGTGAAATTCTACATTTAGTTAAAAAAAATTTCAAACTTTGGCATCTTCCTACAACTAATCACTTTTCAATCATCCCTCAAAAGTATCCCTAGTTCTCTTTTACCACTTCACATCCAAAACAACGACGCCCACTTCGCCCTTTTGCAAATGAGGGTTTTATTATTATACAACAGACTGATTTTTTTTCATACGCAGATGTGTTCAAGATTTTTTTTAATTTGCATTTGGAGTGTCTTCAAAAGTCAATTTTTGGAAAATCAATAATAGACATTGACGATGACAACCGAAGTGAAGGGCTGGTCCTTAAAAAACTGATTGGGAAACAGAAGTGGGGTAGTAAATTAATTTTTTTGTTTGTTTTGGTGTAAATGTTAAGAAAGGACTTCTGGTGCATCTAGAATATCTTGCAACAAATTATATAATAGATCAATATATACATTTATATATGAGATTTCCATACAAACCACAAACACTAAGTCATATATAATGATGTATAAATCATTATATACATTTATATATGAGATTTCCATACAAACCCCAAACACTAGGCTATGAATAATGATGTATAAATTAATATATACATTTATATATGACTGTTACATACAAACCACAAACGCTAAACCATATATAATGATGTATTAATCAATATATACATTTATATATGAGATTTCCATACAAATCACAGACACTAGGCTATAAATAATGATGTATAAATCAATATATACATTTATATATAACTGTTACATACAAACCACAAACACTAAACCATATATAATGATGTATAAATCAATATATACATTTATATATGACTGTTACATACAAACCACAAACATTAAACCATATATAATGATGTATAAATCAATATATACATTTATATATGACTGTTACATACAAACCACAAACACTAGGCCATATATAATGATGTATAAATCAATATATACATTTATATATGACTGTTACATACAAACCACAAACACTAAACCATATATAATGATGTATAAATCAATATATACATTTATATATGACTGTTACATACAAACCACAAACACTAAACCATATATAATGATGTATAAATCAATATATACATTTATATATGACTGTTACATACAAACCACAAACATTAAACCATATATAATGATGTATAAATCAATATATACATTTATATATGAGATTTATATACAAACCACAAACACTAAACCATATATAATGATGTATAAATCAATATATACATTTATAAATGAGATTTCCATACAAACCACAAACACTAGGCCATATATAATGATGTATAAATCAATATATACATTTATATATGAGATTTCCATACAAACCACAAACACTAGGCCATATATAATAATGTATAAATCAATATATACCTTTATATATGAGATTTACATACAAACCACAAACACTAGGCTATGAATAATGATGTATAAATCAATATATACATTTATATATGAGATTTACATACAAACCACAAACACTAGGCTTTGAATAATGATGTATAAATCAATATATACATTTATATATGAGATTTACATACAAACCACACACACTAGGCCATATATAATGATGTATAAATCAATATATACATTTATATGACTGTTACATACAAACCACAAACACTAAACCATATATAATGATGTATAAATCAATATATACATTTATATATAAGATTTCCATACAAACCACAAGCACTAGGTTATATATAATGATATATAAATTTATATATACATTTATATATGAGATTTCCATACAAACCACAAACACTAGGCTATGAATAATGATGTATAAATCAATATATACATTTATATATAAGATTTCCATACAAACCACAAGCACTAGGTTATATATAATGATATATAAATTTATATATACATTTATATATGAGATTTCCATACAAACCACAAACACTAGGCTATGAATAATGATGTATAAATCAATATATACATTTATAAATGAGATTTCCATACAAACCACAAACACTAGGCTATATATAATAATGTATAAATTGATATATACATATATATATATATATATATATATATATATATATATATGACTGTTACATATAAACCACTAACACTAAACCATATGTAATGATGTATAAATCAATATATACATTTATATGTGACTTTTGCATACAAACCACAAACACTAGACTTTGAATAATGATGTATAAATCAATATATACATTTATATATGACTTTTGCATACAAACCACAAACATTAGGCCATATATAGTGATGTATAAAGGAATATATACATTTATATATCCAATTTACATACAAACCACAAACACTAGGCTATGAATAATGATGTATAAATCAATATATACATTTATATATGACTTTTGCATACAAACCACAAACACTAGGCTTTGAATAATGATGTATAAATCAATATATACATTTATATTTGAGATTTACATACTAACCACAAACACTAGGCTTTGAATAATGATGTATAAATCAATATATACATTTATACATGAGATTTCCATACAAATCACATGGACTAGGTTATATATAATATAATATATACATTTATATATGTGATTTACATACAAACCACAAACACTAGGCTATGAATAATGATGTATAAATCAATATATACATTTATATATGAGATTTTCATACAAACCATATACACTAGGCCATATATAATGATGTATAAATCAATATATACATTTATATATGAGATTTCCATACAAACCACAAACACTAGGCCATATATAATATAATATATACAGTTATATATTCAATTTCCATACAAACCACATTTACTAGGCCATATATAATGATGTATAAATCAATATATACATTTATATATGACTGTTACATACAAACTACAAACACTAAACCATATATAATGATGTGTAAATTGATATATACATTTATATATGGGATTTCCATACAAACCACATTGACTAGGCCATATATAATATAATATATACATTTATATATGATATTTCCATACAAACCACAAACACTGAACAAATATATAATGATGTATAAATCAATATATACATTTATATATGAAATTTCAATACAAACCACAATCACTAGGCAATATATAATAATGTATAAATCAATATATACATTTATATATGACTGGTACATACAAACCACAAACACTAAGCCATATATAATGATGTATAAATCAATATATACATTTATATATGAGATTTCCATACAAACCACAAATACTAGGCCATATATAATGATGTATAAATCAATATATACATTTATATATGACTTTTGCATACAGACCACAAACACTAGGCTATGAATAATGATGTATAAATCAATATATACATTTATATATGAGATTTCCATACGAACCACATTGACTAGGCCATATATAATGATGTATAAATCAATATATACATTTATATGACTGTTACATACAAACCACAAACACTAAACCATATATAATGATGTATAAATCAATATATACATTTATATATGACTTTTGCATACAAACCACAAACACTAATGATGTATAAATCAATATATACATTTATATATGATTTCTGCATACAAACCACAAACACTAGGCCATATATAATAATGTATAAATCAATATATACATTTATATATAATTTTTGCATACAAACCACAAACACTAGGCCATATATAATAATGTATAAATCAATATATAGATTTATATATGATTTTTGCATACAAACCACAAACACTAGGCCATATATAATATAATATATACAGTTATATATCCAATTTCCATACAAACCACAAACACTAAACCATATATAATGATGTATAAATCAATATATACATTTATATATGAGATTTCCATACAAACCACAAACACTAGATCATATATAATGATGTATAAATCAATATATACATTTATATATGAGATTTCTATACAAATCATATATATGGACTAGGCCATATATAATGATGTATAAATCAATATATACATTTATATATGACTTTTGCATACAGACCACAAACACTAGGCTATGAATAATGATGTATAAATCAATATATACATTTATATATCCAATTTCCATACAAACCACAACACTAGGCCATATATAATGCTGTATAAATCATTATATACATTTATATATGAGATTTCTATACAAACCACAAACATTAGGCCATATATAATGATGTACAAATCAATATATACGTTTATATATAAGATTTCCATACAAACCATATACACTAGGCCATATATAATGATGTATAAATCAATTTATACATTTATATATGAGATTTACATACAAACCACATAGACTAGGCTATTTATAATGATGTATAAATCAATATATACATTTATATATGAGATTTTCATATAAATCATACACACTAGGCCATATATAATATAATATATACATTTATATATGTGATTTCTATACAAACCACAAACACTAGGCTATGAATAATGATGTATAAATCAATATATACATTTATATATGAGATTTCCATACAAACCACAAACACTAGGCCATATACAATGATGTATAAATCAATATATACATTTATATAAGACTTTTGCATACAAACCACAAACACTAGGCACAACACAATTAAATGTTAGATTGTAGGTGCAGAAGTGGGATGGTGAAAGTGGTTTGATGCAAGTGGGTTTTGGATGCACAAAAACATATTTTTAAGGTTTCCCGGTGCATCCAACAATATGTTACTTACATATAATATTTTACCTATTATCTAAAACTAATTGCCTCCCTTCTCAACGACGACAACAAAACCCTTTGTCAAAAAAGGGCACATCCCCTAAATATTATGCCAACATGTGCATGATGTTCTCTATTGAGCATGACGTTGAAGTATTTCTGATGAATGGGTGTTAATTTATATTTAATAATTTTCCAAAATTATTATTCTAATTAGTTTTCCCGTGAGAGGTGCCTATTGGCAAGTGAAGGAAACACAAATTCTTAATGAATCAAAACAACTCAAAGAGATTTTTGATTTCTTCTACTTATGCAATTAGTAAAAATCATAATCCTCGGCGGTCATAAATTCCTCTTTTCATAAGTGGTGGTGTGTTCGAGGGTTCTTACCACTTACTAAGTTTTCGTAGTATGATTGCTAGAAATGGTGGCGGTGTATGTGTATATTACTACTGGTGGTTCGTATGAAGTAATTTTCAGCGCCCATAAATTACCTTCTTTTATCGTCTGGTGGCGGTTTTACCGCGGCGGTGCTTAATCCGCCACTCTCTCTCTTGAACAATAAGGCGCCGAAAGGTTGGAGAATCATAGATTGTTCAACTTGGTGAAAAAAATGAGAAACTTGCCTATAGGCTGCAGACCTATGCTGCTGGCGGATAAGTAATTTTTACCGTAGACTAAGTTATAGTAATTGCAAAAACATCGAAAATTCTCGTTTCAAAGGTTTCTGAACATTTTTGGCATACCTCAGAAAAAATGGATCTATGTGTGTGTGTATTCAGATACAAATTTTCGTCAACAATTTCGGGAACACGGATCAACCGATTTGAATAATTCAAAAAACATTCGATTCGTATTGACCAGGAGACAAGGAGAGATTAGTTTTTGGCAAAGGCAGGTCCAACCATTTCCAAGAAACGGAGCAAAAAGTGCCAAAAAAGATAACTCAGTTTTTAAGAGAACGGAGCGCCCTATTCGAATAATTCAAAAAACATTTTACTTGTATTGACAAAATGAAGAACTGATTAATTTTTTGAAAAAGCAGGTCTAGCGGTTTCGGCGGTCTAATAAAAAAGAAATGCCATTTGGCGGTCAAAAAAGGATCATTAGACATATGCACGTAAAATTATCAGATATTTTATGGAAATTTTAATAATAATTATGAATTTTGTTTACATTCCAATGGGTTTCGTGAAGTCGTACGCCCGTTAGACTGCGACGCGGCGCTCACGCGCTTCAATAATTTTTTTGAAGCAGCGCGATTGCCTAGAAAAAACGTTCGAAATTTCCAAAATATAAAAAAATAATTTCAAAAAAGTTTTTTCAAAAAAGTAATTTTTTTCAAAAATTTAAAATTTATCAAAAATCTAATTTTTTCTAAGTTTTAAACAAGATTTTAATCTTACTTAAAAAAAATAATTTTTGCTACGGGAAGTTCTAGCAATTTGCCTTAAGATACTCTCATATAATATTGATATTACGATATTACAATTAATTTTTTTATTTACCGAAGTTTGCTTTATTATAAAGTCTTTGATGTCAGTTTTCTTGTCAGTAGAGTTCTCTTCTTATCTACTAAATTTCGTTCCAGTGGAATTTCTTTTTTTTTCTCATGTCGAGTCGACTGTCGACAATCAGTTCGCTCGTCAGTAAACTCCTATTTTTGATCAATTATCTTCTATTTCAATATGCTCATCAGCAGAGTCCTTCGTCTTTTTTTGTCTTGTATTTGAATTTGCTCGTCAGTAAATTCTTTTTTCATTTTATTTTTGTTTATAATAGTTTGCTCGTAAGTATAGTCCTATTTTTTGTTTTTGTCTTTCATTTTAGTTTGCTCGTCAGTAGAGTTCTCTTTCTTATTTTAGTTTGCCCATCAGTAGAATCAGTTTCTTACCTAATTTCACTTTGGTCGCCAGCAGACTCCCTTTTTCTATTTTAAGTCTTATTTTAGTTTTCTTGATAGTAGAGTTCCTCTTTATTGTCTTGTCAATAGAGTTTATGTCAGTATAGTCTTTTTTTTTTCTTTTTGGATTTTTATCAGTAGAGTATTTTTTCATACTATTACTTATATTTTAATCGGCTGTTTTAAATTAAACTTTTTTGCTTAATCTTCAAAAATATTTTTATTTTAATAATATCATTACTAACTAGTTGTAAGTTGCATTCTGCCTTGGGGCAAGTTGCCTAAACTATAATAAATTGACTGATTTTTTTTTGTTCATCTTTCTATTATTTCTTTTTTTTCTCTTTTTTAACTTCCCGAAGGAGAAGTTTATGTTTTCATCAAAAAACCCGATTCGCTAATTTTATGTTTTCTCGACGTTTCAAGCCATTCTGAATCGAATGAGACCAAATTTGGAAAAAGTATGTGTGTGTGTGTGTGTGTGTGTGTGTGTGTGTATGTGAACAGATTTTTTGCCGTAAATCGACGTTTTCTCGAAAACGGCTGGACCGATTTCAAAAATTTAAAAGCCATTCGATGTATCTAGACGAGAACTATTGTTTGTCAGTTTTGTGCGACGATCGGCCAAGCCGTTTCTTCATAAATGGCAGAAAAGTGAAAAATTTTTCGTCTACGTTTTAGCCCGCAATTCTGAATCGATTTGAAAATTCAAAAACCGTTCGAAAGATATTGGTTGGGAATCGTGCTGATTAGTTTTTGGTAGAGATCGGCCGGGCCGTTTTCTTGTAATAAAGTTTTTAAAAAAAAAATTCGACGATTTTTATGATTATTTTTTTGACGATAGATACCATAGTCTTCTAGATCATACTAAAATATTACGGCCCTACGACAACTGGTTCAGCTTTAAAAATTCGTCAAAGTTTGCAAAAATCAGTATGGTCTTTTTGGCATTTGTCAAAATTAGACTTTTGATCGACGTTTTCTCAAAAACGCCTGAACCGATTTTAGAAATTTAAAAGCCATTTGATGTATTTCGGTGAGGACTATCGTTTGTCAGTTTTGTACAACGATCTGCCAAGCCGTTTTTTTGTAATTTGAAAAAAACTTTTCGTCCACATTTAAGCTCATCCTACCGAACGATTTTAAAAAATCAAAAACTGTTCGAAAGATATTAGTTGGGAATGATACTGATTAATTTTAGGTGAAAATCTACCGAGCCGTTTTCTTGTAATTAACTGTTGAAAAAAAGTGTTAAATTTTCGTCCACATTTACGCTCATCCTACCGAACCGATTTTAAAAATTCAAAAACTGTTCGAAAGATATTAGTTGGGAATGGTACTGACTAATTTTAGGTGAAAATCTACCGAGCCATTTTCTTGTAATTAACTGTTGAAAAAAAGTGTTAAATTTTCGTCGACATTTAAGCTCATCCTACCGAACCGATTTTAAAAAATCAAAAACTGTTCGAAAGATATTACTTGGGAGTGGTACTGGTTAGTTTTAGGTGAAAATCTACCGAGCCGTTTTCTTGTAATTACCTGTTGAAAAAAAATTTAAGCCGATATTCATGGAACTTTTTGTGTCAATATACATCATGGTCTTATAGAACTATATATTATACTGTAATATTGCGGCCTTACGACAAGTAGTTTAATTTTAAAAATTTGTCAAACTTTGCTAAAATTATTATCGTTTTTTTAAAGTAGGATTAATGAAGTATATTATTTACTCATTTTTTTATTAAGTCGATTATTTACACATATCGGGAAGTTCATGTAACTTGCCTCAAGGCTAAATACTAAACCACCTAGTTCTCTATTTATATTTGTCTTCTTTCTTTCATTATCTCTTATCAACTTGTTCTTGTAACAAATCAGATTTTCTGAACTTTTACTTCAGCAATTTTATAATAAATTAAATAATGATATTAAAATTTAGACTTGGATGACCTTTCTTTCTATTTCTATCTTTGTCTTTCCTTTTATCTCCATTCACATCTCTCTGTATTCTTTTCTCTTTTTTCTCGTTTTTTTCTCTTTCTCTTTTTTCGCTTTCTTTTTCTATCTGTTTTTTTCTATCTCTAACACTAAATCTATTAAGTTTTATTAATCAAAAAGTCTTTATTAAAAAAATTAATGAAATAAATGAAATTAAAAATAAAAACTTAAAATTTAACATAGACTATATCTTTCTATCAATCTGTCCTTGTCCTTCTCTCCCTGTATTCCTTTCTTTGTCTGTCTTTTTCTCTCTTGCATATATTATATCTTTTATATTTTATTTTTTAAAACATTTTTTGTAGCATATCGGATTTTCTGGCAAACTACTAATTTGGCAATTATTATTAATATATCAAATAATAAAAATTTAAATTAGATAACAAATTTCACAGAATAATTTTTAGAACTCCTGAAACTTACCCTCAATTCCTTACAAAGGAGTATTTCTTCCCTTATATGCGTTCGATAAAATTGCAACGTATGAACTTGAACCTCTTGCATGATTGCATGTGCAATGAAATATAAATACATATATACATACACATACATACATACATACATACATAGATACATACATACATACATAGATACATACATACATGCATACATACATACATATAAATATGTATATATTACTACCCCTGCACGACATCGATAAGGCAGTCGAGTTCTGCGAATGGCATATTCCATAAAATGTCGTCTTGGGGAAAAGTTATTACGAACTTGAACTTCACGGAAATTGATAAAAAAGTAGTAAATGAACTTATTGTAATTTTATGAACGAACTAGTTCTGTTGTGCCTGTAGGCAAATTTCCTAACATTTTGGCAATTTATTAATTGAAACTAAATTCTTCTAAAATTTTGTTCGAAAGGTCCTGATTTTTATCACGCACAGGTCAAGATACAACTATTAATTTTCTTATTTAGCTAAAATTGCATAAGGTGTTGAGAAAATTTATTTCAAAATTCCTGAAAAACTAAAAAAATATACCACTGGTTTTATTTCGAACGAAACTACTTTACTTGAAAAATATCGTTTGCGAAATAAATTTTTTACCAGCAACTTGCCAATAGGCACTTTACGTGTGAGAACTAACTAGAATAATAATTTTGGAAAATTATTAAATATAAATTAACACCCATTCATCAGCAATACTTTAACGTCATGCACAATAGAGAACATCATGCACATGTTGGCATAATATTTAAGGGATGTCTCCTATTTTGACAAAGGGTTTGTTGTTGTCCAGAAGGGAGGCAATTAGTTTTAGATGATAGGTACAATATAATATATAAGTAACATATTCGTGGATGCACCTCGAAAGCTTCAGAACACTTTTTTGTGCATCCAAATTCCACTTGCATCATCCCACTTCAACCAACCCACTTCTGCATCTAAAAAAATGTCTAATTTTAAACCATTTTCATTTTACAAAAGAGTTTGCTTTCACCAGATAATTCATATATTACTTTAATTACCGATCTGTTTCAATTCCAAAATTTACCAAAGTTTTACTATTGTCAAATTAATTTCACCACCCAAGACGTCTTCACCACCGACCGTCAGTAAAGTCCTTTTCACATTTATTTTTTTGTTCTTCATTTTGCTCGTCAGTAGAGTTCTTTTTACATTTATTTGTTGTTTTCGAGTTCGCTCGTCAGTAGAGTCCTCTTTTGAATTTAATATGTTATACCTGAGATTGCTCGTCAGTAGAGTCCTTTTTCAAATTTAATGATCTGTTTTCCAATTTGCTCTTCAGTAGAGTCCCATCTTGTACTTAAGATCGCTAATTAGTAGGGCCCTTTTTATGAGTTTAATATCTTGTACTTGAAATTGCTTGTCAGTAGAGTTCATTTTCATCTTCATTTGTTATTTATTTTAGTTGCTAATACAATACTATTATCTTCTTGGGTCAAAATTCAGGTTGTTCGTCAGTAGAGTTCTTTGCAAATTGCATTTGCAAATAATTCTGTGCAACATTTTTGCTTATAGTGTGCTTAGCTTGGCGGCATTTTTACATTTTTCAATAGCTTTCACGGAAAATTTCTCTAGTACATAAGCAGTCTAAACAAACTTGGGTAAACATTTGTACCAGAGTGGCGCTTAGACTGTGCTTAGCCTGGGTCATTTTTTCAATTTATACAAAACGCACATACATCCATTCAGTTTTCTGAGGTATGCCCCTTAAAAATGTTCAGAAACCTTCAAAACGTCGAGAAATGCAAAAATTTTCACTTTTGATTTTCGGCTCATTACTATAACTATCCTACGGGATGTTAATAAGGGTAATTTGGACTTATACTTGACCAACTTTTGTTTTTATCAGATAATTCATATATTACTTTAATTTCCGATCTGTTTCAATTCCAAAATTTACCAAAGTTTTACTACTGTCATATTAATTCCAACCCCCAAGACGTCTTCACCACCACCAACCGCCAATAACCCGATAACGCCCTATTCTGGTCTTATTAAATCCTAGTCGAGAAGGAGGTTTCTGTTGGAACTCAATCAAGGAAAACACGAATTCAATCAGTGTTGGGATTCAATCACATAGACTACGCGGTTGTCTTGTCGTCGTCAACTTAAATTGAATGGTTAAATTGTAAGATAAGGGATGATGTACACCCAAATTGTTGCCAAGACCTCATTAAGTTTGAGGAGACTAGGAAAAAATTATTACCATGGTGAAAGAAGAAAAATGATGTCTAACTAGTGGGGTGAGTGGCATCGTGCCTTAAGGCAAATTGCTGGAACTTCCCGTACCGTTACAAAATATTCGAGGAATACTGAATGTTTTCAAATAGATTATTATAAATAGATACTGTAACATTGTCTAATATTTATAAAAATTATATAAACTGAATTGCAAAATTGAAATTATTTGTAAAGTATATTAGAACTATAGTCAGAATTAAAAATGAAATCTGAATTATTTTCGATATACAAAATTTTTTAAAAAAAAAAAAAATTGAAACAAATTTTTTTTTCCAAAATCAATTATTTTGTTAAAACAAGCAGAAAGTTCTTTGAATCATTTAAATTGGACGCTCAGTTCTCTCAAAAACTGCATTTTTTTACATTTAGCTCTGTATCTCCGAAACCGCTGGGCCTACCTTTGCCAAAAACTAATAAACACTTTTGCCCGTCATTACGAACTGAATGCTTTTTGAATCGGCTAGACCTGCCTTTGCCAAAAACTAATCAGCACATCTCTTTATCAATAGGGATCGAATGTTTTTTAAACCATTTAGATCGGTTGATCCGTGCGCCCGAAAACGTGGACTAAAACATACACACACATCCATTAGTTTTCTGAGGTATGCCCCTTAAAAATGTTCAGAAACCTTCAAAACGTCGAGAAATGCAAAAATTTTCATTTTCGATTTTTGGCCCAATACTATAACTACTCTACGGGAAGTTAACTAGTTGAAAGTGGCATCGTGCCTTAAGGCAAATTGCTGGAGCAAAATTAAATTATTAAAAAAACTTTGAAAAAGTTATATTTTTTGGGAAATTTAGAAATTTTTGAAAAATTAGATTTTTTTTTATTTTGATTTTTCTTGTATTTTGATTCTCTTTGATGATTTTGATCATTTTTTTAAGCAATCGAAATTTTAAGGAGTCGAAATATCAAATTCTGACACTTTTTTCCCCGTATCTCCAAAACGGCTAGACTCTCCTTTGCCACAAACTAATCAGCACGTCTCCTTATCAATACGATTCGAATGTTTTTTAAACCATTCAAATCGGTTGATCCATGTTCCCGAAACCGTCGACGAAAAATTGTATCCACACATACATCCATTTTTTCTAAGGTATGCTAAAATGTTCATAAATCTCTGAAACGTGAAGAAATATGAAAATTTTCATTTTCGATTTATTTGCGATTACTATAACTTACCCTACGGGAAGTTAAGAAGGCATACACTAGGTGTAAGTGGCATTTAGCCTAAAGGCAAGTTGCATGAACTTGCCCAAAATGTGTAAAAATTGGCTTAATCAACCGAAATTAATTTTTAGATATATAGATAAAATTAATCAACTGCTTATTTCAAAAATAAAGTTTTTGCTTTTAAATAAGTCAAGATATTTAAATTATTTTTAAGTATTATATTAATTATAGTGCATAGGCACGTTCTTGTTTGCATGTCCTAAAATTGTAGCCTATTATTCTAAATTTCAATGAATTTATAAATTCAACCAGGTTTTGTATGATAGTTTAGTGTATAAATTTTATCGTCGATTTTTGTTTTAAACTTGATAAATTATTTTGTGAAATATTAAGCATCTGCCATAAAAAAATCTGACAGAATTACGCCAATCATGTACTTCTAGATATTATTTAATAATTTAGATGAATGGTAATATTTTTTACAAAACTAGAGAAGTTTTGTGAAATGTTCATTTACTTGTTGGCTAATTTCAAAAATATTCATTATTGATTTGATTGACTTATCACATATAATTACAAGCTTCCAAACTACATAAATTTACCAATAATTTATCTTTTTAATTTCCTTCATGTGAAATGATCTAATAGTTCCTATTTTTATATGTATATAGTTTTTTTTATAGAATGTTTCCATTATTTACAATATCATACATTTGAATGATAGTATTGATATCAATTGAATAGAACTTATAATAGACAAAAAAATAAAAAAACACAAAAATGACACAAATGTTGACTATAATATTTTAACAAACTTTGATGAATTTTTAAAATTTAACTACTTATCGTAGGGCCGTGATATTTTAGTATGATCTAGAAGACTATGGTATCTACCGTCAAAAAAATAATAATAAAAATTGTCGAAAAAAATGTTTTTAACACTTTATTACAAAAAAACGGCCCGGCCGATATCGAATATCTATCTAAGGGTTTTTGAATTTTCAAAATCGATTCAGATTTGCGGGCTAAAACGTGAACGAAAAATTTTTCACTTTTTTGCAATTTACAAAGAAACGGCTCGGCCGATCGTTGCACAAAACTCAGAAACGCTAGTCCTCATCGAGATACATCGAATGGTTTCTAAAGTTTTGAAATCGGTTAAGTCGTTTTGGAGAAAACGTCGATTTACGGCAAAAAATCTGTTCACACACACACACACACACACATACTTTTTCCAAATTTGGTCTCATTCGATTCAGAATGGCTTGAAACGTCGAGAAAACATAAAATTAGCGAATCGAATTTTTTGACGGAAACATAGTCATACATAGTCAGACTTTTATCTTCCTCTTCATTAAAATTAATCCCTCGCGCCCTTACGATTATTTTTTTAATCCGTATCCATTTTCAATGCACTAAGGGTTTGTTCATCAAAATCATTAAAAGGGGATTTTATCATTTGTGTTGGGTTCTGTATCATTTCTGTATCAAGGGCTGTGTGTCTGTCTATTGTTACATTTGTCTGTGATGTCGTGAAGGGTTTTTTAATCACATAGACAACCCTCGAAGGGTGTAATCCGAGTTTTATTAAAATATACAAAACTAGTCGGGTCAGCTAGTATATATATATATATATATATATATATATACACTTATGAGTCCATAATAAGTGTGCGATGTTTTTCAATTAAGTTCGCCGCAGGTAAAATATCCATAAACCGCCATTTACTAAACCGCCAGCTGTTCGATAAATCGCACAGCAATATATTATCGATAATGATAATAATCGCATGCGATTACATTTAATTGGCCACTCTGGGCCAAAATAACAAGAACATTATTTTGGCAAAGTCGATGATATATAAACTAGTTGTGTATTGGAATTGTACTAAAAGAAAAATTATACGAATGTTTGGAAAAGTTGGATGATGATTTGTGGTTGCTAAGAAGATAGTAAGATGTTTTTGGTAAATTTTCTTCAAGTACTTTAGAAATTTGCCAGTTAATAGCACATGAACTTAATTTCTGACTACTGCACTTTAACAAAAATTTGCAAAATTAGGAAGTATCAAAGATTTTCAAAAATTTTATTGAATTGCGGGCTATCTAAATGTTAATATTAAGAGCTGAAACTTTCAAAAAAAAATTTCTTATCAATTTGGAAGCACTTGAGCCCATGGGAGCAAAGAAATTCGAAAATTTCTATATTAAGGACCACCCTAATATAATATATACTGATTTTTTTAATACACTTGCATCTGTTCCGATTTACAACACCATTTTTCATTTTTATTTCACAATAAAAGGACTCTACTGACGAGCAAAAAGAATTTCGATCTTGTGAAGAAAATGTTCAATAAATTGTTTTTAAATAAAGGACTCTACTGACGATCAAAGAAAATCTCGATCTTGAGAAGAAAATGTTCAGTGATATAGTTTTTGAAGGACTATATCTTGCAAAGAAAATGTTCAGTAAAATTGTTTTTGAAGGAAGGACTCTACTGACGAGCAAAGAAAATTTCGATTTTGCAAAGAAAATGTTCAGTAAAATTAATTTTAAATAAAGGACTCTACTGACGAGCGAAGAAAATCTCGATCTTGCCAAGAAAAGGTTCAGTAAAAAGTTTTTTTTAAATAGTGAACTCTACTGACGAGCAAAAAAAATCTCGATCTTGCAAAGAAAATGTTCAGTAAAATTGCAGTTAAAGAAAGGACTCTACTGACGAGCAAAGTAAATTATAATGACTAGAAAACAAAAATGAACTCTACTGATGGTCACAGAGTATTTGAATTTTGCAATAAACAAAAGTTTTTGAGAAAGGAACTTTATTGACGAGCAAACTATATTATAATGGCTAGAAAACAAAAATGAACTCTACTGACGACCAAAGAGAATTTGGATTTTGCGAAAAAAAAGTTTTTGAAGAAGGGACTCTACTGACAAGCAAACAATATTATAATTTCTAGAAAACAAAAATGAACTCTACTGACGAGTAAAAAGAATTTGGATCTTGCAAAAAAAATTTTTTTGAAAAAGGGACTCTACAGACGACCAAAGAGAATTTGAAAAACAGAAAAAAGTTTTTGAAGAAGGGCTCTACTGGCGACCAAAGAGAATTTGCATTTTGCAAAAAAAAAAAATTTTCGAAGAAGGGACTCTACTGACAAACAAACTAATGAATGAAAATACTGTTCAAAAATCAATCTCAATTTTGTTGATTAAATGAAACAAAGAAATGTTACAAAAAGGACTCTAACTGATAACTCTAGCTTATCAGTAGAGTCCTTTTTGTAAAATCTAAGGATTAAAAATTAAAATGCATTTTACAACAAGATTATTGCATTATTTTGGATCTGCTTTCAACATAACTACATACACTTATTGAAACTTTACTAAATTTTTTTTACATTTTCTACTTTATTATTAATGTTTTTAGTCTTGAGTACGTTTCGACTCCTAATTATTTTGTGTTTACTTAAAGCATTCGCTTTTAGCTAAGATTACAAAATAAAAAAAATAATGATAAACTTTGTTGCTAAAAAATTCTGCCTTGTTTTGCAAATGATAAAAAAACGGCTCTGCCGATCTTTTTGCAAAAACAATTAATTCTAGTCATTATCCAGTTTCATGGAATAGCAAAATCAAATTTTGGCTCGACCTCTCACTTTTTCTAATTTTGGTATCAAACAATTCAGAATGACTCGACAATAGGTACATAAAATTAGTAAGTTAAATTTTTTAGCAAAAATATAAACTTTAACTTCATAAAGACTTCCAACCTAAGGACTTCCAAATTTTTACTTTACCGTTGCCACAAATTTCCAAAAAAAAACTCGATCTCTACATCGACTTCCATCAAATCCAATTACCAAAACAATATTAACCAAAACATGTCCTTTCCACCCTTAATAATACATATTTTTCCTTAATATGCACTTATCTTTATCCCTTATAATAATGACATCTGAAGTTGCAAGTGGGAGTGATGTGGCAAAACTTAATATGACTCAATTCTGGAAAGTACTTTTGCTCCCGGTGTTTGTTGTTCGTATAAATCTTTTACATTTATTAGGGATTTTCAGTACATGGATATTGATATAGGGGAAACCGGGGGTAAAACTTATAAAATCAAAAATATTATTCATAAAATCATAAATAATATTTCCAATAATAAAACTAAATCAGAAATTAATAATTGAGTATCTGTAAGACACTTATCTAATAGTATTTTTAAAATCATAAAAAATATTTATAATAAGAAAACAGAAACAAAATGCAACAATTGAGTATCTGTAAGACACTTAACAGATACTATTTTTAATTCTAGTCAACTAAATTATAAAAATGTAATTTCGGGTTAAAAATTCAAAAAACCACCCGAACTAAGCACAGTCTAAGTGTCAACCTGGTGTTAATATATTTGCAAGTGCGTTTAGACTGTTAATGTACAGGAGAATTTTTCCAATTTTATGTACATTATAGAAATGTAATTTTTGGTTAAAAATTCCAAAATTCAAAACATTACCCAGACTAAGCACGGTCTAAGTGACAAACTGGTGTAAATGTTTTTGCAAGTGCGTTTAGATTGTTTTAGTACTGAAGCACTTTTTTAATTTTATGCTAATGCTAAAAATGTAATTTTGGTTAAAAATTTCAAAAAATACCCATACTAAGCAGAGTCTAAGCGCCACTCTGGTGCAAATGTTTTCGCAAGAGCGTTTAGACTGTGACTATACTGGAGCACTTTTTTAATTTTATGCTAATGCTAAAAATGTAATTTTGGTTAAAAATTCCAAAAATTACCCAAACTAAGCGCAATCTAAGTGACAACCTGGTACAAATGTTTTTGCAAATGCGTTTAGATTGTTTTAGTACTGAAGCACTTTTTTAATTTTATGCTAATGCTAAAAATGTAATTTTGGTTAAAAATTCCAAAAATTACCCAAACTAAGCGGAATCTAAGTGACAACCTGGTACAAATGTTTTTGCAAATGCGTTTAGATTGTTTTAGTACTGAAGCACTTTTTTAATTTTATGCTAATGCTAAAAATGTAATTTTGGTTAAAAATTTCAAAAATTACCCAAACTAAGCGCAATCTAAGTGACAACCTGGTACAAATGTTTTTGCAAATGCGTTTAGATTGTTTTAGTACTGAAGCACTTTTTTAATTTTATGCTAATGCTAAAAATGTAATTTTGGTTAAAAATTTCAAAAAATACCCATACTAAGCAGAGTCTAAGCGCCACTCTGGTGCAAATGTTTTCGCAAGAGCGTTTAGACTGTGACTATACTGGAGCACTTTTTTAATTTTATGCTAATGCTAAAAATGTAATTTTGGTTAAAAATTTCAAAAAATACCCATACTAAGCAGAGTCTAAGCGCCACTCTGGTGCAAATGTTTTCGCAAGAGCGTTTAGACTGTGACTACACTGGAGCACTTTTTTAATTTTATGCTAATGCTAAAAATGTAATTTTGGTTAAAAATTTCAAAAAATTCCCATACTAAGCAGAGTCTAAGCGCCACTCTGGTGCAAATGTTTTCGCAAGAGCGTTTAGACTGTGACTATACTGGAGCACTTTTTTAATTTTATGCTAATGCTAAAAATGTAATTTTGGTTAAAAATTTCAAAAAATACCCATACTAAGCAGAGTCTAAGCGCCACTCTGGTGCAAATGTTTTCGCAAGAGCGTTTACAATTATAAAAATTAAAAATTCCAAAAATCACCCGAACTAAGCACAGTCTAAGAGCCAACCTGATGTAAATGTTTTCACAAGTGCGTTTAGACTGCTTTTGTACTGAACCGTTTTTTTAATTTTGTGAAAACTATTAAAAAATGCAAAAATGCCGCCGAGCAAAGCACAGTCTAAGTGAAAATGCCGAACAAAATTATTTGCAGGTGCGTTTAGAATGTGACTATATAGGAGCACTTTTTCAATTTTGTGCAAAATTAAGGCAACTATTTTTTTTTGAAATTGAATTCGAAATGAAATGACGATTGTTAATGTTCTAGAGATAAATTGATTTATGATTTACATTTAATTTAATAAAGAAAGTTACAGTATTCACAATTATTCTATTGGGAAGCATTTAAAATTCTTCGGATATTTTATTACGATACGGGAAGTTCCAACAATTAGGGCACGATGGCATACACCACTAGTTTTAAAATAAGATTACAATCTTGTACATTTTTTTTCAAAAATTCTAGGTTGTTTTTTTTATTACTTGCTTGAGATGAAATAATGTTTAAAATTATTTCACTAAATTAGTTTGATTTTGAGAAAATATACTTGATTAGGTGACACTTGAATTTTCTTAAATTTCAATCAAGTCAAACGATTCAGAATGACTTCCAACGTCAAGAAGGTCTATCATAATTAAATAGCAAAACAAATTTTATAGCAAAAACAAACTCCTTCTTCTGGAAAGTAAAATTATTTACCTCGGTTTCCTATATAAGAGTTTTCGGTAATAACCAAAAACCGCATGTTGCACCACTCATAAATTATTATATTACTCCGAGAAGGGTCAGAAATAAGGGATGAGGGTTCGGAAATAAATAAATAAATCGCATTGTACCAAAAATGTCGTATTACCTTTGACAGGGTGACTTGTGGTCTCGTAATGCAATATTAAGTCACAAGAAAGAATTTTGGTGAAATTAGGTGACACTTAGAATATAATGTATTTAGGTTTAGTCTTATTTTAATACACACACATGCCTTTTCAGATTTTACAGACAAAATTTCTCTCAAATCTAATTTTAATACACACACACGCCTTTTCAGATTTTACAGACGATAGTTTCAGAATGACTTAAAACGTCAAAAAAGTCTATACTAATTAAATAGCAAAACAAATTTTGTAACAAAAACAAACCCCTTATTTTGGAAGTAACTCAATATTGGCGGACTAAACTTTAAGAAAAAAACTTTTCTTTTACCTTGGCACGCGTCAGTGCCTAAAAAACGCCTCACTTATTCCTCCAAAATCTGCTGATTTCCTCTCATTTTATTTTTTCCCAAATTGCGTCCCACGGGAACATATCGTTGAAAAAAACTGGGAACAAAATAAGGGACGAAGGACGAAGGACGAATTATGCATTAGCGACATTAGGGTGAGGTTCATGATTTTGGTATGAGAAGAACTTTTTGTTGATGTCGATGAGGAGCACTTATAGATGTCAGGAAGACGATGGTTGAATACGAATTTATAAGGGATGAATTGGGAGAAAAAAATTTGAAATAGATTGGAATATATATTCTGTACTGTTGTATGAGATGGCGATAAAAAAGTTATAAATAAATGCATTTTATAAAAAAAATTGAACAATAATTGTAAATGTGACCAAACTAGTGGCATCAAGTACACTGACGCGTAAAACTCGACTAGTACTTGTTAAAACAATATTGCAAATGAATATATATATATATATATATATATATGTATATATACATATATATATATATATATATATATATATTTATATATATACTAGCTAACCCGGGGCAAACGTTGTTTTGCCATAAAAAATATGCCTAAATTGATAAAAAATTAATAAAAGTGCCAAAAATCAAATATTTAATAGATTTGGACTCTGATTCTTTGACAAATAGTTAAAAACTTGTCATAATTTTCAAAATTATTTGACATTTCATACTTCAAAAATTAATTCACTCGCATCATAGTTTTTTGTTTATTATACTTTTGTCATGTCATATATGTCAATAAAATTTTCTTTCAAGTATTATTTATTTGTTAATAAATTAGTAATTATTTTAAGTCATCAATGAATAATTATATAATTGTTAAATTTATAAGTTTGGCTAAATCAACACAGGAATATTGTGGAAATAAATATATTTTAACTCTGATTTTTGACATTTGCATTTTATTTCAAATTAATTATAACTGCAAAATATTTTATTTTCGGTATAAATTCAATATAATATGATATTATATTTAGTTTGTCTAGTTTGTTTTTGTCAGATTCCAATGATACCCTCAGATTGTACTATTCCATTTAAGAAGTTACAATTTACTGTAAGATTAGCATTTGCAATGACAATCAAAATATATCTTAACTGATATATTATTAAAAATAATAAATTTTAATTACACAAATTTCTTTACACTCCGATAAATAATTCCAACGCATCATAGTGTTTTGTTTATTTTAATTTTGTTTATGTCATTTTTTTTTTAATTAAAGAATTATTTAAATTTTAGTCTAAATCAACGCAGTATCTATATCTAAATATACAATTTTTTATATAAATATTCGATTTTTTACATTTGCATTTAATTGAAAAATAGTGAATGTCAATTTCATATATCCAATATGCACTAAATTTATAAATGTCAAAATATTTCCTTCTTGGTCCAGAATTAATGTAATATGATAATATTTATTTTACAATAATGTTTTGTATCTATAATTTGCTTGGCAATATTGCCTATAACATAACTTGGAATTATTAATTTATTTGCTTCTTATTGATGTAAGTCGTTAAACATTTTTTTGTGAAATGTCAAAATTTTGTTTATGATTAATTTTAAATTCAATATGCCGCTTTTTTATTGTGATCTCTGATCTATAATGTTTTGATGAAGTTTTGAAAATAATAAAGTTATGAATAAATGCATTTTATAAAAAAAATTGAACAATACTTGTAAATGTGACCAAACTAGTGGCATCAAGTACACTCACGCTTACCATTGTTCCAGTACTTGTTAAAACAATATAGTAGATAGAGAGATAAATATTTGAGATATTTTCCATTCTTCATAATTTATTTACCATTCCAATCATAAATTTGTCAAATCCTCATATTTACTTAAAAAATGTTAAATTTTTACGATTTATTAGAAAATCCGATTTGCTAGTTTTATGTAACTTTGATGTTTTTAGTCGCTCCAATTAGTTTCAAAAACAGACTTTTTTCTGAATTATTTTTATTTAGATACCCAAGTATGTCTCTGTATTTTTCACAAGTGCCTCCCTTCGTACTATTCGAATCGAATGCATGTTTTGTGCCCTATTGTCAAGTAGTCGTCGTGTGTTATGAAATCTTTTATTAGGTGCGCATTGTGCTGAGGCGATGGAGCAAAAATCGGCAGGCGTTTTATTTTTTTCTATTCAATACACATTTTTTCTATTATAATAATAATGATGATGATGGGAGTTTTTTATTTGGCTGATTTGGCGATTTGTGGAAACTAGTCGTGGGTGAGTTTAAGGAAAATTAGTGGAAATTTTGGGTTTATTATGCGTTGACTACTTTAGTGCTCTAGGAAGATGAAAAATGAAAAACTCCTGATACATTTTACCTAAAGTTGTCAATTTAATTTTTTTTAATAGGCAAAATGCCACACATAACGCGATTATGATCTCCGAGTCAATTCATTAATAAATCGTTTGCAATATATGATCAATCGCCTGTCTTGATCGATTTTATAGAGAAACAAGATCATGGGACGCCAATTAATCGATTATTGATCGATCTTTGGCACGCGATATATATATATATATATATATATATATATATAAATGTATAATTATTAATAGAAAGTTCAATCTAAATATTATACATTTCTAGTAAATTATAATTGTCCTGTAAATTTCTTTCTTCTTGCCATTCAATTCAATTACCGGATATCTGAACAAAAAACTTTTAAAAAATGCAAAAATGCCGCCTAGAAAAGCTCAGTCTAAGTGAAAATGCCGAACAAAATTATTTGCAAATGCGTTTAGAATGTGACTATACTGGAGCACTTTTTTGAATTTGTATAAATTTTGCAAAAAAAATGTATATTCAATTAGAAGTAATAGGACAATATCTTCTATTAAAGAAATCGAAGATGAAATTGAGAATGTCAACTACTTAAGTTGACGACTTTTGCTTCTCTTCAAGAAATCTGACACCCTTACATAATAGGGCTAAGGGTCAAAAATTCATAGGGATTGCATTACACACTAGAAAAAAAATCGATACTTGTCTAATATATTGTCAAGGTATCAGATAACTGTTTACTTATAATTGCCTGATGCTATTGATTTCATTTTT
Organism: Ctenocephalides felis; assembly: GCF_003426905.1. Taxonomy (NCBI): domain Eukaryota; kingdom Metazoa; phylum Arthropoda; class Insecta; order Siphonaptera; family Pulicidae; genus Ctenocephalides; species Ctenocephalides felis. The sequence goes on along the minus strand of NW_020539726.1, from coordinate 38,103,114 downwards.
GGCATTTTTGAATATTAGGTTGCTTGTGGGTAGAGTTCCTTTTGTAAACTTTGCAACAAGTCAGTGTTATTTGGGATGTACATTTTTTGTTGAATTTTGAATAACTTTTAAAGTATTTGAGGAATTGAATGGTGTTTTTGGCAAAAATGTTCACAGTTAAATTATGTACAAAATTTTTTGATATTATAAGACTGTACGACAACTGGGTATACTTTAAAATTGCATTTAGAAACGTAATTAATTTTTAGTAATAGTCATAATGCAATTGTTACTATTCTGGACGCGCATTTTCTTATAAAATCATAAATAACTTTTGAACTGATTAAGCAAACTGAATAGTGTTTTTGAGAAATATTTTGAAAATTAAATTATCTACAAAATTTTCTAACACTATAAAATCCTACAACAACTCCGTATACTCAAAAATTGCATTTTAA